>NC_087443.1:4078212-4416962 GCF_036321535.1 Camelus dromedarius
AAAAAACACAAATATGTGGAGGCCAAACAATATGCTACTGAACAACCAATACCTCTCTGAAACTCTGAGAGGAAGTCGAAAAATACCTGGAAACAAATGAAAAGGAAAATGCAATGATCCCAAACCTATGGGTTACAGCAAAGGCAGTTGTAAGGGGGAAGTTTATGGAAATAAAAGATTACCCCAAGAAACAAGCAAAATCTCAGATAAACAACCTAACCTTATACCTACAGGATTACAAAAAGAATAACAAACAAAACCCGAAGTTAGTACAAGGAAAGAAATCATAAAGATCAGAGCAGAAAGAGATGAAATAGAGACTTAAAAAATAATGGAAAAGATCAATGAAACTAAGAGCTGGTTTTTGAAAAGATGAACAAAATTGATAAAGCCATAGCCATATTCACCAAGGAAAAGAGAAGGGCCCAAATCAATAAAATCAGACATGAGAAGGGAGGAGTTACAACTGACACCACAGAAATACAAAGGATCATGAGATTACTACAAACCAATACATGCCAATGAAATGGACAACCTAGAAGAAATGAACAAATTCCTAGAAATGTGCCATCTCTTAAGACAGAACCAGGAAGAAATAGAAAATATGAACAGGACCAGTTACCAGCAATGAAATTGAGTCAGTAATAAAAAAAACAACTCCCAACATACAAAAGTCCAGGACGAAATGGCTTCAAAAGTGAATTCTACCAAACACTCAGAGAAGAGTTAACACTCATCCTTCTCAAACTGTTTTGAAAAAATTGCAGAGGAAGAATGCTTTCAACCCCATTCCATGAGACCAGCATCACCCTGAAACCAAAACCAGACAAAGATAATCACACAAAAAGAAAATTACAGGCCAATATCACTAATGAACACCGATGTAAAAATCCTCAACAAAATAGCAGAGTGAATCCAACAATACACTTAAAGGATCATCAACTATGATCAAGCAGGATTTATCCTAGGAATGCAAGGATGGTTCAGTAACTGCAAATCAATCGATGTGATACACCACATTAACAAGCTGAAGAATAAAAGCTATATGATCATTTCAATAAATGCAGAAAAAGCTTTTGATAAAATTCAGCATCTATATATGATATATATATGTACACACACACACACACACAAACATACACACAATATATTGAATATTAGATCAGCTATAAAAAGAGAATGAAATTCTGCCATTTGCAGCAGTGTGGTTGGACCTGGGGGTTATTATGCTTATTCAAATGAGTCAGACAAAGACAAATACTGTATGATACCACTTATATTTGGAATCTAAAAAAATAAATCAGACCTGCAAATATAATGAAAAGCAGCAGAATCACAGATATAGAGAGCAAACTAGTGGTTATCAGTGGGAAGAGGGAGATGGAGAGGGGGAAAATAGTTGTAGGGGATTAAGAGATGCAAGCTACTACGTATAAAATAAATGAATTACAGGGAGATACAGTACAACACGGAGTACAGTTAATATTTTAGAAGAGCTATAAGTGGAATATAACCTTTAAAAATTGTGAATCACTATGTTGTCCACCTGAAACTTATATAATAATGTATTTTTACTATACCTCAATAAAAATAATTTTCTAAAAATTGAGTTTTGGAAAGCTTTGCTAGACTTTGCTTGCATGTGTTTCCTCAAGTAATCTTTGTATATGGTCCTATAAATGGGAAAACGGGAGCACTGTTTACATTCCAGGACAGCTCAGAAAATACTTATTAATGCTTAATGGTCGCTTTTAAGACTATTCTGGAAAAATGAAAACACTCTATATTCTTTACTAACCCAAGTTAAGGAAGAAGTAGTGAATATTTGTACTTCCTGGATGAATTTGGGAGCTAGGTTTTTGCCTTCTGATTGCTTGTAGCGTTGTAATTGGAGAGTGGAGTTAACTCTCAGGACATTAGGGATTGTTTATTAAAGTTACTCCTTTTCCTGCAGGCTATTTAGAGACTGTATGTCCTGGTTCCCCAAAGTATGCGTAGTGACACTTTAGTCTTATGTGTAGACACTGGTGAAAAATAGAGACTTAGATTTTTTTAAATATATATGTGGATACCTACATTTTCATATAAATGACAAGTGCCTCAGTATTTTGCCTGTTAAATTCCTTGATTAGTTGAAAAGTAAACGAGTTGCCTTTTCAGCTTCCTTGCACAGTAAGAGCTACCTGCTGTTCTTTGATTACAGGGAAGTAAGTCCCTCCTGGAAGGGCCGTGTCTCTGAAGGTACAGCTTCTCTTTAGCTCTCAGTGGGCAGCAGAACTGATCTTCAGCAGGTGAAATGTAGGAAAATGCAGAGTTTTAGGGAAGAGGGAACGGGGTTGGGAGTAAGACTTGTTAAGCTTATGCCGTTCCTCCTCCCATGGGAAAAAAACCTACCTCTGGAGACTTCAAACAAATACACCCATAGCTTCGTTTGTACTTCGTTTATAGTAAATGCCCCTTTCTGTCTTCTCTGTCTGTACCTTTTCCACTGTAGATGGGGTAGGTATTTGTTTTGGATTTAATAAAAGTAAAGTAATAGATAGTAAACTAAAAGAGTTGGTGGGGTTTTTTTGTGGAGACTTTTTTTTTTTTTTGATTTAGCCTTTGACAAGAAAGATACGAGTTTAGTTTTTTATACTTCATATCATCTTTATATTACCTCTTAATTATTCTCCCCCAGTAGATAAAGAGCAGGTCTGGAGGGTCAGCTTCAAGTGCCCATGTGGGGAAGATGGTAACGTCTGTGGCTGTGGACTGTGGCTCTTCACGGTGCCCTCTATTGGGATCGTGTTTGAAAAGCCCTGGGAAGCTCTGGGGAAACAGTTCTCTGCCTTCTCTGCCTTTCACTCCAGCCTCCACTGGGCAGTTCCAGGTCCGTGTGGGCAGCTGCCCGACACTGCAGCGTCGCAGGGCTGGAGTCTGTCGTGCCTTCTCTCGTACCTTTTCCTGTTCTGATTTTCCTCCTTTTTCTCTACCCATTCCTCTTTCTTCTCTTTTATTTTCACTCATCTATTATTCCTATTTAATTTACCCATAGGGCTTTCTCCTTTTATTTGGGTAGCCAAAGCATTTTTTCCCTTAAAGTGTTCCTGGTCGATTGTATGCCCTGGGAGAGATGGGCACCATTTGGATGTGAGAGTGTGACTCATGCATTGGCACAGTTGCTCTCAGCTGTCTTGACAAATTGTGGAGAGTCCAAGGTGTCACTTTCTGAAATGCCTTGGGTCAAATATTTGAATTATAGTGAACATGATACAAGTTGTATTCATGTGCGTAAGACATATGCCCATGGCTATGTGAATCACAAGTAATCTCACATGATCCTATTGAAGACCTTTTTCAGAGATTACCTCTTAAAGGTAGTGATTAGCTTTAACACTTAGAATTTAAAACGTCTTTAGGGAACTTTCTAATACCAGATGTTGCCGGGCAGGGAAGAGAGTAGCCTATCTTGGAAGTAAGTTGGTTTGTCACTCAGAATGGTCTTCCCTCTGCTCAGGGGTCTACCTGTCTTCCATGCTTTCATTCAAGGATTAGACAAGGACCTTAGGACTTTATGGTAATGTGTGTTACCACTCTGAAATCTGAGGGTGGAGAAGAGGCGACACATAGAAATACTGGTAGTATCTTCCCATGGAGGGATCTTTTGAAAGTATTATAACCAAACAAATATATTTGGCTTAATTTTATAAGTCTATTTTTTGGTATTTTGAGGATTCCTTATTTTATATTTATCTTTGATGTCTTTGTTGCCCCTCAGGAAGTTTCTGACATGAAGTCTGAGGGTCAGGCCACTGTCATTCAGCAGCTGGAACAGACCATTGAGGATCTGAGGACCAAAATAGCCGAACTAGAGAAGCAGTACCCTGCTGTGGACATGGAGGTGGCAGCTGGCCCTCACAGGGTTCAGAATGGAGTGGCACGTTCAGAAGACATCTGTCTGGAAGCTCTCAGGTTAGGAGAAAAGGATGTACGGCATCAAAGGATTTTACAGGCAAAGTCAATCCAGACGTCCCCGACAGAAGAGGGCAGGACACTGACGCTACCTTCTGTTAGTGCCTCTCCAGAGTGTCCCCCAGGCCCACCTGGGGCTGAAAGTGGAGACTCAGCGGTGCCGTCCTCACCTTCTGGACCTCAGACAAAATTCTGTTCAGAGATATCTGTGGTTGTGTCTCCAAGGCGAATATCAGTACAGCTCGACGCACATCAGTCCAGCCAGACTCCACCACCTCCACCCCTTCCCTGGTCTGATGGTCAAGGACAGGCCGGACCTCAGCCTTCCCATCCTTCTCTTCATACTGAGTCTGAAGCCAGCCATGAGCACTCTGTTTGCTCCTCCTTTGAAAACAGCCGTGACATCCCACCCCCACCACCTCTGCCTTGTACAGAGTCCTCCAGCTCCATGTCTGGCCTGGGCCTGGTGGCTCCCCCACTCCCCCCTCTCCTTGGCATGACAGGGCTTGCTCTGCCCAGTACAGCAGGGCCCTCACCTCGTCCTCTGCCTGGTACAGAGATGCTGCCACCCCCTCCCCCACCTTTGCCTGGAATCCCTCCTCCCCCTCCACTTCCTGGAGCAGGGATCCCTACTCCCCCTCCTCTTCCTGGTGAAGGGATCCCTCCTCCCCCTCCACTTCCTGGAGTGGGGATCCCTCCTCCCCCTCCTCTTCCTGGTGAAGGGATCCCTCCTCCCCCTCCACTTCCTGGAGAGGGGATCCCTCCTCCCCCTCCTCTCCCTGGTGAAGGGATCCCTCCTCCCCCTCCACTTCCTGGAGTGGGGATCCCCCCTCCCCCTCCTCTTCCTGGAGTGGGGATCCCCCCTCCCCCTCCTCTTCCTGGAGTGGGGATCCCTCCTCCCCCTCCACTTCCTGGAGCGGGTATCCCCCCTCCCCCTCCACTTCCTGGTGAAGGGATCCCTCCTCCCCCTCCACTTCCTGGAGTGGGGATCCCCCCTCCCCCTCCACTTCCTGGAGCGGGTATCCCCCCTCCCCCTCCACTTCCTGGAGTGGGGATCCCTCCTCCCCCTCCACTTCCTGGAGTGGGGATCCCCCCTCCCCCTCCTCTTCCTGGTGAAGGGATCCCCCCTCCCCCTCCTCTTCCTGGTGAAGGGATCCCTCCTCCCCCTCCTCTTCCTGGAGTGGGGATCCCCCCTCCCCCTCCTCTTCCTGGTGAAGGGATCCCCCCTCCCCCTCCTCTTCCTGGAGTGGGGATCCCTCCTCCTCCTCCACTTCCTGGAGTGGGGATCCCCCCTCCCCCTCCTCTTCCTGGTGAAGGGATCCCCCCTCCCCCTCCTTTTCCTGAAGTTGGGATTCCCCCACCTCCTCCTTTGCCAGGTATGGGGGTTCCACCTCCTCCAGCCCCTCCCCCACCCCCCCCTCCTGGATCAGGCATCCCCCTACCCCCACCAGCCCCTCTGCTTCCTGGATCAGGCCTCCCTCTCCCACCACAAGCTGGGAGCAGCATTTTACCAGCACCGCAAGTGTGTGGATTTCTTCCTCCTCCATTGCCAACTGGTTTGTTTGGATTAGGGATGAACCAGGACAAAGGGAGTAGGAAACAGCCAATAGAACCCTGTCGGCCAATGAAGCCTCTCTATTGGACCAGAATTCAGCTACATAGTAAAAGGTAACATGAACGGGAGCCCGTCTTTGCACAATTTGTCAACGTGAGGGAAGCACTTTCAAACTTTTGGGAAAAGTGACAATTTAATGTATTTCTAAGTACCACTCTAAAGCTTGTCTGTAGATTTTTACACTAATATTCAGTGAAGCAATCTGTTATTTAAAATTTTAGACTTCACCAGAGGTATCCAAAGGATAAAACAGATGACATGTATCAATGTACAGATTTCTGTCTATACGGTTTTTGATCGACTTTTTAAAGCTAGAGGGATATATTTTTCTTAGCATACAGGCTCGGTTGCCTAGTTGCAGAACCTCACTGACAAATAGCTTATAAAAGTGAATCGAGTCCTTAGACAAACTGAGTCCTGAGGATGTTTTCTGCATCCTTTTGAAGGCACATTACTACTATTCCATTTTGTTTGCAATAGTCTTTTCAGAAACATGTTACACAAAAATACACACATCTACACTCCATGAGTGAAATGACTTCGTTCTGAGCATTTCATGGCATTTCTATAGAAGATTTACAACACTGTGAGGTCCTAAAACCATAAATTTATATGATTTTTATAAAAGATATGTTTTGCTTCCCACCAGGTGTGCTGCTAGCATATTGCTTACCCATGCATAGACCATAGCCTGTGCTCCTCACCCCTGGGACAGTGCTGTGACGTGGCTGTGGAATGTGCTGGTGGGAGACAAAGCACGCACTTTTAATTTCACTGGACTGCCTTGTCCTAAGTTCTCAGGATTCTTTGAATTTTTGTCTGTGTGGTGTGGTGCAGATTTAGAAATAGGGTATTTACCAGGCTCGTCTCATTTATTATATTAATGTTCTCTTCACTGAATCATACTGGGGGGAAGAATCTATGTATTTTGACTACTTTGTACTTTGCAGCTTGTTCTCTGAATAATTTGCCATGTCACTTATGTAGACTGATGTATCGTTTCCAACTGTGCCCCCAAATCATTTTATTTGCGTTATATGAAGATGTTTGGTTTTGTTGTTCTTTTGCTTTTTGAAAAATGGATCTACCTTTTTTAGGTGGTACCACGTGAGTCTGCAGTCACTGAGAAGTCAAGTCACGTGGAATGATGGGCAGTGGTAGGAAGAGAGAAGGGACCACTGTGGGTCATAAAATGATTGCTTTTTAGCCCATGAGTAATCCACAAAGCCGATGAATCCAGTTGAGATTGTGAGATGGCAAACATTGCCTGCCTTGACAGCCATCCTGAGAGTGGTTTTTCGTTTATGTTTTTATACAATGACTTGATAACTGAGAATTCCTGGAAATTATTCTTTCCAAAATTACTACTGTCTTCTCTTCTACCCCCTCTCCTCCTTGTCCTTTCTGTTCATGATCCCCGTGATGTCTTGGAGTTTGGCTTGATGGCTCTCTCATTGGTCTTTTGCTTAACTTTAGAGACTCCAGTGCTTCACTTATTTGGGAAAAAATTGAAGAGCCATCCATAGATTGTCATGAATTTGAGGAATTATTTTCCAAAACTACTATAAAGGAAAGGAAGAAACCTATTTCTGACACCATCACAAAGACCAAGGCTAAGCAAGTGAGTACCCGTGTGTTTGCTGAAGTTGGACAGCGTTTGGGGCATGAGTGTGAACTTTCATTAGAGAAAAACTTGGAAGTCATTTTCTGGGCTCTGTCTGTAACCTGCACAGTCTGTAAACGGATAGCAGAGGATAGAATTTTACAGCATGTGGTGAAGTAAGAGTTTCCCGAATAAAACAACAAATAATCATCTCCACCAAGTGACAATATTCTGACTATTTTATTTGTAGTCTCACAATACATAGTTCCAAACTTCCAGAAGTTGCTTATTTCTAGAATTAATTGTCTAGAAATAAACTGTCACTTGATTGAAATCCATCTGAGTGCCAGTATGGGTGGAAAGAAAGGTAAGAGTGAGCAACGAAAAAAAGCAAGGAGTCCAGCCCTTAGCAAACCGTCATGTGTTTGGTGTTTTGTTGCGTCCTGACTGAAGTGGGTGCTCTGTGGACCCCAGCTAAACAACCACACTGTACTTGACGGAGGGAAGAGAATCTTGTGTCCAGTTCCAACATCTGCATTCTGTGTTAGGTCCTTTGATCTATCCTGGAGAAAAACATTTTCATGCCGTGTTTCTCAGCTGATCCATCCAGGGGCCTTGATCATGAAATGATACTGTAAATTTCTCAAGGCTGTTATGCAGGAAAATGTAGTAAAATCGCAGAATAATGAGCCCAGATGGTAGGTGTTGCTATTGGCGGGCCTCCTTCACCCTGAAATGGGGAGTGGCTACCTTTCTCACCTTTGCAGGGGGATGGAAAGTGCGTGGAGGAAGGACTGGCGAGCAGCTCCGTCTTTTCAGGTCAGGGAAAGGGAGAGAAGTGAGACCTGGAGTTCCCAGTGCCCTCCTGGTGCAGTCTTCCCAGAGGAGCAGCAGCGAATGGGGTGATGTGATTCCCTGAATTTCTGCCTCTGATCTGGAAGCTGTAGCTAGGTGTATGACCCACAGTCGTTCCTGTCAATATTTTATTTCAGAGCAGACAACCCCCACCAGACAGACACTCTGAAATCCAGCCAGGAAGGGGTGGATTCGAATGGAACCTCTAGCTGAGTGGGCGGGCAGGTTCACCCCAGGCATTTCTGTTAATCTGAGAATGGTGCAAATCCAAACATGCAGTTCAATTTTTCAGAACCATTGATTGTGGTACAGCTGGTTGCTGGTGACTTTAGATCAGAAACTATGGTAAACCTGCCACGTTGTAGGCACTGAATAAATATTGCTTAACGAATAAGCCAGCTGACTGTAGGAGGAATACTTTATAAATATCAGTGACTATGCCAGTAATGCTTAAAAGCCAAAGCATCATTCATTTCATGATAATCAATATGGCCAAGGTGGCTTTGTTAGTGGAATAAAGGTAAATGGAAAACCACACTTTTCTGCCAAACGTAAACATTTAAAAAACCTTTTCTATGGTATATTTGCATATAGTACGCTTAGGCTGAGTAGCCATGTCTCTTCTCATGGGCTGTATCAGAGATGGAAGAGCTGTCTGGGCAAAGGATACGGGCGGGGAGTACAGACGTCACGAAGAGGGAAGCAGCAGGATTGTCACTTGACGAGCTGGCACATATGATGGGAAATGTCTCTTGTCTAGAGATGAAATTCTCAAAAGGGCAAACGATGCCCTTCCCACCTCCCATCACACTTTTTCTGTTAAGTGAACGGAGATAAGGCAGATGTCTCATATGTTGTCTGCAAGAATAGGATTTCATGATTTCTTCAACATTCAGTTTTTAAGCTTACTGAAATAAGATGTATGTCCAAATTATTAATACTTCAACCTCAACTAGCTGGCATGCTATGGCCTCTTTGCATACAAACTGTGCATCTGCGTTGACCATCATCTCAGCACAGTCGCCTCACTGTCATGAGAACGTTTCACAAACTGGGGGTAAGACTTTACCAGTGCTGTAATTTACACCTGTTAATGGTGACAATACTGTTGATCTTCTGCCTCAAACAGGGTTTGTGGAACAGTCTCCATCATGACTCGTGATGAGCTTGCTCAGCTTGGCCTGGGTCTTGTACTCAGCTCTGCATGTCAGGTCTGTTTTTGGAAGGATAAGGAATTTTTTTTCTGTATGTTGGTGAGAGAAAAATCTGCTGCAGAGTGTTATATTGCTGAAGAAAGCTAGTTTTATTTAACTTTGTTGTATTTGGAAGAAAAATCTATCCATTATATCTACTTGAGATTTTAAAATTTTGTTTAAGGAAAATGTATTTTCAGGATGCATGCAAATACATTTGACCCTTGAACAACACGGGGTTAGGGACACCAGTCCTCTGTGCAGTCAAAAATTCCTGTGTAACTTACAGTCAGCCCTTCGTGTACAGAGTCCCTCCACATCCACATTTCCATGTCCACGGATTCAACCAACCTCAGATCGTGTGGTACTGCAGTATTTACTACTGGAAAACATCTGTGTGTAAGTGGACTTGCACAGTTCACACTGTGTGACCTGTAGTTCCTCTTTATGTGCAAATGTTTTAGTACCTCATGGCCCATTTCCAGTGAAATCGCTAGCCTTTAATGCTGTGGCATGTGTTTATGAAAGTGTTTCAAGCTATTCTTCTTCTGTACAATGAAAGCTAAGAGTTGTGGTTTTCTTTGAATATTTCAAAATAGCCAAATAATTTTTCTGTGATCTGCCCTCTTCTTGAGAGGAAGACGATGGCTGGATGCACTGGTGGGACGTGGCTTTGCTGTTTTTATTTTCAGAAGAGGTGTTTTCAGTGTGATGACAGAAGACTGCTTAGCTGGGCGCACTGCTGTTTGGCAGAAGGAGGAAGAGGTTGTTCTCTGGATGCCTAGAGAAGCAGCGATGATGAATCTCTTGTATTTCTAAGTCCTTTCTCCTCCAAGGAACTGAAGACAGAGCGTCTCATATTTTTCATGGAACCTATATTTGAGTTCTGTGGTGACTTCTTAGCTTACGCTTCTTCATTGTGAGGTATATGAAGCATAGGAGATTAGCTGGGAAGGCATCTGGGAGTTTATCAGACTGCGATTTGATGTAGTTCTCCTTTAGCAAACGAGCGTGACCCAGATCAGAATTAGATATCAGCCTGCTAACCTGGCACAGCAATAACCCCGGTCTCTTAAGGAATCAAGAAGATAGAAAACCAGACTCATGTGAGGTCCATGCTTAAGGCATCGCACATGTACACACTTGCGCATTTTTATGTCTATTGTTTTAATTGAAGTAGAGTCAGTTTACAGTGTTGTGTCAGTTTCTGGCGTACAACATAATAGTTCAGTCATGCATATACACACATTCATTTTCATATTGTTTCATCATAGGTTCCTACAAGATAGTGAATGTAGCTCCCTATGCCCTACAGTAGAAACTTGTTGTTTATCTCACTTGCCCATGTTGAAGGAATGCCCTAGAGCTGGTAAACATTTAGCCCAGTCCCGCCTCTCCCACCAGGCTGATGCACTGATTATTAATGTTGATAATGGACCTAAGTCACCTTGGGATCTTTCATGTTCAAATAAAGATTAAATTTAACCTGAACCTATGAGCGGGAAAGTGGGAGAATTTACATGGGAATGATTTAGATAGTAAGAATTGCCCCAAAAAAGCAGTTTCCGGTTAATCCTCTGTCAGATGAGGTCATGAGAAAATACGTTTTGGTGAACACGGCTGTGGCGGCAGCAGCTGCTTCAGCGGCAGCACCGGTGACAGTGGTGTTCACGGCACAGTCACAGCAACCACGGAAACCTCCCGGCGTTTCGGGCCTTAGTTTCCACCTGGCACTCGTTGTCTTCGCAATCTAGTATTAACTCACTTAATCCTCATAATCCCGTGGGGTGGGCGCCATTGTCCCTGGTGTATAGCACAGAAAACCGAGGTGCAGAGGGATCACAACGTTCCCAGGGGAGTAGAGGGCGGAGCTTGGGTGCAGACCCCGGTGCTCTGAACCACTGAGTCCTAGGTATGGATGTGGATGCTATGTATGAGTGTAAGTTTGGTATTTTATTTATATGGAAACCAAGTCAGAATAGATACTTTTTAAAAGTATTTGAATTTGTATTGATTTCCAGATATGCTCAATATTTATTTATGTATTTATTTTTTGTTGTTGTTTTTATCAGTTATCATTATTAAGTTTATTTAACACATTCCAGTCTATACAGAACTTTACAAACATAATCTCTTTTTTTTAATTGAAGTATAGTCAGTTACAATGTGTCAATTTCTGGTGTGCAGCATAATGTCCCAGTCATGCATATACATACATATATTCATTTTCATAGTCTTTTTCATTAAAGGTTATTACAAGATACTGGATATAATTCCCTGTGGTATACAAAAGAAATTTGTTTTTTCTCCATTTTCATATATAGTGGCTAACATTTGCAAATCTCGAACTCCCAAATTTATCTCTTCCCACCCCTTGACCTAACACCTAGAAAGGCTTTTCTGTGTGTTGTAAAAGTTCATAATAACAATGGGAAAAAGAAGCATTCATTATGTACATGTCCCTATGTGGGAGTGTAAACTGCGAAGCCTCTAAGTATTCTTACCTGAAGTAGTAATTGCCATTAGAAGGAGTCTTCCTATTATTTTGGGACATTGGAAAATCATGTGTGCTGTACTTCAAATATTGTCTGCTGCTGTAAGATTGGTTGGTTGGAAGAGGAAAAGAGGGGTATGTGTTTTACCTGTGAATCTCTGCTTTACTTTTACTTATTGCAAATACTTATTTTTAGATTAAAATATGTTTTATCATAATCAGTGGGTATTTCAGGGCTCACAGGATGATGGCCTGAGTGCTGCTCTGAGTAGCAGAAGTCTAGTGTTGTGTCCTGGTGTCCATTTGTCCTGTTGTAGCTGGCAGGGGTGTGTTTTGGTTGGACGGTGCTATTTGTCTTTTAGACCTAAAATAATGTCTGAAATAGCAAACGTTTTATAGTAAGACAATTTGTTTTGTTTTGAGGAATGCATCATAAACGTTTGGTACTTTGTAACTTTTAACATAACATCTGTTTTTAATAGAATACATTCCTATTGCAAGCCTTAAAAATGTATTTACGTAGAAAACCACATCAAAATACAAGGCTATAAGTTAGATGAACATATGTTTTGTGGAATCTGGATTTGTTTTAGATGTTGAAAAATTCGTTATTTTTTGAAGGTGCTTTTCCTGTAACTATTTATAGAGCACAACAAATCAATTCAAAGAATGCAACAAAAGTAACCTCTTTGTAAAAAATTTTCTTTCAGCCAGAATATTATTTTTATACTTCTAAGTAAATGGCTAAAGACCAAATAAACAAAAAGCCTAGTGGCATAAAAAGGAAATATAATTAGGCTGATGATCCTTGACCTTGCTAGGTGTATTTGGAAAATTATATTTAATTCATTGTACTTTGGAATTATAAAAAATTTAGTCATAATGCTGAAGTTTAATTCTTTTGAACTCTATATTACATTTTATATGACAATATTAAGTTCTTTTGGACTCGATATATTAGAAAGGGTTATTAATTTTTAATAGGTGAGATATTCTGTGTATTAAGGTCCATCAGCATTGAAAAAAGAGTTGCTTGGGAAATTTACTTAAGATTCATTACCTTTTACAATTATCTGTGGAAACTAAAATTCATCCTTGCAAAAGTGAGGAAAGATTTTTGTTCAGGTGATGGGAGCATGTTTTCTCAATACTGCTAATATGGAGTGGAGCAGCCCCTTCAGAGAACCCTGAGGAACTAAAAAGAGAGGGGACACCAATTACTTTCAGTGTTGTACCCCTTTCTTGATCTGATGGGAACAGGGTTTATCCATTTCAGCAGGAGAACAGCAAAGAAAAGGAGTCATGTCAGGGAGAGCACAGAGCTTCTCTGGAGGGCTAACTTATTATAGCACGGCCCATGGGACCCAGCATTAACTAATTCTGCACAAAAAGTGCTGCCCGTGGTCAGGATTTGAACAGAACTAGTCGGTTGGACTTAGGGTGAGGCTGTGTGGAGGAGATGAGAATTGAAGTGGACCTTGAAAAGTTTATTTTGTTTAGACATGTACAGAGGATTAAGTGATGAATTTTTAAAATTTTTTTTATTAAAGTGTAGTTGATTTACAATGTTAGTTTCAGGTGTACAGCAAAGTGATTCAGTTATACATTTTCTTTTCAGATTCTGTTCCATCATATATTATGATGAGAAACTGAATATAGTAAAGGATGAGTTTTGAAAATAGCACCGTGAGCAAAGATTTCCTTACGTCCTGTTTAAAACCACAGTCAATCAGCGCTCAGAGTAGCAGGCTTCTCCTGTGCGTGGGAAGTTCCCGTGTGACGGTTTCAGGAATGTGAATGTAGGCTGTTGATACTCAGTTCCCTTAGCTGGATGTGTTCCCTTCTCGTCCTCCTAGCAAAAGTCTTTAGGTTTTTCTCATTAGACATAAGAGTGAGAATTGAATTTAGAAATTAGACCTGAAGTTAATTTTGATGTCTTGGTACTACACAGTGGAATGTATGTTTCTTTACCATGGACAGCAACATGGTTTTGGACTATTCCAGTGCAAAGGAGAACTTTATTTCTTTTTTGACTTAAAATATAGTTACAATTATGACAGCTCCTAGGAGGTGATGCTGGTGACACTAGACTGATTGCTCACAGTGTACCTCTGTGTGACCTAAGCTGAAAAATATTCCAGTTATTTGAGGACACAAAACTAAGACTTAGAAGAAAAATTAATGTTATTTATATCTCTGGGTTTTTATTTAAAACTTTTTTATTTAAACCAAAATATAAATTTATATTTCTGAAAGTAAATGATACCAGATAGTAATTTGAAATTACATGCACACACACACACGTAATTCACTGGTACACATAATTTTTGTCTACATAGCATATAATATAGCTGCATATTTCTTCTGCTTTATTCTTTTGACTGAGTTTAAAAGGAAGTACATAAAATAATATGTATATTATTGAGCCTATGATATACAGAAATGTAATATATTTGAGAACAAAGGAAACTAGTAGAAACAAAAGCTGTGTTTGTATTAGAGTAAGGAAGTGACACCATATGGTAATTCAAATCTACAGAAAAAAATGAAGAGAACAATTAAGGGTAAATAAGAAGATTAATGTAACAAAGTATATAAATATATTTCTCTCCTTTCCTCTCTCAAGTTCTTTAAAAGGCATATGATTATATAAACTAATAATTAAAACAGTTTGTACCATATATAAATCACATACATTCAGTGTGTATAACAGTAGTAACATAAAAAAGTGGGAAGTGAATGGAGCTACAGAGAAGTGAAGTTTCTGTACTTCTGGAGTTAAGTCAGCATAAAAATGAAGTGGATTCTAGTAAATTATGATAAATATTACAAGCCCCAGAGCAACCACTAAGAAGACTCAAATACTGTATAAAGTATTTGGACTCAAATACTGTATAAAGTATAAAAGAATTAAATATCCACTTAATCCATTTATCTATATGTTACAAAAGAAGACAATAAAGGAAGGATAGAGGAACAAAAAAAGACATGAGATATACAGACAACAAAATGAAAAACAGCATATGTAAATTCAACCATACAGATAATAACGTGAAATGTGAATGTACTAAACAATCCAAAAGACATTGTCAGATTAGATAAAAATAAATTAAGTATATATGACATCAGAAGACACATACTTTAAATTCAAAGATAGAAATTAGTTGAAACTAAAAAGAACAACTTTAAAAGAACTGGAGTAGCTGTACTGATACTAGACAACAAAGACTTTTTAAAATGTTAGCAGAGACTAAGAGGGACATTCCATAATAATAAAAGGGTCAATCTACCAGGCAGATTTCTAAACATAATAGGCATCTAACAACAGTGTCCCAAAATACATGAAAAAAAAAAAAAACCTGACAGAATTTAAGGGAAATCAATAATATGTGGACACTTCAATGGCCCACTTTCAATAATGGATAGAATAGGTAAGCAGAAGGTGAACCAGGAAGTAGAAGACTTGAACAGCAGTATAAACAGACTAGACCTAACAGACATCTATAGAACATTCCACGCTGTAGCAGCAGAGCCAGCAGAACGCACACGCTGCTCAAGCGTACACAGAGTGTTCTCTAGGATAGACCCACTGCTGGGCCAGGAACAACAACAAACCTTAAACTTGAGGAGATTGAAAACTGTTGAAAAACAAAATACAATTTCTGATCATAATGGAATTTAGTCAGAAATCGTTAACAAAGAAATTTGGGTAATTTGCAGATACATATATATTAAACCCTTGAATAACAAGTAACTCAAAAAAGCAATCACAAGAAAAATTGCAAAATACTTTGAAATGAATGTAAGTGAAATCACAATATATTAAAACTTATAATATGCAACTAAATCAGTGCTCAGGGAAATTTATAGCTGTAAATACCTTATTAAGAAAGAAAAAAAAACCTGAAATCAATCTTACCTTTCACTTTAAGAAACTAAAAAAGAAGAGAAAAGTAAACCCTAAGCAAGTAGAAAGAAGGAAATGATGAACACTAGGGTGTAAATAAATGAAGCGAAGAATAGAAAAATGATAGAAAAAATGAATGTAACCAAAAGTTGGTTCTCTGAGAAGATAACAAATCTTTAGCTAGACTGAAAAATATTAAGTATCAAATGACTAAAATCAGGAATAAAAGAAGAGACATTGCTACCAACCTTACAGAATATAAAAAAGGATAAGGGAGTACTATGAACAACTGTACAACAACATGTTAGATAACTTAGATGAATTGGACAAACTCTCAGAAAAACTGACTCAGGAAGAAGTAGAAAATCTAAATAGGCCTATAGAAAGTAAGCAGACAATCAGAAAAGACAGACAAACAAAACAAACCCAAGAAACTACCCACAAAGAAAAGCCCAGTCCCAGACAGCTTCACTGGTGAAGTACATCAGACACTCAGAGAAGAATCAGCACTGATCATTCACAAGCTGTCTCAAAAACTAGACTAGGAGGGAACACATCCCGTCTTATTCTGAGACCACTTTGCCATCAAAACCAGACAAACTCATCACAAGTTAAAAAAGGAACAGACCAATATCCTTTACAAGGAAACATAGAAATTCTCATGAAATACTACCAAACTGAGTCCAGCAGCATATATAAAGGTTTAGACAGCATGGCCAATGGGATTTATCCTCAGAATGCAAGGTTTCACATATGAAAATCAGTTAATGAAATACACAATAAAATAAAAGACTAAGGCCATATGAACATCTCAATAGATGCAAAATCCTACCCACTTTCATGATAAAAACAAACAAACAAACAACAAATTGGGGATAGAAGGGAACTTCCTCAACCTGATAGAGAGCACCTGTGAAAAACTTACAGCTTGCATGAAAGACTGAACGCTTTTGCCCTAAGGCCTGGAAGGAGACAAAGATGTTCATTCCCAGCTCTGTTTGCCAATATGCTGGATTTTCTAATCAGGGCCATTAGGCCAGGATGAATAAATGAACAAGTGGCATCTAGTTGGGAATGGAAGAACTACAACTGTCTCTCTTTGTAGGTGACATGAGCTTGTATATAAAAAAAAACCTAAAGAATCCACTAAAAAACTTTTAGAAGCAATAAAGGAATTCAGTGGGATTCCACAGGCTATAAAATCAATATATATAAGTCAGTTGTATTTCTAGACACTAGCGATTAGCACTGTGAAAATGTAATTCGGGAAACAGTTTCCTTCATCATAGGACATTTTAAAAAATACTTCGGTATAAATTTAACAAAAGAAGTGTAAGACTTCTACACTGACAACTAGAAGACCCTAAAGAAGGTTAAG
The DNA here is from genome assembly GCF_036321535.1 of Camelus dromedarius. Lineage (NCBI taxonomy): Eukaryota > Metazoa > Chordata > Mammalia > Artiodactyla > Camelidae > Camelus > Camelus dromedarius. Next base: position 4,095,212 of record NC_087443.1, read on the forward strand.
GTAGATCCAAATAAACAGAATGACATGCTGTATTTATAGATGAAAGACACTCGTCAAATTGTCCTACAAATAGAACACATTGTCTAGACAACATCCTAGCTGCCTTTTTCTCCCCAGAAACTGACAAGCTGATCTCGAAAATTCATAGGAAAATGCAGGAGGTCCAACTTATTCACAAAACAGACTCACAGACATAGAAAGCAGACTTCCCAGGGGTGGGGGTGGAGGGATAAAGTGGGAGTTCGGCATTTGCAGATACTAATTACTATATGCAAAACAGATAACCAACAAGGGAAAAAAAGAAAATACCAGGATATTCAAAGCCATCTAAAAGAATAAAGTTGTAAGACACTGCCTGATTTCAAAGTTATTACAAAGGTACAGTAATTAAGACAGTGGGGCACCAACCGGCATATGGATAGACATGTTGGTCAAGGGAATAGACATAAGGGCCCAGAAATAAATGCTGGCATTTATGGCTTATTGGTTTTTGACAGTGGTACCAAGACGTTTTAAGGGCAACAACTAGTGCTGAGACAACCTGACTGACACCCACATTCAAAACAAAGAATTTGTACCTCTGCCTCCTGTGAACAAAAGTTAACTCAAAATACTCATAAACTTGAATGTAAGAGCTAAAACTATGAACAGAAGAAAACACAGGAGTAGATCTTCATGACCTTGGGCTAGGCCGTGGTTTCTTAGACTCCAGCAGCACATGTGACAACAGAAGGAGCTAGATCAGCCGGACAGCACCAAGATGAACAGCGTCTGTGCTGCGAACAGTACTGTCAAGAAGGTAAAAAAGATCGCCCACAAAATGGGAGGAGACATTTGCAAATCAGGGGTTAATATCCTGAATATGTAATGAACTCTCCCAGCTCAACAACAGTGACAGCAGCACAGCCTGACTGAATGATGAGCCAAGATGTGAACAGAAATTTCTCCAGAGAGGATATACCCTTGGCCAAAAACCACATGAAAGGACGCTCAGCATGATTAGTGAGGGAAATGAGAATCAAAACCACAGTGTGACACACTGCACGTGTACTAGGACGGCTGAAATCAAAAGGAAAGACAGAGGCAAGTGTGATGAGGATGTGGAGAAGCTGCAGCTCTTCTGCACTGCTGGGGGAATGAAAACATGGTGCAGCCATTGGGTTTCAGTAAGAATTCCAAGTCTTAATCTACTTCTGTTTTTACCAGTAAAAATCTATTTTTATGAGAAAGTAAATATTTTCCTGGTAGCTCTTGTTACCCATACAGTAATCAAGTCAGACTGTAATTTTCTGGATAAATATTTTTTCAATTTAAAAAAACTTGTAAGATGCCCGCCCCCCTCCAAAAGTGTATCGTCAAAAATATAAGCTTGTTTTTAACTTGCAGAACAATGTAGTTTTACAGGCAGGAGTCCATTAACCTCTGAAAGAGAAATTTCTCTCTTTTCTCTTTGCTTTTGATGAGGGGACTAAGGATATAGATTGTGGTTTTTCTCTTTAGAAGTATGGGCCCTGGGAATGTAATTAAAACCCCTTTAGAAGACCCACTAGCCTTCCAGGGAACACTTCTGGACAGAGTCACCAGAATTCCCCGGAGGATGCAATGGCTGTGTTTGTGAAGGTTACGCCCGCTATTGGTTTAACTTTGACTGTAAACTGGTTTATTGCCTGTGTCCGTGAAAGCTTCAAGCCTAGATCGGGACAGGGTTCCAGAAAAACTGAGCAAGTCTCCATCCTTTGAGCTGGCAAGGGAAGAAAAAGTAACATCTTGTTTTGAAAGTTAGGTTGCAATGTTACCCTGGAAATGGCAGACACACTTGACTGTTCTTTTCTGTAAATATAAATATTCCTATCATAGTAACCCCAGCTTCCTTTTGAATGTTGCTGCATAGGAATCAGGTAGATGGAGAGGATGCAAATTCCAAAAACAAAATAAAAACTAATTAGACTGTCTTTTTGGATTCTAGTTGGTCCTCCAAAAAACAATGCACAGCAGCCAAATCTAACACCAACCAGATGTCCCCTTTTAAAAAGACTAGAAATATTTCGCCCTTTTTCTACCAGGTGTGGATAAAGCTTGTTTTTATTTCAAAGTCTGATCATTAAAAAATGCATGTGAAGAAAATAATCAAACAGTAAGGTGGTTTTAGTTTATTCTGAACATTTTGGTGGTGCAAAAAATTAAACAGGAAGGGAACAGGTGTTATGTTACAGTTTAAAAACAAATTATATTATTGGCAAAATTAGAATAGTATCTATAACTTGGAGGGAAAAACACAGCCCCGAATAGAGATTTGAAGGCGTGGGAATTTGAGACCCTGAACTGTTTAATCTCAGGTGATAGTTGAGGGGCTTGGAGTGGTTACAGTGATGACTTGAATTGATAAATAGATTTTGATCTGATTTGATGATTTGTATTTTCAAATTTAAGACATAGATTATTGAGCGATTTTCTACCGAAACAGGGTAAAGCCCTGCATGAGGTGATCCTCTTTGGTGGTGTTTATTCAGCAAATGTCTCCGAGGGCCAGAAATAGTGGTGAGGAGTGAGTCCTCTTGTCAAATTTATATCAGGTTTTTATCATCCCTCTGAGTCTGTCCCTGTAAGAAATCCCCTTGTTCTCCAGAGCGTCTCCAGGCTTCTTGACCTCACGTGTCCTCATTGCTTGTTTTCTTCCCAGTAACTTGTTCCTTATGTTTTCTTCACTCTTTCAGGACATAGTATATTACCTGTAGTAACTGTGTTACTGAGTCTCTTCCAGTTGCTCATTCTTTCACCTAATTTGAAATCATGCAACACTATAGAATTAGAAGCCTCCTTTCAAAATCTTTTTCATATATATTTATAAACTACTTTTTAGCTAGGCCATGTGGACTTCTCATATATTTAGGAGGGATGAGCATGGCTATCTGAGCTTTACTTATAATTTCACATTGTTCAAAAATCTGTCTTTTCTATATTCCATGTTGAGGTAAAATTAGCATTTCATGTATTGCAGCCAAAATGAAAAATTTTAGAAAGGGTAGTTACCAAACGGCTCATACCAAACAGTAATTTGTTGTTTGCTTTTAGTTTGCTGGTTTTTTTTGTCTTGATTCAACTTCATGTATCATGTTTGCCATTCTTTTTTTAATTTAATTTAATTTAAAAAATTTTTTTATACATAAACTTTTTTTTATTGAGTTATAGTCATTTTACAATGTTGTGTCAAATTCCAGTGTAGAGAACAATTTTTCAGTTATACATGAACATACATTCATTCATTGTCACATTCTCTTTTGCTGTGAGCCACAAGATCCTGTATATATTTCCCTGTGCTACACAGTACAATCTTGTTTATCTATTCTACATTTTGAAATCCCAGTCCCTTCCCACCCCCCGTCCCCCTGGCAACCACAAGTTTGTATTCTATGTCTATGAGTCTGTTTCTGTTTTGTATTTTTGTTTTTTGGGGTTTTTTTAGATTCCACATATGAGCAATCTCATATGGTATTTTTCTTTCTCTTTCTGGCTTACTTCACTTAGAATGACATTCTCCAGGAGTATTCATGTTGCTGCAAATGGCGTTATGTTGTCGGTTTTTTATGGCTGAGTAGTATTCCATTGTATAAATACACCACCTCTTCTTTATCCAGTCATCCGTTGATGGACATTTAGGCTGTCTCCATGTCTTGGCTATTGTAAATAGTGCTGCTATGAACATTGGGGTGCAGATGTCATTTTGAAGTAGGGTTCCTTCTGGATATATGCCCAGGAGTGGGATTCCTGGGTCATATGGTAAGTCTATTCCTAGTCTTTTGAGGAATCTCCATACTGTTTTCCACAGTGGCTGCACCAAACTGCATTCCCACCAGCAGTGTAGGAGGATTCCCTTTTCTCCACAGCCTCTCCAGCATTTGTCATTTGTGGGCTTTTGAATGATGGCCATTCTGACTGGTGTGAGGTGATACCTCATCGTAGTTTTGATTTGCATTTCTCTGATAATTAGTGATACTGAGCACTTTTTCATGTGCCTATTGATCATTTGTATGTCTTCCTTGGAGAATTGCTTGTTTAGGTATTCTGCCCATTTTTGGATTGGGTTGTTTGTTTTTTTCTTATTCAGTCGTGTGAGCTGCTTATATATTCTGGAGATCAAGCCTTTGTCGGTTTCATTTGCAAAAATTTTCTCCCATCCCGTAGGTTGTCTTTTTGTTTTACTTATGGTTTCCTTTGCTGTGCAGAAGCTTGTAATTTTCATTAGGTCCCATTTGTTTATTCTTGCTTTTATTTCTATTGCTTGGGTAGACTGCCCTAGGAGAACATTTTTGAGATGTATGTCAGATAATGTTTTGCCTATATTTTCTTCTAGGAGGTTTATTGTATCTTGTCTTATGTTTAAGTCTTTGATCCATTTTGAGTTGATTTTTGTGTATGGTGTAAGGGAGTGTTCTAGCTTCATTGATTTACATGCTGCTGTCCAGTTTTCCCAACACCATTTGCTGAAGAGACTGTCTTTATTCCATTGTATATTCTTGCCTCCTTAGTCGAAGATTAGTTGACCAAAAGTTTGTGGGTTCATTTCTGGGCTCTCTATTCTGTTCCATTGGTCTATATGTCTGTTTTTGTACCAATTCCATGCTGTCTTGATTACTGTAGCTCTATAGTATTGTCTGAAGTCTGGGAGAGTTATTCCTCCAGCCTCTTTCTTTTTCTTCAGTAATGTTCTGGCAATTCTAGGTCTTTTGTGGTTCCATATACATTTTATTATGATTTGTTCTGGTTCTGTGAAATATGTCCTGGGTAATTTGATAGGGATTGCATTAAATCTGTAGATTGCCTTGGGCAATGTGACCATTTTAATAATATTGATTCTTCCAATCCAGGGGCATGGGATATCTTTCCATTTTTTAAAGTCTCCTTTAATTTCCTTCATCAGTGTTTTATAGTTTTCCACGTATAAGTCTTTCACCTCCTTGGTTAGATTTACTCCTAGGTATTTTATTACTTTGGGTGCTATTTTAAAGGGGATTATTTCTTTACTTTTTCTGTTGATTCATCATTAGTGTAAAGAAATGCAACTGATTTTTGAACGTTAATCTTGTAACCTGTTACCTTACTGAATTCTTCAATCAGCTCTAGTAGTTTTTGTGTGCACCTTTTAGGGTTTTCTATATATAGTATCGTGTCATCTGCATATAGTGACACTTTCACCTTTCTTTTCCAATTTGGATAACTTTTACTTCTCTCTCTTGCCTGATTGCTGTGGCCAGGACTTCCAAGACTATGTTGAATAGGAGTGGTGATAGTGGGCAGCCTTGTCTTGTCCCAGATTTTAGTGGGAAGCTTTTGAGTTTTTCACCATTGAGTACTATGCTGGCTGTGGGTTTGTCATATATAGCTTTTATGATGTTGAGATATGTTCCCTCTATACCCACTTCAGTGAGAGTTTTTATCATAACTGGGTGTTGAATTTTATCAAAAGCTCTTTCTGCATCTATTGATATGATCATGTGGTTTTTGTCCTTTCTCTTGTTGATGTGATGTATTACATTGATTGATTTGCGTATGTTGAACCACCCTTGTGTCCCTGGGATGAACCCCACTTGATCATGATGTGTAATCTTTTTTACGTTCTGTTGGATTCTATTTGCTAGTATTTTGGTAAGGATAGTTGCATCTATGTTCATCAGTGATATTGGTCTGTAATTCTCTTTTTTGGTGGTGTCTTTGCCTGGTTTTGGTATCAGGGTGATGGTGGCTTCATAGAATGAGTTTGGGAATATTCCCTCCTTTTCAGTCTTCTGGAAGAGTTTGAGAAGGACTGGTATGAGTTCTTTGTATGTTTGGTAGAATTCCCTGGTGAAGCCATCCAGTCCTGGACTTTTATTTGTGGGGAGGTTTTTTATTGCTAATTTGATTTCATTTCTAGTGATCAGTTTGTTCAAGTGATCAGTTTCTTCTTGATTCAGTCTTGGTGGACTATATGTTTTGAGAAACTTGTCCATCTCCTCTAGGTTATCCATTTTGATTCCATATAGTTTTTCATAATATTCTCCTATGATATTCTGTATTTCTATGTTATTTGTCGTAATTTCTCCATTTTCCTTTCTTATTTTGCTTATTTGTGCTCTCTCTTTTTTCTTCTTTGTGAGTTTGGCCAGACGTTTGTCGATTTTATTTACTCTTTCAAAAAACCAGCTTTTGATTTGATTGATTTTTCTATTTTTTTTAATCTCTATTTTATTTATTTCCTCCCTGATCTTTATTATTTCCTTCCTTCTGCTGACTTTTGGGTGTTTTTGCTTTTCTTTTTCTAGTTCTTTTAGCTGATGGGTTAAATTGTTTATTTAAGATTATTATTCTTTTTTGAGGAAGGCCTGTATCGCTATAAACTTCCCTCTTAGCACTGCCTTTGCTGCGTCCCATAAGTTTTGTGTGGTTGTGTTTTCATTTTCATTTGTCTCAAGGTATTTCTTAATTTCAACTTTGATTTCATCATTGACCCATTGGTTTTTTAATAGCATGTTGTTTAATCCTCACGCTTTCCTTTTTTCCTCCTTTGTTTCTCTGTAGTTGATTTCTAGTATCATGGCATTGTGGTCAGTAAAGATACTTGAGATAATTTCTATCTTCTTAAAATTGTTGAGGCTTCTTTTGTGCCCAAGTACATGATCAATCCTAGAAAATGCTCCATGTGCACTTGAAAAGAATGTATATCCTATTTTTTGGGGGGACAGTGTAATGCTCTGAAAATATCCACCAAATCTAATTTTTCTATTGTATTATTTAATTTCTCTGTTGCCTTATTTATTTTCTGTCTGGAAGATTGTCTAGTGATGTTAATGCGGTATTAAAATCTCTGACAATGATTGTATTCCCATCAATTTCCCCCTTTATCTCTGTTAGTAGTTGTTATATGTACTTAGGTGCTCCTATATTGGGTGCATATATATTAACGAGTGTAATATTCTCATCTTGTATCACTCCTTTAATCATTATAAAATGTCCTTCTTTATCTTTCTTTATGGCCTTTGTTTTAAAGTCTATTTTGTCTGAAATCAGTACTGCAACACCTGCTTTTTTGGCTTTTCCATTTGAATGGAATATCCTTTTCCATCCTTTCACTCTCAATCTATATTTGTCGTTCTTCCTAAAGTGGGTCTCTTGTATGCAGCATATTGAAGACTCTTGCTCTATTCTCCAGTCTGCCACTCTGTGTCTTTTGACTGGAGCATTTAGTCCATTAACATTTACAGTAATTAATGATAGATGTGTGTTTATTGCCATTTTGAACTTATTTTTGCAGTTGACTTGGTATTTCCTCTTTGTTCCTTTCTTCTTCCTTTTGTGGTTTGGTAATTTTTCTTTGTATTATCTTGGATTTTATTTAGTTTTTGTGACTCCATTGTAAGTTCTTGGCTTGTGGTTACCCTTTTTTGTGAGTCTATTAACCTATTACTATAACTGTTTGTACTAAACAGATAGTAATGTAATCTCAAAACCACCCTACCGAGAACAAAAAATCTGAAATAAAAAGAAAGAAAAAAAAAACTTTATATTTTCTTGCTTCCCTCTCCCACTCTTAATGATTTAGATGTCTTCTTTTACAATTTTGTGTTTATTCTACTTGGATTTCATGGAAGTTATCACCTTTCCAGTTATGAGTTTCTCTTTTTTGTAGCATCCTGCTTCTTTTCTATTTAGACTAGACCTGTCAATATTTCTTTTAGTATGGGTTTAGTGTTGCTAAACACGTTTAGTTTTTGCTTGTCTGTGAAGTTCTTTATCTCTCCTTCTATTCTAAAGGACAGCCTTGCTGGATAGAGTATCCTAGGTTGCATCTTTTTTTCATTGAGGACTTCAAATACATCTTGCCACTCCCTTCTGGCCTGTAGTGTTTGTGTGGAGAAATCAGCTGAGAGCCTTATGGGGGTTCCCTTGTAACTCACTCTTTGTTTTTCTCTTGCTGCCTTTAGGATCATTTCTTTATCCTTGACTCTGGCCATCTTGACTATGATATGTCTTGGTGTGGGTCTGTTTGAGTTCTTACTGTCTGGGACCCTCTGAGCCTTCTGTACTTGGATATCTGATTCCTTCTTTAGGTTTGGAAAGTTTTCCGTCATGATTTCTTCATATACCTTTTCAATCCCCTTTGTTCTTTCTTCCCCTTCTGGAACCCCTATTATGCATAGATTGGCACACTTTAGATTATCCCATGGGTCCCTTATATTGTACTCATTGTTTTTTATTTGTTTTTCTCTCACCTGTTCTGATTGGGTGCTTTCTGTTGTCCTGTCTTCTAGGTCACTTATTCATTCCTCTGCATTATCTAGCCTGCTTTGTACAGCCTTTAGATCAGCTCTCATCTCAGTTTACCAATTCTACTTGGCTCTTCTTTATAGCTTCAATTTCATTTTTGACATTTTATATCTCAAAACACTATCTCTTTTAGTTCCTTCAGTACTTTGATCACTCCTTTTTTTAAAATCTTGATCTAGTAGGCCATCAATGCCTATTTCCTTGATCGTGCTTTTAGGGGATTTCTCTTGCTCTTTTAATTGGGAGTGGTTCCTCTGCTTCTTCATATTGCTCATATCTCTCTGGCACTGTGGCTTATGGAGTATCAGTTATCTATTGTGGTCCTTAAGGAGTTTATTTATTTATCTGTCTAAAGCCTATGCAGGAATAAAACTTTAAAAAGAGAGAGAGAGAATTTTAAGAGAAAGGAGAAAAAAAAAGGTTTGAAAACAGTGTATAATCAATAATAGAAGAGCAAGTTGAAGCAGAATAGCAATCGAGTTGAGATGTCTTTTGAAAACCTTAATAAAAAGGAGAAAAAAAATCAAAAAACAATATTTGAAACCTGTGAATAATCAATAACAGATCAAAACCAAGAGAATTAAAAATGAAATGAGGTGGATTTTTTAAAATAACAATATTTTAAAAGAAAAATTTTTAAGGTATTAAAACTGTAAACATATACAACTTTAAAAAGTAAAGATTAAAAAGTTAATAGAAAATAAAACAGATATAAAAAAGATTTTAAAAAAAGAAAAAAAAAAGGATATGTTCTCTTGGAGACTGTGCGCTGTTTATGGTTTTATCAAGAAGTCTTTCTGTCTTCGCCCTGTTTCGCAAACTCCGCTTGCTGTTTGCAGAGGCCCTCCGTTGGCGCCCTCGTCTGTGCTGCTCGTAGTGCCTGTCGGCAGGAAGATAGTGCTCCCTCCCAACACTGGGTCGGGGTGCGGCTCTCCTTTGCAGTGGGCCAGCAGGTCACTCCCCCTCCCGATGCGGCAGTGAGATGCTGTGCTCTGGGGGAGGCAGGTGGGTGGATCGCTCCCCCTCCCGGCACCGCGATCGGATGCTGCGTTCCTGCCAGGAAGGCGGATGGCAGCCCGCCCTCTCCCGGCGCCAGTAGCTCCGCTGCTCTGTGCAGCTGCCCGCTCCGCCTCAGGTTGGCGCTCCGTAGGCGGGCTCGGGGAAGGCCACGGAATCACCCCATCCCTGCTCTGTTCCAAAACCCAGCTCTTTGTCTTGGCGGTGCGAGTTCTCTGAGGTACCAGGGCAGAAAGATCCTATCTGCCTCGTGCTGTAAACAAGTCTTAGTCCGGCCCAGGAGGTTGCGGAGCCCCTGGTGCGGATTCAGGGCTCGGCCCCGCCCCCGCCCCGGCGCTGCGCACAGGAGGACATGGCGGCTGTTGCCGCACCCCGCCTCTCTTCTCGCGAGAAGCGCCAGTAATGGCGCCGTGGGTCTGAAGAGACAAAGGCTACGGCGCCCCTTCCCCCAGGGCACACCAGCAGTGTTGCTTTGCTTTTTTTTTTTTCTCCCTATTTTATGGGGGGTCCAGGTTGTTCTGCTCTGTATCTCCCCACCATGGCACGCAGCCCCCTGCAGACGCCCGGGGTCGCCTCTGTGCCGCCGCCCCCGTCCTCCGCCCCGCTCGGGCGGCCTGTCCCGGCCCCCAGCTGCCGGCTCACGTCTCGGGCTGGGTGTCGTGGGGACTCTTTGTGCCCGTTTAACTCAGTTCTCTCGGTCAAGGGGTGCTGGGGCAGATCTGAGCCTCGGAGGCTCCCCCTCTGTCCCGCTGGCCTCTCCGTTGGAGGGGGGAGACCCAGCGAATGAGCCCTATTCCTCCTCTGCCGCTGCCTCCCCACGGGAGGGTCCCGCACCGTTTTGCTTTTTCGTCTGTCTTTTTTCCTTTTCTCCTACCAGATTTTGGGCGTCTTTGTCTTTCGAAGAGGGCGATGTTCTGTCAGAGTTCAGCAGGTGCTCTGGTTGGCTGAGTGGGTCTGTAGGTGTGAGTTTTGGTGTATTTGTGGGAGAGGATGAGCTACGAGCATCCTTCTACTCCGCCATCTTGCTTCTCCCCGGATGCACTCATGTTTGCCATTCTTGAGGTTACTAATATGGTTTCACAGGTTTCATTGCTCCATTTTGATAACTGTACCATTTCCTCCTTGAATAGTCTGTGGTGCATTTTCACTGGGCCACGCAGGACCACGCACACTGGATCTGTCATTCTTGTCACTGTCTTTCTTACTCATCTTATTGCAGTCTTGCTGTTTTGCCTATATATTTATTAATCTTTGTGTGTTTAGTTACACTGAAATTGTGTTTTTAAAATGTAATCAGTTGTGAATTTTCAGAAGCTTGTATATTGCCCATGCTTTTTTCATTCGTTCAACTTTTACAGGCACTTAACAAACTCAAGTTATTAGAAAACTACTGAGTTATGGGTCTGTCTTCTCTTTAAGTTTTATTCTCAAAATACGTGATACCATCTCTCTTGCTTGCATTTTTTTTTTAAACTACACAGAGGTCATTGGAAGGGAATAACATTATCTTGATGAAGACATCCTGAGGTTCACAGAAATGTTTACATCTGAAAAGATATTACTAGTTCTGAAAACTGAATGGAGTAATTTTAGAGGTAATAAGACCCAGACCCCCTTACTAATTAGGGGTAAGATCAGATTATTACATCCCCCCTCTTTCTGTATTTTTATACACAGAACCAGAAGCAACGGGCAGTATTCTCAAATGTTGCACACTGGTCTCCTACTCACCTTGACAAGCAAAGTGGGCCATTCTAATGCTCTGGAACTTTGGAAATGGGTTCCTGACAACTACTGGGATACCTGCTGGTGACAGTCTCTGTATTTCATAGTTTCTTAAAGTCTGGGGTGTAGGTCAGTCAGCCTTTCAAATGGATGAAAGAGATGTCGGTAGCGATGGAATTGCTACAGTGCATGAGTTCATTTTTTACCCCTGGATCCTTTTCATCAATAAGGTATTTTTAAACTGATTGATAGCTGTGACAATAGGTTCAATCCTTTTCATTTCTTCCAGTCAGATTGTCCTTTAGTCCATAATGTCAGCATAATGGTTTTTCTAGGGGGACAAAGAAAAAAAAGGGGGCAGAAAAAATTCGTACAAATTATTGAATTATTTTTGCATTAACAACCTCCTCAGGTGGCACTCAACCCCCCTACCCTCGCCATGGTTCTTAATCTTCTTCCCGAGGACCCCTGAAAAGAGGAGAAAAAGGTGAGGAGGGCCAAAGAAATTTTACACACTGGGCAGAGCTTCTGTTGGAGAAGATATCAAGGGTGTAGAGAGCTTCCAGAGAAGGGAAAACCCGTTGTAGAAGAAAGGGAAAGGCCTTGGAAGGGTGAGTGCACATGAGCCTTGTGTGTGAAGGTGCCGATTTGTGTCTCTTCTTTAAGCCCAAATCCAGTCGAGTTTGCATGTCTGTTTCTTCTCTGCCACAAGGAGACATACATTGTGCTTATCATGATCGTGATGTTGGGGATTAATCACATGACTTCTGTTTTAGGAGGTGTCTAAAAACTGTCATTACCCAAAGATGTGTGTGTATCGATCTCTCCAGAGATGAGTTACCTTTAGAAAATCATGCTGAATCAGATGAGGATGACTCCTGTCTGTATTGCCCGTGACCCCTCTGGGGAAACAAGGAGTTACTCTGTTCTTTACTAGCTCGCTTCCTGGCCTTGTTTCTCTAGGCATGTTTTATCAAACCGGTTATACAAGCTCGAATCATTCCCTTTCCGGCCTGTACTTTAGTGACTAGTATTTGGCTTCCAGTTCAAACACTGGAAAGGGAGAACAAAGAGGAAGCCTGAGATACTGCAGTGAGTCAAGAATGCCTCCTTACTGCCCTCGGATATCTCCATGTGCAAGCTGAGAAATCGAGCTTGAATGTCATCCTTGCGTGACTGAACCGAGGTGCTTCTATGGCAGGATGTCAGTCTGAGAAGGTAAAGGGTATGTAAAACTGCTGTTGTACTCCTTTGCCTTCTTTGTAAAAGCCTCTTTTCATTTGTATCAGTTACTGTGTTGTGAAATACTTAGCCTTGCTTCAGTGAGCCTCAGGGCTGCCCTGTCTTCCGGTGGTCAAAGCCAACTGATACCGCCAAGAATAAGGTTCCATTTCTACTCTCATCTGCTCCCCAGCATCAAAGTTGGAACGGCAGAAAGAATTGTACTCAGACAGGCAGATAATTTAATCACTAGTAACTCCTAATTATTCATATATTATATTTTAAGGGGCTTATATTTTTTAATACTTCAGGTTATTCATGTCTATTATGTTACATGCAAGGTCGCTCCCTTTTTGCCCTGGGAGATTGGTTTTGGTATGGAATTAGCCTGTGCTTGTAGTGAGAGAGACATTGAGGTTATGAGCTCATGATTCATGCTCACGTGGATTTAGTCCGTGAGTGAGCCGCTGTGAAGGTTAGGCGTGAGGTTCTGTTGGGAGTTACACCTTTGTTGCATGGCTTTAGTTTTTTGCATCCACTTGGTTCCACTGATAGAGGAGTGATTTCCTTTCAGGTGACTGCTTGAAAATGGATGTTTCTCCTCCCTCACTAGCATCATCCATTCTCTCTGGAGAGTCTTGAGGGAATCTAGCCAGGCCTTCAATTGCTTCCTTCAGGCCCTCACACAGTGGGATACGGGTCCATTACCAGCCTTAAAGTTGATGTGTTTTCTGATTATTAGACTTTTTGAAAAAGCCAAATATATATTAAGCTGCTTTAGAGATTTCTTTCAGGAGTTTCATTTTCTTCTTCTTTGCTACTTTGGGCTTGGCTTTTCATGGCAGTGCCTTAGAAAGTGGAAAGTGACCCTTCTTTCCATGTCTTCAGCAAATTCCCTGTTGTTTCCATTAAGAGCAGCTGAGGGTTGGAGGGAGGTCATCTTTTAGACACATGGGACCAGTCATGGAAGGTGCTAGGGTTTGGATCTTTGGTCTTCAGGATATATTTTTACCTCTTGTCTCATGAACCAAAGAAATGATTTGAAGGCTGGGGTAGCAATTCTGTTTTCATTAGAAATAATGTATCTATTTGCCTAGTGATGGGCTCTGTTGATGCATGATTCTTGAGCAGATAATTAACAGGTATAGTCAGATGAGTTGCCGTAAACTTAGAAAATGTTCGGGGATTTTTATAAGAGCCACTCTCTGCTGTTCAGGTCAGTCTTGGCTCAGCTGTGCACATCAGCTGGGGTGCCCCAGCTCCCCTCTTCATACAGCCCATGTGATTTAATGCGTCTGGATCTTGCCCACTGTCAGTTTCCTGCCCTGAGCTACTGTTATGCATTTTGTTTATCACTACATTTTCAATATCTTTCTCCCCTCTGGATTTTTAGAAATAGACAAATGAAATACCCGAGCCAGTCTTTTTGGGGGGATTGAATCACTTACAGACTTAACCCATGGCTTCCCCTGAGATCAAGTCACTGTGTAGTGACATAAGGGAATTTTATAGAATCAGTTAAGAGAGTGAGAGAATCCACATGGCATTAATTCGCTCCATGACTCTTCATTGAATACTAACCGTGTGAAGCACTGAACTCAGTACTTTAGCCCCATAGGATAGTATAAGGAGACTGCAGAATAAGGCTGGGTTTTGTGAGGAGGTTGGCGTTGAGTTATTCATGTAGAATTCCAGAGGATACTTGAGTCTCTTTGCCTTCTTGCTGCTCTAAACTCAAGAGAGTAACGCTGAGCTAGGAGAGACAAATGTTCATAATCCCCAATAGCATCTGATTCTAAAATGGCTTTCTTTTGATTTCTAAGTGAATCTTTGAAAAAAAGATGATTTATTTCCTTATTATTTTGATCTGATTTAGTTTGTTACCCACAGATTCTAGGAGTGACGTAGCATAAACTGGCTAGAAAAATGTAATACAGTGGTAAACGTTTGCTAATAGTACTTTCCAAGGATGCTTGTATTCCTACAAATCATTCAGAGTTACTTCTAATCAACATCTCTGTGTAGCTGACTGTAGTGTTAGCATGATTTAGCTAGCCTTTAAAAATGTGTTCAGTGGTTTTATAGACATTTGATGTATGTCTAAAACTGTGTATTCCTAAATTCACTGCTTCTAAATGCTCAGTTAATAGTCATGGGTTAAGAAATTAAAAGTTACTTGATGAATATCTTAGTGTTGTCTGTCCTTCATGTGTGTATTTCTGTAGTCACCACTGACATTGTATAACACTTTCTAAAACACCTGTTTTAGAGCTTGCTGGGTAACATTTAATCTTGTGATTTTGTTCTGAGATATTTAACAATTTTATCACAACTCTGAGGTTTGTACCTCTTTAAGAACACTACTGAAAAGTACAGAGTGTTCCTTGTTCATTTCGTTAGCTAGCCTACTGGCGCTCCAAACAAGCACAGCTACCTTGGAAACCTGTGTGGCAGGAAATGCTGAAGTTTGCTATGTATACAACTTGACCCGCTAGTTTTGCTCCTGTGTGTGTATCCAAGATAAATGAGTTCACATGTCTGTGAGGATCACTGCTGGGCACGGTCGGGGTCAGTGCCTCCTGCCGTCTGCCATGCCTTGGGATGCCCGTGACATTGGTCACCCTGCTCCGAGGTGTAACTTACCAGAACAGGAGAAGCTGGTAGTGTAAGTAAGAAGGGCAGCTCTCCTTGCTCAGGTGGGTGGGCTGAAAACCCTGACAACCTCTTGCTCTGCAAAATCCCATATAAGTATTATTCACTTTTGAGTGCAGACTAGTTAAGACTTAAAATGTCTGCTGTTTCTGTGAAATATTATCAGGCAGTATGGAGAAGGCTCTTGATTCCTGACTCATCAAATCAGAATATAGAAATGACATGTATCTTTGCAAAGTAAGAAAATTGAATCCCAAAGTTATGGAATGGCGAACAGTATGCCTAAGAGTTCTTAGAGAAACGGCACTTTGTAAATTAGTCAACGTGTGGGGTTGTTCTGTCTTAATTCTAGAGTTTACCAGACTTTATTTTGTTTATTCCTTACTACTTTCTATTATGACTTGTTGTCCTCTCGTTGGAATAAGCTCGAGTGCTTTTACAGCATTGTAAAATATAACTGCTAGTTTTTAAATTAGTAAATTAACACCAACACCTTGCATTTGCAAAATGTTTCATACTTTAAAAATAGTTCACATTACATACTTGATTGTCACAAATTATGGGAGTGTTGCATGTGGATTGTTAACTATACTGTACAGATGGGAAAACTGAGCTCTATTGGCTAAAGAAAGTGTGCAGTCACAGGTGCTAACTGAGGCAAAGGCTTGGACGGAAATGCAGCTCTCCCCCCTCCACACACATCAAACCTGGGGAAGCTCTGGGTCTGGGAACTGTGCCCTCTCTGCATCTCCTTCCGCTCCTCGTCTGTTGTTTAGTTCAGTTTTATTATTTCACATTTGCTCGTATTCTCCTGTTCATTTCTCATTAGACGTCCAAGGCTGCTCTTTGCATCTGTTGCTCCCTGAGTGCAGTGCGTACACCTTGTGTTCTAACAGCTGTGTGGGAAACGGCGATTGCCATGTTCCGTAATTCTGCTTTGGAATTCACCTCTCCTTAATCTCGGTAGTTGATTTTCTTTTCTTACCCTACTCAGGGAAGGGTTTGCCTCGTCGGATCTGGCCGTGTAACCCTGTAGTCTAATATTCAGTTTCCAGTGAGGCCGTGTACACCGTTTCAGAGGAAAGCAACGCGCTCTCCCTGACTACGAATTAGGAAACAAAAATCCTTGTTGTGACTCCGCATTTAGACCATGAGCAAGTTAGATAGTTTCTATCTTTAGCATGTGATTTCACTAGATTGTAAGAAACTGCAAGTTATCTGTTTATTGGGTATTTAATGTGGAGCCCTTTGATGCATCCGCTTACTTACGTAACATTCTGTATTAACAAAATAATCAATAAACAATCACTAATAGAAAAGAGTGTTATTGGAGCCAAATTGAGAGCTACTGTGACTCAGAAAACAGTATCTTGCAGTGTCTTTAGATGGTTAATTCTCCAGTTATTTCTCTGGATTCTCTCCTCGTAACCACCAGAGTAGAAGTGGATGAAATGATATGTGGAAAGGATGAAAAGTTAGAGGACAAAATAAAAGATGTAGGGTCCAAGGAGTGAATATGAGGAGAGCGAACTGACTGCTGACCAGAGCAAACAAGTTTAGCTAAGGTTCATAGTTTGCCAGCATTAGGCTCCTTCTAAGCACCAGATCAGATGGGTCCATCTGCAGAGGGGGTCTGGTCTGTTACAGAGTGAAACTTCGCAAGACACGTCCTAGATGCAAGGTTCTACTAAAGGTATGTGTTCACTTAACTCTAGGTGGTGGTTGTATCTGGCAGTTGATATTATAATGGATTATTTACTTTCTACTATTTCAGTGCTAAAATTGAAATTTTAAAAAAGATCAGGTATGATTTCTGTAAATAGTAAAAAAAAAAAAAAAGAGAGAGAGACATTGTTTTAATTTCTCTCAATAGCTTCACTTAGGTTAGGCTTTGTCATCAGCAAGTAGTGTGAACCACATTTGATTAATAGGAAAGTTATATCCAGTCTAAAAAGAAAGGATTTTGAATATATAGTCTTTAATTCTCTGGGGTCATATATATTGGTGGAAAAAAGAGTCTTCCTGAACTTACTCAGGGATCTCATTCTGGCCTGTGTGATACATGGTCCCTCTGCACATACTTCTGCCTTGTTTTGCTTGCACTGTCTAACAGGGAACACACTGGCATGTAGTTTTGGGGGGTTTTGTTTGTTTGTTTACTGACTCAGAAGTGAGGGCTTTTCACCAGCCAAGGAACCTTTGACATGAGTGGCATTTTTAGCTTCCTTTATTTTTTTGTATGTAAAAAAAAGAGGAAATCTAGGGCCAAGCTAAATGAGATTAGTAACTTGTCTGGAGTTGTTAGGTCTTCTTGATCAGTGCTGCCCAACAGAAATACGTGAGCCACATATGCAATTCTAAATGGCCTAGTAGCCACATAGAAATCTAAAAATAGGTGAAACGAATGTTGATGATAAATTAAATACACAGTATCTAAAAATCCGTCATTTGAACATGTAATTAATATAAAAAATTAATGAGCTGTTTTGCATTCTCCTTTCAAGCCCATGCAAATTCCAAGCCGCACGTGCAGCTGTTCAGTACTGAGCAGTCTTTTGTTCCGCTCATTTTAAATGTGGACACCAGTCTGTTGCTTGCAGGTCTACCCTTATGGATTTCATTAAGGACATCTGCCTAATTTTAATTCTGGGAGTTACACTGGCCAATAATTCCAATAGGCATGATCAGTAAATTAGTGTTACCCTGTTTCAGTTTTTGACTGTGAGGCAATAAAGCAAGTGAATAGGAGCTAAGGGCCAATCTTTCCTTCCCAAAGGACTTGACTTTAATTGTGACCTGAGATTTCTTGATTATACTTAAAATTACTAATCTGTGAAGAGCAAAATTTTTCTCACCCTTTAAATTTTCTTTCAGTACTCCAGTTGATAGGGGCTTCACTGTCCACTCTGTTGTGATGCTTTGGGGCTGTCACGAGAGGAAAAGTGGCCCCAGTAGGGGGAGGCATTATCATTATCCTGCCGCACTAGACTTGCTTGCTCCTTTAAAAACACAAAATACTGCACAGGCTTTATTTTATTTCACGGCGGTGCCTGGGAATCACCTTGTTATTGCTGTAATCAATGATCAAATCTGAAAAAAAAGGTACATACATTTCTGAAGGAGTAAGTCGTAATTGTTTCTTTTAAAAATGACTTTTACCCTTTAATTCTTTCTTCTTTGTCACTTATTCAGAGGTAAGAGGAAATAGTTCACCTAAGATAATCAACTTACTGCTTTTAATTTGGTTTAAGATGAAAAGCTGCTAAATTCTTTCTGAATGTGTTGTTCTACATGACCTGTCTTAGTTTCCTCACAATTTTTTCTTTGTTTAGAGGAATAATTTATGATATAAAATGGCTTTGACATTGAATCTGAGGCTCCACCTATAATGCTCTAGGCCAGAGGTGGCGACGTATAATGACCTTCCATCTGGGGACCACTGGGACCCTGCTGTCTCGCCAGGAGTTCTGCTTTTGTCACCAGCACTGAGGCTGCAGGGGAAGGCTGGGGGTTTATGAGTAGATTTGTGTCAAAGCCGTCATTATCATTCTGGTCTTGCTTCCCAGGTCTGTTCAGGCTGCTGTAACACAATGCCATGGACTTGGTGGCTTATGAACAACAGAAATGTATTTTTTGTGATTCTAGAGGCTGAGAGGCCCAAGATCAAGCACTAGCACATCCAGTGTCCGCTGAGGACCCTCAGCCTGGTTCACAGATGGCCGTCGTTTTGTTGTGTCCTCACGTGGTGGGAGGGGTGGGGGTCTCTTTGGGTCTGTTTTATAAGGGCATCAGTTCCACTCATGAGAGTTCCGTCCTCATGACCTAATCACCTCTCAGAGGCACCATCCTACTGGGCATGAGGTTTCAGCATATTAATTTTGGCACGAGGGAAGATTCAGTCTGCAGTGTCTTGGTGCTGCCCTTTGTACCTGGGGAGGTGCTTTGCCCGAGTGGCTCTCAGACTGTCTTGGTGAAGGGCCCGGTATTAAATCCCCAGTTCATTATGCTCTGATACTTTTGGAAAACACAGTATGTATGAATTACTAGAAAAAGGAAATTAGAAATTTTATAGCAATTTGATGAAATAATTTTATGTTTTGAATCTAGATTGTATGTCTCTCTGGGTTTTTGTAACATTTTATCCCAATTTCTGTACATATATATCCCTTAGTGGACAGTGACACACAGGACGGGCAGCAGCCTGTGATCCACAGTTTGAGTAGGTGACACTGATCTGCGTCTGCAGTAATCCTTCTGTCATCTACTTGGTGAGGTGTGTCCTCCATTTTACAGATCAGGATGCAAGTATCTAAGCGATTAAGTAAGATGCTCAAGGATACAACAGTGCTGCAGCTGGAATTCTGACCCAGAGTTGCTGCTAACCCGCAAGGGGTCTTTGGTGGAATTAGGGGAAAGTATACTTCCCCTGAGCTGGCCGGCTTCCCGCCTTCACTCTGCATGCTTGGGTGGAACACGCCTGAACTACTGGGGAATGTGGCCCTGTTCAAACATAGCCATGCACTCCCTGCACCCTCTTCCCGGGATAGAAGGGGTGGGGAGAGGCAGTGGGAAGACAAGGATGAGGGGACACTAAGACTTGTCTTTTGGTCATTTTATTGTGCATTTTCACAGAATGGTGGCTGAAGTTGAAAAAGCAAAAAAAGTTAGTGAAAATCACTGATTTTCAGTATTTCTCATGTAACTTGTCTTCAACCTTAAGCTTCTGGAGTACCTGTCAATTTAGTTACCATATACTGTCCTGGGACTCCAATTATTAGAAATTTCTGTGCACATTCAGGTAGGTAATGAGGGTTGAAGACAATAGAGAAAACAAATTAATATTAAATGATCTATAAAAATATTTATGAATATATTCCCATATCCTTGCTGCCTCTGCCATCACACTTCTACTACGAGTTCCCAGAGTTGGCTCAGTTTATATATTATGTGAAGAAGTAACTGTTCAGACCAAAAATTCATTCTTCCAATCCAGGAGCATGGGATATCTTTCCATTTTTTTAAGTCTTCTTTAATTTCCTTAATCAGTGTTTTATAGTTTTCCGTGTGTAAGTCTTCAGACCAAAAATTCATTAATGTTCATTTTAAGCACATTTCTAGTTATGCAGCATAATTATAGTAATTGTATCAGGGTCCTAAAATTGCTGACTGTGGCCACATGCATGAGCATTTTGGTTTTACTCTCTTCCAAGACTTAAGGTTGTGCCTTCTCCACACAGATGTATCATTGGTCGTGTAGAATGCCGGGAAAGTGAATTTACATGGAGAAACCATTTGCAGTTATTGGAAACTCCTCAAAACTAATTAGGGCCTGGTTTTCTTTTTTAAGGAGATTACAGGTGAGGAGAGGAAGATAATATTAATCCTCTTATGGAATTAAATTCAGTAAACAAAAAAGGTGCCAAATATTTTATTTTTGACAAAACATTTAAAATGCCTTCTTAAATATGTAAATTCTTCAGCTATCACTTACCGTAGTAAATACACTCTTTGCTGGGACGTCGCTAAGGCACACGCGCATTTTCATGCTAAATGTCTCCTGCAGCTCTTTGACATTGATGCTGTTGGTATTTTTTTAGATAAGGAATCTGAGGTTTTAGGATGTTGGAGGAGGTTTTCCAGAAAGTGTAAAAACCAAGCAGAAGAACCTTAGACCCTTGTGATATATATATAAGCACTGGCGTCACCGGGGAACTTGAAAGAACCTCAGACCCAGGAATCAGAGCCTGCATTTTAAAAAGATCCCACATAACTCATGTGCATATTGAAGTTTGAGAAATAATCCTTTAGTTTACAGGTTCCATGTTCATAATCCTACACAGTCCTTCAAAGGGATATTTAAGATAAAAACTTGATTAAGAATATTAGCTGAATCTGATGTGAATATGGAGAGATTCAGAATAATCATTTTTTCTTCTGGTGATATGCCCTAATTTTGTAGATTGCACATTATTTTCTTTCAGTTTTATTGAGATGTAATTGACATAGCACTGTATAAATTTAAGGTGTACCTCATAATCATTTGACTCACATACATCAAAAAATGTTACCACAGTAAGCATAGTGAACACCTATCATCTCATATAGGTCACATTTAAAGAAAAAAAAAATAGACTTGGGTTGACTGAGATGATGTAGTAACAAGACCCCGACCTCCGCTCCTGCCCTGGGCACACCAAAACTGCATCTGTTTACAGACGAGCTGTCCATGAGAACAACCTGAAGACTAGCAGAAAAGGTCTTCTGCAACTAGAGATACAAGGAAGGAACCACAGAAGAAGGGTGGGGGGCAGATACGAGGCTTAGTCAAGACCCATCCCCATGGGTAAGTGAACCACAAACAGAAAGATAATCACGGCTGTGGAGATCCTCCCCAAGGAGCAAGGGGTCTGAGCCCCACATCAGGCTCCCTAGCCTGCCCTGGGAAGATGAGCCCCCAGCATGTCTGGCTTTGAAGGCCAGTGGGGCTTGCCTTTGGGAAGGCCCAAGGGCTGCGCTAAATAGAGGTTCTGCTCTTACAGGGCAGAATCAGTCATTTGAAAGGAGCCTGGGACAGACCTACTTACTGATCTTGGAAAGTCACCCAGAGAGGCAGGGGGTAACTGGGACTCACCCTGGGGACAAGGACAATGGTTGCAACCATTTTGGGGAACCATTTTGGTGAGCTCATGCTCCACGTGGACATTGGTGCTGGCAGGCGCCATTTTGGAATCCTCTCTCTAGCTTATTAGTGCCAGGACCTGGCCCCCACAACCAGCAGTCAGCACCAGTCCTAGGATGCCCCAGGCAGAGCAGCTAACCAGGCAGAGACACAGACCCACCTACCAGCAGGCCAGCTGCCCTAGTCCCCTCTAGCCCCCTAGTTGCCCAGGACCTGGCCCTGCCCAGCAGAGGGGGCATGACTCAGCCCTGCTCACCAATGGGCCACTACTGTCACTCTACTAGGACACCCAGGGCCCTGCAGCCAGCTCAGAACCCAGACATGCCCACCAGTGTGTTGACACCAGATATGGGGTGCCTGGGTGTGGACGTCAGAGAACCCAGGACGCGGCTTCACCCACCTACAGACTGACACTAGCCCCAGTGAGCCTAGCCCACAGCCATCCACCCCGGTAGCCTCGCCTGCCCACCGCGGGGCAGCACCAGGACCAGTACTCCCTGGGCCGTGCAGCTGGCCGGGCCAGAGCCCAGCCCTGCCTAGCAGCGGGCACAGCCTCCGCACACCCCTGAGAGCGAACCAAGGATGCTGCTATTCCTGTTAAGAATGTTGTTTTACTCTGTGACTTCGTGTGACAGCAGAGCATGATTATTTTATTAGTTTCCTAATTGACTCAACTTAGAGTGGCTATCACTTCTGGAATTTGACAATAAACTTTTTTCTTTTCCTCTAGAGTTTGTCTAAGCAAATTTATAACAAAATGCTCACAATAAGTAGAACTTGCTTCGCTGCACAAGATCGGTATCTGGGGTAATAGATTCATAAGCAGGACTTACCAGTAGTGTGTTACTGTCTGGGAAACACAGTTTAAACATGCCCACGTCTGTGTTAGGGAGCTTCTCATGGATTATGTGGCCTGACGCCTCTGGACTCTCTGGAAAGCCAGATTTGAGAGTGAGCTAACACAGCCCTTTGGATTTGATGATCATATCACCATTAATTAGTTGGAAAGTTCCTCATGAAATGTGGGCCAAGTGCAAAATGAGAGCAACTGCCAGTGAAATAGTGAGCTTTCTCAAAGACCCGAAAAAAAAGCATGTTTTCTATTTTGTGCTCAAACTAACCTGATTGATCTAACAGATTCTTTGTGTGTGTGCTGTTTAATTTTTCCCTTCACTTGTTGACCAGTGTTTCAAGGTTCTGCATTAGAAAAAAGGAACACTTTTTAAATCTCAGGCTGCAAAGGTCAGATGTGTAGTTGTTATTTTACAGAGACCAAACTAATTTCCTAAATGATTAGAAATTTTAATGTTGGCCGATCAGGCTATTAAAAGGCTGGTAAAGAGCCCGACACTGAGGCCCGTGGTGAACACCAGGGCAGAGACCGTGGATTTTTAAGATGTGAGATATAAAACCCCAAATTTCTTTCACATTGTTTTGATACAATGTTATTAAGTTATTTGTTCATCTTTTAGGATAAAGCGTAACATGCTATTAAGCGTATCACTGAGTTCAGATAACATCTCTCTCTTTTCCTTTCTTTCTTGAGCAGGTTGTCAAGTTACTAAGCAACAAGAGATCACAAGCAGTTGGAATCCTGATGTCTAGCCTTCACTTAGATATGAAAGATATCCAACACGGTGAGTAAAACTGAAAATTCAGCTTTGGAATACTGAAATTTGGGCTGAAGGATATGGTGCTTAGTGGTAAAATTATTTCAAACTTAGACTTTCTGGTTATATTCAAATTAGTGTGTTCCCTATAAGTGCTAGCAGACTTTCTGCCATGATTGTTTCTGGAAAGGTTTGGAGTAATTTGGCTTTTATGTCATTTCTATATCTTGCTAAGAGCCTAATTCTCATATGACATGTTTAGCCTGCATTAGTAAGTGTTTAATTTTTACTTCATAAGAATTGCTAGTCCCACTGTGCTCTGTGCAGGTTAGACTTCTCCGTGTCACATTCCAAGCGTGGCTGACGAACACTGGTGAGAGCCCGACGCGGGGCACATCTCAGCCACTGACAGTGCCTGGAGAGGAGGGACCGCAGGGGCGGGAAGTATGCTGAGGCTTGAGTCTCAGTGTTGGATGAGCTAACGTAAAGGAGAGGAAGTAAACCTAAAATTTCCTAATAGATCAGCTAAAACCAATGTAGGAGTTACAGGAAAGCTTGTTTCAGCTGTTGTTTAACAATGTTCTGATGATAGAGATGCTGAGTAGTAGACTGGATTGCCATGTATGGGGATTAAATGCAAACTCAAAACCGTTCGAGAGGCTGAATGACCGTGTGTCTCAGATGTCTCTGAAGCGCCGAGTGACTGATGGGGCATATTCTCCTGGTCCTCCTGTCTGAGCTACTGTGAGATGCTGAGTCACTAAGTAGTCGTGTTATGTATAACTTTATGGTGGACAACGGGTCCCTCTTCTTTGAATTCTTTGGGATAACTCTGTGTAACCCTCCTGGCTTTTCTCCCTACGTGGGGCCTGAATCATTTTTTTAGTAACTGTCAAAGATAGTTTCAGATTATTCCTGCCCACTCATATTATTGTTGGTGACCCAGACCCATGGAAGCAGGGCTATCATGACCTTCTGTTATTTTTTATGGTGGTGTTTTAATTTATATCTTTAAGCAGATTTATAAAATACTTTATTTGGAATTAGGGTGATTTTTAACATTTTTAAAATGGCTCTCATGCCAACACTTTAATGCTTGGACTCTGCTCTGTTATTTACAGGCATCCCTGTGCCACATTGGCCTGTCACATGTGTGCTGAAAGATTTTGCCTGAAGGTGAACAGAGGGAGTAAATTTATATTCAAAATGTCCTTTAAGCTATTCAGAGCCTTAGAATAGATTTAAAGAAGATTAAATTATCCAATAGAATGTACTTATTAATGACATGTGGTTTATAAATCATGAAAAGATTTAACTGACTTCCTAGCTTACCTCTTTATGAGTGTGGATTCTATTTGGTAGGTTTAAAATAATGGGTAGAAAAATTCATAAGTAGCGCACGCTTGGTATGCCCTGTCGATTGATGAGTAACTCAGTCACAGTTTAACTTTTTATTAAACTGCTGCGATGGTGGGACTTTCTTACTGAAGCATCGGTGGTGGTAGTCATGGAATAGGACACCGAGGCTGCTGCCACGGAGTGCTCGATGTTTCTGAAGCCGGCAGATGTGGCCCAGTTAAGTCATGGAATGAAATCTGAAAATAATAATATGGTCCTTTCCTTCAGTCAAATACTGCCTGGGCTGAGTTAGTACTGAGAGTCTTATGAGCAAAGGAGCTCACCTCACATCCGTGTGTGGTGAGGCCAGTGTGAGTTCATTGAAAATCTGCTGGCTTAGCGTGCGGCACTCACAGGACCACAGCGTGGACGGCAGAATTATACATAAACTTTATCCTATTCGGATGTGAAGTGATTGCTTGAGTCACTCTGAGTCGCTGCACGAGGTTTTCTAAAACACAGCCACCTTAGAAATCTGAAGAAGCAAGTGTGTGCCTTTCAGTGCCTGCAGCCCTGTCCTGCCTGCGTGTTGTCCGGATCCGTGGTGCCCACGGGTGAGTCACTTGTGGCCTCCAGAAGAAAACTGACTTCTGTCAGGGTATGCCTCCACTGAGAAAGCCACAGAAGCACAAACATCTTTGGGTTTGGATGTGGAAGCGGCTGAAGAATGTATCCTGACCTCCAGGGTCATCTCAGACAAGAGCAAACTAAGTTCTGTCAGTGGTTATGTGTCTCTGTCAAGGCCGCACAGCTCGTTAACACAGCAGACTGAACTTGCACTCCGCCCACATCAGCAGCCGGTCCTGCTCTTCTCATTCAGAGGCCCTGCTTCCCCCCGGTTGTGCTTTTCCTGCAGCCAGCACTGCTGTCTCAAAAACAAAGTATGTGTAAGGTTGTAAAAACTGCACGAGTTGTTTTCCCTCTCTCCTTCCCTGTCAGAAGTCTAGGAGAGCTCAGAGTTGAGTCTGCTTTGTAACGCTTCTATTCTAAAGTCCCGTGTTAGGGCAATTCGTGTGGCAGGTTGGGTCATAGGTGCGAAAGGTCTAGTTGCGGTCTCGCCGCTGTATCCACGTCCCGCTCAGACTCGATGGTGAACGCAGAGCGTTTCCCCCAGCGGCACACGAAGAGCCCTCAGTGCCAAGCGCAAAGGGCCGAGGGGTTGGCTTTACGTGCGGGGCGGGGGGCGGGGCGAAAAGGTCACAGCCAGCCGCTGGAAGGCAGCTGTGAATATGCCTGGTGGTCCAGGTTTCTGGTGGGGGAATGAAACTGGTGTGCTGCCTCTGAAAAATCCCACTGCAAGGGCTGAGAATAATGTAAACTCTAGGATGAAAGTGCCTTTCAGAGAGGATTTGCCCTAGTCTGTGCTAGAGACGGGGGGTACCGTGGGCTTAGGGTCTCCTTAAGTCATAGAAGCCCCGTCAGGCTGTGCAACTCTTCGTCCGCTGCGTGAGCTGATTTCCCTGAGTGTGTAGCTGTTTGAGTCCAAGTTTATTATCGGAGGAGCTAGAATCATTGGGCGGGCCTTGAACTTTAATATTTAGCCCCTGGCCCCGTGAAGCTGTCAACAGAAAGTTCAGATTTGTGGGGTCGGGCTGATACCCCGAGGACAAAGGCAGTTTCTGAGCTGGCTCATTTCTCAGGGTTGTCTCTTGCCTTTTGATTAGCATGTTCATTCCTCTCTTGTCTTCTCTCTTGTCTTTTAGGGCATTTTACAAATGTATTTTGTCCAGCATTTAAAATTTTTCTCTTTGGGAGGATCTCTTTAAGTAATCTAGTATAATTCCCAGAAATTGGTATTATGAGAGTATCTAGAGGTTTGTAGTTTTTGAAAATAAACTGAATTTTCTATGTAACATTTGGCTCGTATTTCAGGAGTCAGTATGGTATTCACAACTCTTAGGTCCATTTTGGTAGATAATAGTAGGTGTAAAAGAATTTCAAATTTCATAAGGCTCCGCTTTGTGCGCCCCAACCCCAGTCTCACTACTAGGTAGAGTATCCACATGTTTTATCATCCATCTGGGTACTTCTGAGAATGAAAGGGGTGCTGGTAATAATATTGCCTAGGCCAACAGTGCAAAGTGGAAGTTTTGCAGCCACACAAGTAATAGGATAACTCTACTACCAGATAAAATGACATGGTTTCTGATCTAATTCTCTCTCTCGTGTAGATTTTTATTAAATATTTATTGGCCAGCAGGAACAGAATGGTTTGAAAAGCATGCCGTGTAAACCTGAGGTTGCCTAGCTCTGTGTCCTTAGAGGTGGTACTACCAATATCTTGTCTGAGAGGTGCTCCACACTGATGCAAACACATCACAGAGGTAGGGATCTGTTACCCTCAGTCTGCACCAGACAACTAGAAATCCAGCGCTGCCAGAGGCTGAACCTACGACTATTGAGGGACAAAGCCTCAGGCAGCCTCCTTAAAGATCCCAACCAGAGGGACTCACTCCACTGGGTTCTCATGCTCTGCCTGTGGAAGGGATGGGGTGGGCCAGGGCATCTTTGAGAGGTTTCAGCTAATCCACATGCCTTGTATACCTTTAGTTTCACCAGTGCCATTTTAGCTATCAGTGTGCTAATTAGCAAAGCCTCAGTTATTCATCTAGGGGCAGCCGAGGAT
This sequence comes from Camelus dromedarius, assembly GCF_036321535.1. Classification (NCBI taxonomy): domain Eukaryota; kingdom Metazoa; phylum Chordata; class Mammalia; order Artiodactyla; family Camelidae; genus Camelus; species Camelus dromedarius. Next base: position 4,122,441 of record NC_087443.1, read on the forward strand.
GCTGCATGCTGAATCACTGAGCTGTACACCGTGCTGCTGCTGTCATTGCTCACAGTTGTATCGAATGGTCTAGAGGGAGGGAGTTAATTTCCATCTTGCAGTGAAGGGAATTGACATTTATAGATTAAGCCTAATCTGGGGCTTCCCCTCCATAGGACCAGAATGGGTGGTCCCGTTCCTCTGACTCCTGCTTCAGTGCTGTCTGTAGTAAATTAGCTTGTTTCAGAATGAGGACCTGTGCTACCTACTAAAATGATAATATGCAGCCTGTACAAAAACAGAACTGGCAAAAGGGCATAATACTTTTGGCAACCAATATGGAGTTTTAAAACTTTGGATGATATAAATTTCACAAATTTTGTTAATCACTTTAAATGTCATTTTATAAAAACTCCCTAGTTTGCTTATTGACTCTGTTTCTTTGAGAAATGACACTGTGGATTTTTTTTCACATCTGTGAATTAAGTGAGGAAACATATTTTCAAGAAAATTATTAGTTAATAGATTTGCTTATTCTTGATTGAACCAAGCAAAGATAAACAAATTTGTATAGAAAAAGCAGTCTGGACTAAGGCTATCAATGAACTAAACCATATTGTGATTGTCTGTAAAAGTCTGGTGGTGCGTAGTGATAGAACTCTCTGTGCCTCTTTTTTAGGTCACTGGTTGCTCAGAGAATATATAGGGAAATCCAAAATATCACTCTAGTGTAGTCCTTGGGGATGCTTGCTTCAATTTTTTTTTTTTTTTTTTAGTTGAAGTATAGTTGACTTACAGTGTACTGTTAGTTTCTGGCATGCAGCAAAATGAAAAAGAATATATATCTTTTTTGGGTTCTTTTCCATTAGAGTTCATTATAAGATATTGAATATAGTTCCCAGTGCTATACAGTAGGACCTTGTTGTTCATATATTTTATATATAGAAACTTGTCTGCTTATCTCAAACTCCTAATTTATCCCTCTCCCCCTTTCCCTTTTGGTACCCATAAGTTTGTTTTCTATGTCTGTGAGTCTACTTCTGTTTTGTAAGTTCATTTGTATCATTGTTTAGACTCCACATATAAGTGATATCCTATGATATTTGTCTTTCTCTGTCTGACTTACTTCACTTAGTATGACAATCTCTAGGTCCATCCAGGTTGCTGCAATTATGCATTATTTCATTCTTTTTTATGGCTGAGTAATATTCCATCACACACGCGCGCGCGCGCGCGCGCGCGCGTGTGTGTGTGTACACAGACCACATCTTCTTTATCCATTCGTCAGCGGACATTTGGGCTGCTTCCATGTCTTTGCTGTTGTAAACAGTCCTGCTGTGAACTTTAGGGTGCATGTATCTTTTTGGATTATTGTTTTCTCTGGATATATGCCCAGGAATGGGATTGCTGGATCACATGGTAATTCTATGATGTTTTTCAAGGAACCTCAGACTCTTCTCCATAGGGTCTGCACCAAGTTATATTCCCACCAACAGTGTAGGAGTATTCCCTTTTCTCCACACCCTCTCCCACATTCATTATTTATAGAATTTTTTAAAGTAATTAATTAATTTATTTTTTCATTTGAAGTATAGTCAGTATGTAATGATATGTTTGTCTCTGTTGTACAGCATAGTGATTCAGTTATACAGACACACATACATATATATATAAGGGGGGAGGGATAAATTGGGAGTTTAGGACTTGCATATACTAACTACTACATATAAACTAGATAAACAGCAAGGTCCTACTGTACAGCACAGGGAACCATCCATAGGCTTTTTGATGATGGCCACTCTGACTGGCGTGAGCTGAGACCTCCTTGTAGTTTTGATTTGCATTTCTCTAGTAAGTAGTGATCTTTTCACGTGCCTATTGGCCATCTGGATGTCTTCTTTGGAGAAGTGTCTATTTAGGTCTTCTGCCAATTTTTTGATTGAGTTCTTTTGTTTTTTTTTTTTTGTTACTGAGTTGTATGAGGTGTTTTTATATTTTGGAAATTAATCCCTTGTCATCAGTTGCATCACTTGCAAATGTTTTCTCCCAGTTCATAGATGGTCTTTTCGCTTTGTTTATGGTTTTCTTTGCTGTGCAAATGCTTTTAAGTTTGATTAGGTTCCATTTGTTTAGTTTTGCTTTTATTTCTATTGCCATGGGAGAAGACATGCTATGATTTGTGTCAGAATGCTTTACCTACAGTTTTATGGTGTCTAATATTTCATCCTTTAAGCCATTTTGAGTTTATTTACGGTATGAGGGAGTGTTCTAACTTCATTCATTTACATGTGGCTGTCCAGCTTTCCCAAGACCACTTGCTGAAGAGGCTCTTTTCTCCTTTATATATCTTGCCTCCTGTGTCAAAGATTAATTGACTGTAGGTGTGTGGGTTTGTCTCTGGCCCTTCTATTCTGTTCCATTGATCCGTATGTCTGTTTCTGTTCCAATACCACACTATTTTGATTACTGTTTGCTTTCATTTTGACTCATGTCTAAGCATATTACTTCTTCTTAGTGTCTCTCTTCTTGGCGTCTGTACTTCCCTGGGTTTTCCCTCAACTTTCAAGTGTAGTCTCGCAATGATAAGGGTATGAGTTCTGGGGTCAAGCTGCTCGGGTTTTGTTAGGGACCGAATGTTTGTGAAAGGTAAACTAGCTTCTAGCTTTGACTGTAAAAGCAGAACACTTTAAAAACCTGGAAATGCCCTCTCTGAACTGGGGGAACTTCGAAGGCTGTTGTGTAATAACTTTCCCTGTGTATTTTGATGGCCTGCACCTGGAGCGGTTCTTTTACCCTGCTGGGCTGCCACTGAGTAACGGTTTTGTTACGAAATTTTCTATAAAACAAGTTGTAGTTTACAACCTCCAGGGATTTTTTTTGTTATAGTTTCTAATTTCGTTCTTGGAGATGCAAGCTTTTTCACTTGCCTATTAATTACCATGATGTCAACCAAAGCAAAATGCCCATCCTAGAAGTGGTGGGTTAAGTTTTATTCGGGGAACTTACTGAGCGCTACTGCCTGGGCTGCAGCCTCTCAGCTGGCTCTGGGGGACTGCTCCAGAGAGGCAAGAGAGGGGCCAGGATGTGAAGGAGTTCTTGCTGGGAAAAAAAAAAAAAAAAAAAATTACAGTCAAACATCAGAAGATCACTGCTAAGCACAAAAAACAGACATCTCAAGTTAATGATTTTAGTGCTTTTCTGTGTATGGCAAGAAAGATGCAAGAATCCGTGATCACTGAAATTGCTCCTTAGATACGCACCCTCGCTACCCAGAGCCAGTGTCCTGTGGTCCTCCACCCTGAGCTCCCTCAGGGCACACCATGGCTCGGTGGCCTGAGAGTGTCCGTTGTTTGCTGGAATGGCAGGCAACATTTTTTATCCACAGTAAGAAAGTTTATTCATAATCATTTGTTTATTTTTGTAATATTCTCAAAAGTTGGGTTCAGTGTGAGCAATGTTGGTTTTTTCCCAGTAGGTCTTCTAGTATCTGGTTTCTTTATGAAATTCAAGTTCACAAGGCTCACTTAGAAATTGCTTCACACCTTTTTTTTTTCATTTTTTTTAACCTATAAGGGTTTTCTTCACATAGGATATGGAATGTTAAGACCCATTTTGTATATTTATGAAGACATTAAAATGTAGTAAATGCTGTTGGGTGGTTTAGTGAATGGTTTTCATTGAGATGAAAAGTCAGCAAGGATTAGAAATTTGAGAGGAAAGTGGGCTCCATCTGGTGGGTTCCATAACCTTTTCATCAGTGTGGCTTCATCGTGGGGAAAAGCGCGTGTGCGGTAAGTGCACTTTCATTAAAACCAATTTTCAGAAACTTATTATCAGAAAATGTTTTAATTTAAAATGTAAATTCATTACTTAGAGTTTCTTATTAAAAAAAAGACCTCATAATCATTTTAAGTCACATGTAGATTATTAAGTGAAGGTAAAATGAATTATTGTTAAGTCCTTCATTACAGGCCCAGCAAAAATCCTGGGCTGAACTTGGCTGATATTTTTATGACACTGTCCCACAGTTGCATGTTTGGATTATACTTTTATGGGAAGGAGAAATGCAATACCTGGGGCTTTTCTGAAGCAGTGAGCTCTGGGTGTGGGTTTTCTTCCCTTCATTGCACTTACTATCTGAATTACATATTGATTAATTGCGTTCATTTTTGCTGCCCCTCCGCCCCAGAAGGTGAGCTCTGTGCAGCCTGGAGACATCACTGCCGCTCCCTCAGGGCACTTCCCCCTGTGCTGCTGCGCAGTCACTGGGCGCTGGTTAAAGCACTGCCCGGGGCTAAGACCGGCCTGTGTGGGGGTGGAGCCCAGACTTGAGCACAGACACTCTGTGAGCGCGTAATTAATCACGTCAGCTTTGTGATGGAAGGGTATTGTACTTTTTGGCAAAAATATTTCTGTTGCATTATCCATGAGAGGGGTGGGGATTTGGACTATTATTTGGGGGCAAGCGAAAGCCCCTTTGATAACTGGAGTCATGTTTGCATTTTAAAATTGAATTCTGTACAGTTGTTTGTGTTTGACATGCGCCCAGAGTTTTGCAGTGGCATGTCATCTCTGAGAGTGACGGGAGTAATGCTCTTCCATGCTGAGGACTATTTTGCGTCTTTCTTCACAAACTGAATACAAGATCTCCACTTCCTGGTAACACTTTGGTCAGCCAATGCTTCAGAATATGTTGTAAAATTGATGGACAATTTCAATCAAATTATTACGTATGCACAATTAAGAAATCAAATAGTACGGAAAAGCTTAGTGTGAACCATATTCCCAGTTCCTTGTGTGAACTTTGTCATTTCTGTGATAGGCTTAAAGGCATCATTTTGCCCTGAAACCCACTGCAAATAGCAGCCTCGTTGGAGGAGATGGTGGAACTTAGGGGGCGACTTCTCCGCAGTTGTCAGCAGCAGAATGAAGTCCTTATGAATTAAGTTGTGAAGGGAGTTTCAGAATTGTGCAAGACTTTGAAAATTGTTTACATTTTTGAAAATTTCTTTACTGTCTGGTTTAATAAAAGACAGCTAGAGCTTCATATCTTGATCCTGCATTCATTCTATTGCTATGTGATGTTTCGGTTGAAATATATGAAGAAAATCTGACCTCACACAGATGTGTATCTGAAAAGAGGGTATTTTAATTGCCTTTCCAGATGGTGGTGGATATTATTCTTAATACTATACCCAAATTCCACAAATAGTAGTTCTCTAATGGTTAGTCGCACTGTGGAATTTGAAGGCCATATCAATAAACTTTTTATATTCTGTTACAGTAACAGAAAAAGAGAGATTATGCCCCACTCAATTTTAAGCTCCTGAATTTGCTAACATTACCTTATTTAACTGAGTTAAGACTTTGCATTCTTTAGTTGTTTGGCAAAAATATAAATTTAAGAAATTTGTGTGTGTTTGAATATAATTCAAATATTCATTTGAATCACAATAGATTCTGTTAGTTTTTGAAAAGTTTGAAATGTTTAGAATGGGTCCAAAGATGCCCAATGCACATTTTTAGATAAACTATTTAAAAACATGTAGTAATATATAATAATAAATCATAATGAAATAGAGGAGCTAATTCTTATTCACCTGTCGGCCATCTGCTGAGCCCTCGCTCCTGTTGTAGTACACATACATAATGTTTGTTGTTCAGTGCCTGCGTCTTAAATTCCACCTCACCTGTCAAACAGGTGTTTGGGGCTCCTGGCCTCGCTGCGGGGAAGCAGGGTGAACAAGCAGTTAGCTGTCCTTGATTCGGTCATAATCTCTGGGATGAAACATTCCCATCGTCTGCACCACTGAAAGGCCTTGGTGTCACAAGCGATGATGTGTTTTCCTAGCATCTGAGATACTCGTGAGCAGTAATTTCAGAACACTGAGTGAAAGGCTTAAAGTGTAGGCACACGATGCAGTGTGGGGAGATAACTTTTAGTTTCAACCTTTAACTCATCCTGTGCCAAAAAGAGATTCTGGAAGACAGGATGAGTTCTCTGTGTGATAGCCTGCCAGGTGAGGGCAATACACTTACACTGCCCTCTCCTCGGCTGGGAAGAGGGAAATGGAAGCAGATGTGATCATCTCTGGGAAATTTAGGAACAGGAAGTTGCTTCTTCTTGAACAATGAGGATCAGGATGTCAGCTGAGACTGAATTTTTAAGTGCTTTGGCAAAGTATTTTAATCACTAGCAATCATTTTCCTACACAGACACATTCAGACACATTGAAATGGACTCTGTCCCCCTTGAAAGTAAGAAACAAACAAAAATGTGGCAGAATCGTGCAGTGCTGGTTTATGGAAACCATTCAGCAGACAGTGGGTTTTACACAAAGTGCAGCACATTGTTTGTAACTATTTGCTCATTTATACACTATGCTTAAAATAAACACTATCTGGAATGGACCAGTCTTTTTTCTTCCTTCTTTATTCCATACCCTTGATTTTGTCACCTGCCAAAGTCAAGTAAGTCTTACCTCAATAGTTGAGATAAACCCTGAGTCATACCAGCATGGTCCAGTCAACGCACCTCTCCAGAAACAGAAATGAATTACAGTGTGGCTGGATTGCACAGTCTATAGTGGCAGTCTTGTTTGCATTTAAAGATTTTATTCAGAAAGGATGGTCTTGGTATCCACTTTCTTCCCCGGCCCATGTAAGAAGGTTACATACTGACTCAAACGAAAGCATTTGCTGTCTGACAGTTTACCTTGTGCAGCTCTTGCAAACAAGGCCCATGGGTGTGTGACACCCACTGACTTAATCAGAAACCTGGGTGGTTAACCTTGTAGAAGCAAGTGTGCTTGAGGTGTACCAGGGGTGAATTGGGTATAAGATTTGTTGTTTCCAACAGGAAAGCCTTTCTTTATGTAGCCTAGGTACAGAAGCTATAGGCCTCTGACACTTCATTGTCTGCCACTGGGTTAAGATGCCTAAAAAGAGAAGACAGTATTAGTGAATACAGTTTGTAAATTATAGGACATTATAAAACTGCAGTGTTCGTTCTTTCTAGGGCAAACAGCATTTTAATTGTCTGCTAATAAAGTGTAAACTCTTCAAGGGCAGGAACGTATATCTGACAGGTTTATTACCATATCCCCGGGGCTGAGAAGAGTGTCTGGCCCAGACTTGGAACTCTGAATATTTGTTCAATGAATTAATGAAAAAGTTTTCAAGAAGATACGCTGTTTTCTTTGAAGACGCATATAAATGTTTTGTATTCTTTAGATAATCCAGAATTGCTTGAAATACCATTCAAGAACTTGTGTGTTTCGCATGTATGTTAAAAGCATGTAGCACTGTGTCTCCTGGCAAGTTTCCCACTGCTGGGTGTGCTTGTGTCTGTGTGCACATATGATCAGGAGCTCATGCAAGTTTGGTGGTAGGATGTGTAAAGTCGTCTTGTTGTCTAATCCAAGTTCATGTGCTGAATGCACAGTGAAGCCAAACAAACCGAAATGTGGGCGTTTGGAGCAGAGAAAGGCTTATTGCAGGGCCAAGCAAGGAGAACGGGCAGCTCATGCCCCAAAAGCCCAAACCCCCAGATGGTTTTTGGAAAAAGTTTTTATAGGCAGGATTTTGGGAGAATTCTGCAGGGTGTGTGACCTTCCTCTGATTGGTTGGTGGTGAGGTAACAGGGTGATGTTCCAGGAATCTCAATATTCAGCCTTCTGGTTCCAGGGAGTCTAGGATCCATGTGCTTGTGCTCAGCCTGAAGTTACCATCTTCCACCGAGTGGAGGCCTTAGTTCCTTAGAAGAACCCAGAGAGAGGCATCAGATTGGTATGTATTTCCGCTTTGGAGGAACCAGGACCCTGCCCCATAGCTGCACTCTGCACAATTGTTTCTTGACTGCCCTTCCTTTGTTCCCTCCCTCCTCTAATGAGTAACTTGGGGAGTGTCTAGGAGGCTGAAGCCTTTCTCCTACAAACAAGCAGGGGACATGGAAAGGCTTTTGTTCTCAGAAGGGCCCCAAAACGTCCAGCTTGGTTTCATTATCAAGTGCAAAATGTTCATATGATGATGGTTCCAAGTGTCTTCCTCTCTATCAGAAATGTGAATTTTAATAACTTGTTGGATACGTTAAGCCAAGCAAAGCCAACAGAATTTTTTGTCGCTGGACTGCATCTTTAGGAAATTTTTATTAAGCAAGGCATTCTGACAGTTTTACAGTGTCTCCTAGGGGAGGAGATTTTCAGACAGGAATCAGTGCATCAATATTTCCTTATAAAGGGATGTTGTCTGTGACTCTTGACTCTGTTGTCATCAAACTGCACAATGGCATGCACTTAGCAGAAGTTTCTATGCTTTACTGGGTTTCAAATAAAAATTTAGAGGTAGTAATCCTGGGCATTTCCACCAAACTGGTTTTTTTTTCTTTCTTTTTTCTTTTTTATCTCCTGGCAGTACAATTAAGACAGTACAAGAAACTCTTGAATGAGTAAAAACTGACCATTTGTATCCACCACAGATTGTAGATGTGAAGAGGAAGAGGACACTTCTTCCCCTAGAAATACCATGTTTTACTCGTTAGGGCTCAGCCCCGGGTTCCCGCATTGTCACACGATGGTTATGCTTATAGTACCGTGTGCAGCAGGTGTTGTCACCTGTGCTGGTGTCTGGCTTTTGCTTCCTTAGGTATTGCTGCCTTCGTGAATTTATGGAACCAATAACCCAAATATGTGGCTTCTAGTGTCTTTTTTTTTTAAGCTTACCTGTCACGGCTTCTCTTTGAAGGCTCAGTAGAGACGTTACCAAACCAAACTTGGGTCCACTCACCTGCGTGCAGTAAAGCCAATCTGCTGCCCCAGGGTGGTGGTGAAGGAGAGTGCAGCATTTATTACAAAGGCACCCACACAGGGAGGATGGGCGGCTCTCGCATCCGTGAGCCTGAGGCGGCCCCCTTGGATCAGTCGAGGAGAGAAGCAAGAATCAGCAGGAGAAACACGACCAGAGTCGCCCAAATCCTTCACAGAGGGAGGGAGGAGACCTAGGCCCTGCGTTAACTAAGTTTGCCTTCTGCGAACAAAAAAGGGAAACAAATAGAGCCAAAGGGTAGGGTTAGAGTGTCTCAGGGCAGTGATAATGAGGCTCAAGGATAGATAAACAGTCTTAGAAGTCAAGACAGAGGAGAAAATAAGAGAAATTCAGGGTGAAAAGGAAAGGTGTGAAGCCACAGTGCTTCCCAGACCAGAGAGAAAGGTGCTTCACCACTGCCTCTGCCTCAGGGTTGATAAAGTCCGCATCCTCCATGAGGGAAGTCCATGACCGTGAACCTGGTGAGGGAGGTACCCCCGTGACTCCTGCTCAGGGGTGCAGTGAGGCCGTAGGCCCCAAGAGCACTCGGGGAGGGCTGGGCCACAGATTTAGAGGAGGACTCCCGGAATCTCCCAATTTGGGCCCCTGTCCTGGAACTGAACTGAGACTAAGAACAAGTAAGGAGGAGCAGTTAGGCTTAGGAGTCACGGAGGGGAAACTCACCCAGTCAGGTTGCCAGTCATGTGCCACATGGTCTTAATTTGGATGTCTGGGCTGTTGTCTCCCTGGATCTTCTTGCACCCAAAGAGATGGAGTGATAGGGGAGATTGAGAAAGATCGAAGGGAGAAAAGCCTTGGGCTCAACAGGCTCCTTCATGGCTAGAGAGCTGGTCTCTGCCAGATCCCATTGGTGGCATCAGCTGCCCCCTAAGGGGCTACTTGAATCTACACATCTCAGTAGACGTTCCAGCCACCCTCCAAAGAAAGGAGCTGTAGCCCGAGAGATGGATCGAGATCATGCCCTTTGAGGCCCATTCCTGGTCCTTCTGTGGTCACCAGAAAAGGTATTGCAGGAAAATGAGGGTCCTTGGCTTCACATAAGAAAGAATTCAAGAGTGAACCATAGTAAAGTATGAAAGCAAGTTTACTAGAGAGTTACATACTCCAGACATAGACAAAGTGTGGGGCCCTGGGACAAAGAGGGGCCCCAGGAGATGGGGTCATCTTAGAAAGTGAGAGTGGCCTGGGAGATACACATTCTGTAGGTGGAATGCAGGCCATCTCAGAAGGCACGAGACAGAGGCGGCAAGGTGTGGGCGGTTGTTACGAGCCCAGTACTTTCATACGCTGACAAGTTGGGGGATTATTCCAGGTATCTTGGGGGAGAAGCTGGGGTTTTCAGGAATTGGGCCGCTGCCCCCTTTTTGATCTTTTGAGGGTCAGCCTTGGAGCTGTCATGGCACCTGTGGGTGTGCCATTTAGCACGCTAATATATTACGATGCGCGTATAATAAGGCTCAAGGTCTATTGGGAGTGGCATCTTCCACCACCTTGGGCCTACGTGGGTTTTAGTCAGTTTCTGTCCTGTCTCCAGTTGTGTCATCCTTTTCATGGTTGTGCCCTGTCCCCTTCCCTCCTGTCTCACCAAGCAGGGGAAGCATTCCCCAGTGAAACGTGTTTATCTCATAATATAGTTAAGCAAAAGAAATGTAACCATCTTATATAAAGCCCATTTAATATACCAACGTTTATGATCTTCATCTCAATCCTATCAACTTTTAAATCTTTAATTTTAGTTTTCATTGGAATTCGGTCAACAAATTTTGATCTTACAGGAGGAATCCTAGAAGCTTGTCTACATAAAAGGCTCTGGGGTCCCCAGAGAGGGGTTGAGCCAAGGGACTCAGGCCCTTCGTCAGTCTGCAAACTTGGTTAATTGGCCTGTTGCCCCAAATAATTGTTGGTCGGCAGTGTAATTTTTTTCAGCCCTTTAAATATATATATATATATATTTTAACCTGGGGTAAATAGAGTGGACTTGTTTGGGCTTTTAATATTGGGGACCAGTAGGGGGTCACTTCAGCCCATTTAACCTTAGGTAGCGTAGTATCAAAACCTTTTGTTTAAATCCCGTAAGTGTCCTCTTATTTATCCCATTTTAAATAACCATCCAAAGATTTCTTTGTCCATTTGGGATAGTTCCCCTTAAGTTTTCTACCTTGTTGGAAAAAGTCGCTAGACTTTCCCTACAGTTCGTTCGTTCTTTCTTTCTTTTCTTTTCTTTCTTTCTTTCTTTTTTTTTTTTTTTGCCTGTTGGTCAGCCTAATTAACATTAATTACTCTGATGTTTTTATTAGCATCTGTAAGGCCCACTGAGGGGACGAGGAGAACACAGATAAGTCTTCCCAAACTGCTTTTTTTGTTTGTTTTAAACTAAGGGAGTTCTCAGGTTAACCATGAGATATATATGTATTTTTTTCCACCGTTTGATTTGATTTTTAATAGGTACAATAAAACAGCTGTTTATAATGAGAGCTCTCTAAAATGTTACCAATTTAGAAGTTTCTCCAATTCAAAGAATCCATCATCTGGTTATTAATGAGATACACATTCATAGTGATTCGGACCATTAAGATGCAAGAGGCTTTCCCACGGGGGAGTGGGGAGGATGCCTCCCAAATGAGACCCAGAAAGGTTACTCCCAGGAAGTAAAGGCCTTCATTGCACAGGCTGACTCAAGGAAGCTCACGATGGCAAAAAGCCTGCAGTCAGACGGAGGACTGCGCAGAATCCTGATCTGTTCACTAGGCTGCCCAGTGCACCCCGTCCTGGTGCCTTTTGGACGGCAGAGACCCAGTTTGAGGACACACACACGTACACAACGCCTGGATGGAGCATTTACGTTTCTAAGACACAGGAAGAGAAATGCAGGTTCCCCCTAGAAGGGCTTTTGTTTCTGAAAGGTCAGAAGTCAGAAAAGACATTTTTATCAAGGCAGCTTTTCTAACTTAACAGTGTACACCATCAGAGGGCCCCCTCTTAGTATTTTCAGGGCGAGACTTTCTTTAATTCCCAATTATGTACTTGTAAGTTTTGTACGTACATAAACCTGGCTGGGGCATTAGTTGGAGTCTGGCAATCTGTTGTTCCTTTTGTTTGTTTTGAAAGCTTTATTCCCAGTCTAAGGCCAGTTTGTCACAGTAAAAGCACAAGTGACGACAGCGTGGTGGGCCAGTGTGCCGCCTGAGGGCTTAGCGCCTCTAGGTTTTCCCGTCGTCTCAGCTCCCTCTTATGTGTCTCGGCTTCTCCCTCTGGTGGAGTAAGACCGCCAAGGCTGCTCAGATCACGGAATAGCCAGCTCGGAGTCACGTCCCTGGCAGAGGGAGCTTTAATTAATGAGTGGGTTTCCCTGCAGGGACAGCTGCACGGCATGAGGTCTTTGCCTCCACCACTGCTGCAAGTTTCTCAGTCGCCTGGAAAAGCCATTGCCGGCCAGGAGGAGAATCCTGTCTTTGGAACTGAAAAGCTCTCATAAGATTTCAGTCTTATTTCAACAAGCTCTCTCTTTTTATTTTTTATTTTTAAACTGAAGTACCCTCAGTTACAATGTGTCAAATTCTGGTGTACAGCACAGTGTCCCAGTCTTGCATATACATACATATATTTTCATAAAAGGTTATTACAAGTTATTGAACATAGTTCCCTGTGTTATAAAGAAGAAACTTTTTAAAATCTATTTTTATACATAGTGGCCAACATTTGTAAATCTCAAACTCCCAAATTTATCCCTTCCCAACTGCTGTTCCCCAGTAACCATAAGATTGTTTACTATGTCTGTGAGTCTGTTTCTGTTTTGTGGATGAGTTTATAGTATCCTTTTTCTTTTTTTTTTTAGATTCCACATATGAGTGATATCATATGGTATTTTTCTTTCTCTTTCTGGCTTACTTCACTTAGAATGATGATCTCTAGGTCCATCCATGTTGCTGCAAATGGCATTATTTTATTCTTTTTTATGACTGAGTAGTATTCCATTGTATACATACACCACATTTTCCTTATGCAGTCATCTGTCCGAGGACATTTAGGTTGCTTCACATCTTGGCTATTGTATATAGTGCTCAATCCCACTTCTGGATATATATCCAGAGGGAACTCTAGTTTGAAAAGATACACGCACCCCAGTATTTGACAAATTCTATTAAGGTAGCCAATTCAAGGAAAAACAACAGGTCAGTCTTCCCCCTAGTTACTCAGTCCGACCCTACTCAGTGTTCAAAGTCTTCCCAGTCTTTCGACTGAGGATGAAACCACTCAGTGTCTAACCTGCGCAGAATCTTCCCAGTGCCTTTCACTGAGGATAACCTTCTTGAAACCAAGTTTAAAGGGTAACCTACTCCTCCAGAGAGGAGTTTTAACACCACTGAATAACACTTAGGATGGTCAACACATAACGGGAGATCCAAAAACCAGGAGAGACTCACCAAATTCGCCTGGACTTTCCCAGGAGGCAAATGGGCCCAAGAGGCCTCTGCCAGTACCAAGGCTCCCAATCCTTGGAGAGTCCAGGCAAAGGGGAGAAGTCTGCTCTGAGTCCCTTCATACTTGGTTGCCAAAACTGTCAAATGAAAAAAAAAAAAAAAAAAGGCACAACCTATAAATTGAGAATTGTGTTTTCTTTGGTGGACTTTCTGAGGGCTTCAAGCCAGGAGGCAACCTCTCAGATAAGTCTAAGAGACTGCTCTGCAGAGGCAGGGGAGGAGCCAAGATATATAGTTTTTGCAACAAAGACGGGTAATTGGAACATCAAAAGATTAATGTTAATGAAAGAAAATCAGATATCTCAAGTTAAGGAATTTAGCACTTTTCTTTGTATGGAAAGTTGCAAAAGCCTGGGCTCACTGAAACCAGTCCTTTGATGTGCACCTTAGCCACCTAGGGCCAGTGTCCTGTGCATCCCTTCCAGTCCCCTAAGGGGGCAGCGCAGGGAGGGGGAGCTGAGCTGCAGTGACTGAAGTCTTGATAGAGATACCATCAGGGGCAGTTGCAATGAGATAGCTTGATAGCTGCAGCATCCTTTGTCACTGATATGGCAGGCACTGTTTTTCATTCACACATGGGTTAGGACTTTTTGAGGACTTGCTTAGGACCATATGACATTTATTAAGATATAATTTGGCACATGACATTGCATGAGATAAAATATGAGAAAACTCAATATATATACAAGTGAAGTTTCATGTAGGGAAAACTTGTAGAAATAATATTATGTTTTAAAATAATAGATAAAGTCAAAAGGTAATAGTATATTTTATGAGTTTTGACTTGAGTATGAATGATTTTTTTGTGTTTCTTTTCCTTGTTCTGAAAATGAGACCTTACTCTAAATTGACTTCTAGTGATGCAAGAAAACAGATGTGGGGCATGAGAAGGGCCATGTCCCAGGCTTCAGCTGAGCCCCTGGGACATGCCCCGCCAAGTGTGGGTCCTTGGCTTCGTGCAGGAAAAATTTCAAGAGCGAGCCACAGTTGAGTGAAGGTAGATTTATTCAGAGAGATACATTGAAAGGCAAGAGAAAGGCCACAAGGTGTGGGGGTTGGGTGCTCAGATTAAAAGTAGGCACACATTCCATAGACAGAGTGTTGGCCGTCTCTGAAGAGGGAGAGAGAGGGGCGGGCCCCGAGGCTCTGTGTTGCTGGTTCTAATGGGCTTGGTGGCTTCATATGCTAATAAGTCAAAGGACCAGTCTAAGTAGCCTGGGGAAGGGGCTGGGGTTCCCAGGAAGTTGGCCATTTCCCACTCCTTGACCTTTTGTGGCTAGCCTCGGGACTCCCAAGGTGCCTGTGGGCGTGTTATTCACCGTGTTAATGTATTACAATGAGCGTATAATGAAGCTCAAGGTCTACTAGAAGTTAAATCTCCCATCATCTTGAGCCTCAAGGCCTCCTGGGGGTGGAATCTTTCACCATTTTGATGTTAATTGTGTGGCATTCCTTGAATGGCTGTGTCCTGCCCCCTTCCATCCTATCTCACTAGCATTTCCCTCATACTTTTCCTGTCAGTCTCTCAGTATATCAGCTGAGAAATACAGAAATACTGGATTATTAGCTAATGAATTCCAACATCAGAGAACTTTGGGTTCACTCTAGGAGTCTCCTTAAGGGCTAGGCTCTGCACAAATGTAAAGGTTTGTAGTCTAAAAATGGTAACTCCATATGTGAAGTTGCTATCTTTTTTGGGTTTTATGTATTTTGTTACATTATTTTTAGCCGTATTATGTCTAGTGAAAATAATTTGTTAAATCCCCTTGAATTAGCTTTTGGAATACAGCCAGACTTAGCTGGGCTGTGCTTTTACCACTTCGAAACATTAAACAGTTTGTGATGTGTTTGCCTTACATGGTCTAAGAGTTAAAGTATTTGATTGTAAATCTCAGATTCTTAGATTTATATTTGAGACCTATTTTTTTTTGGAGATTGAGAAAGCAGAATATTATTAGGCTAGAAGTATTACTTTCTAGTTGGGATGGTATTTTTTTGGTGAACCTGGGCTCCGTTCCTGGCTCCAAATAGAAATGCCAAGTTATCTTGGTTAGATTTCTCACCCCTCCTGTGCTTCAGTTTCAGATTTGGCTTTCTTAATTCTTTCTTGGAATTTTGCCAGAGTCAACTAGAAAATGTCTCATGTACTTTAAGCTTTGAGAAAAAAGACAGTATAAAATACCTCAGTTATCCAAATACACTTAACCAGTTTATGACCAGCCGCTCTGATTTTCCTCCCAGAAATCTTTAATCCCACAGCAGCTTCACTGACTCCTTAGCACGTGTTTGATCAGGGCAAACTCACCTCATTCTGGCTAATCTGTACCTAGCTACTGCAGAGTGCTTTTGGGTAACCTACGCCTAAACTAAGTAATAAAACGCACGGACTCCAAAATTCAGTGTTTCCCAGGCTGAAAGATGCACTTGAGAACTTATTGCCAGTTTTTGATTATCCATTCCACTTCTTCCTTGTGTTAGCATGGGCACTTTGTATATTAAGGAGGGATTTTTAAGCATTCATCTCTGCTACTCTCAGTATCACAATCAAAGAATTATCCTTTGATTATAACAATTTAAAGTCACAACAGGAAATGCATCTGTTATTTCCACTTTAAGTCTCTCAGCTGAATGATCAGATTTAACTTTCTTCAAAATTCTTTACATAAATTGGCAGATAATGTGCTTTAGTGTAAAACCAGGATGTGGCAGTAACACGAGTGATTTGCCCATTTCTCTGGTGTTAAACACATTTTCAGGTTCACTCAGGCGAGTCGTGAAAGCGACAGGCTCACATTTCCCTTTGGCCTTTGGGCCCTGTCCGTGGGATCTGTATTTGTGGAGCAAGTGAAAGCTTTAGCGCTTGACGCGTGCCTGCCCTTGGCCTTGGCAGTGGGACAAGTGTGTGCACTGAAGGCAGAGCCCCACTCCCTCTGCCTGCCTGGCCGTGAACACCACTCTGCAGACGGTCACTGTTGTTTTGAAAAGGAAAAGCCGGGCTGGGCTAACAAGATAACTCATAAATCTAAGTGTAATAAGTGACAGTTTACTGATCTAAGTTCTACTGGGCTCTCGTAAATCTGAAGTTTAGTGTCAGTTTACTGGGCTAACAAGCTAACTCGTAAATCCAGGCTCAACAAGTGTCGGTAACGTGATCTGCTCCTACTAGGTAAGCCCCAGTGCACCGATTCCCTGCTTTTGCTGTTGGAGCCTTATTGGCTAATAGCCCCTTACTTGTAATTAACCCCATAAAACCCCATGCACACGTCTTGGAGGTGCTCAGAGCTTCGGAGCAGAAGCCCCTCTGAGCCCGCCGGCGTGATAAATCTGAGTACTCCAACCCTCCGAGTGGTGCTTATTTCTTGCTGGCCTGTCATTTCCATAACAGTTCGAGATGGTCAAACACCTTTTCACAGCTGGCTTATGGCAATTTATATTCTTTCTTTTGTCTTTTTTTGCACAGCTGTTGTGAACTTGGACAATTCTGTGGTTGACCTGGAGACCCTTCAAGCTCTCTATGAGAATGTGAGTAATAGGGAATTGTACGTGTGAGTATATAATACACGCACGGTGCTTGTCAACGTGCGCATCTAGGCTGGCTGCTTGAGTGTACTTTGAGGATATTTGATACGGGTGCACTGAATTTACATGAGTCTAGGCTTCTTGAAATACTTCCTAGGAACATATTGAAAAAATGTGTGGTCTTATAGTTTTAAAATTTGTGATTCAAAACATGTTGTATGTGAAGTTTCACATTCTCTCCTTTGAAATAGAATCAATAATTATGTGGAGGTTGAGGGGGTAGACCTCAGGTAGAGCGTATGCTTAGCATGCATGAGGTCCTGGGTTCAATCCCCAGTACCTCCATTAAAAAATAGATAAATAAATAAACCTAATTACCTCTCCCCATAAAAACAAACAAACAAATATATGGAGGTTAATTTGAGGAAAGCACTGTATTATGCACTGATTCATTTAATCTTCACATGAAAACCATAGGTAGCCCCTACTATTGCTGCATTTTACAGATGAGGAAACTGAGGCATGGAGAGTCTGAATGACCTGCTCAGGGTCACACAGGTCATGTGCTGTAGCTGGGATTTAATTCATTCTGACTCTGTCTCTTGAATCTTCACTGAGTGGCAGGACATCACGGCTTTCTTCTAGTAACACTGTTTCTTAAGAAGTTGGCAGGAAAGGGGAATGAGGTGCCAGAGGAGAATGACCAGAACGTGGTGCAGTCTGGGCAGTGATACATGAAATGGCTTCCGCTGGGACATGGCAATAAATAACACTGATTCACATAGCAAGGAAGCGATCTCCTTTTCAGTGTTTTGATTATGTCTAGGTGAAAGTCTCAGCATGCCCCTATTCTGTCACTAGTATTTTTTCATTAGAATTAGAAAAATACTATTTTTTCATTTTGTGCTCTTTGGGCATGGTCTGAGTTGGTCCTTGCCTTTTCTGTGCCAAATCAGATGATTCCTGGCTTGAGGAGACACGAGGTAGACAGGATTCTCTCTTCTCTGACCACTCCCTGAGGATATATGTTTGACCTCCTTGTCCATTCTTGGATTTGGTACTTTTAAAATATATGTATATGGGGCACCCCTGTGAGATTGATGCATTTATAAGAGCAAATATTTCTCATGGTGCCGTAAAATCTGTGGGTGAGTGTGGAGTGGGTGCCTGGTCCACACCGTGAGCCCAGGCACCCCAGCGTTAATGAGGACTGAGAGGGAAAGCGTGAATGTTTTATGATGTAGTTGTCACTACATGATGGAGAGCTGGGAAAAACTTAACCATTTGGAGGCACAGAGATTTTTTATTTTCCTTGAGTCTTTCCTGCCTCTCTCAACCGGAAGAGCCATATGGAAGAAATGAGGAAATAGCAGGGAAAGTAATTTCTTCAAGCAGGTCGTAATGATGTAAGATGTCAGTGTATGCATGACTATTTACCTGGTGCATACATTCCATATACTTACATATATTCATTTATGTATGTACATAATATATGTGTGTATATTTGTGTGTATATTATATAAAGAGAGATGAACGTTTTATTTGAAGTTGGTATATCCATGTGCATAAATATATACAGAAAAAATAAAGAACATTGGGGACAACTATTTATCGGGGAATTTTATTTTGCAGTGGTTTAGAATATTTTATTTGGGAGTTTTTGACCTTTCAAAGTAAATTAATTTCACGAAATATAAATTTCTGACTCTAGGCAGACTAGACAGCTACCCAGAATTTCTTACCTAGATTCTCTGTGAAAGTAGAACAAGTGCTCTCTGTCGCTGGTTAAATCTGTTGTCTTTTTTTTATTGTTGATGTTGTTGAATTTGATGGTTCTGACTTCCACTGTGCCAGGAAAACAATGACTGTTTTGGCAGGAATGGTTCATAGTAATACTAGTTCAGGTAGTAACGGGCTAGATTTTTTTGGTAGCCATCTTCAGTAGAAGAACTTACAGCATCAATGATGAATAGTAGATAATTATATGTATCTTACATACAAATAGAATTCATGCTAATTCCTGATTAGCATCCATTAAAATACAAGTCCAGTGAAGGCAGAAGTATTTGTTTTACCCATGGAACTATCCCCAGCACTTAGATTTAAGTAATACTGGGCATACAGGAAGGATTCAGCAAATGGTAAATATATATATATGAATTAATTAGTGGAGTCTGCTGATAGGCATGTTTAGCATGATGTTTTGTATATAATATTCATAATAATTACTAATTAATTAAAGAATGACCTGAGAATTGCACTGTTTTTCCTCTTGGTATGGTTTTATCAATGAAAGAGATGAACATTGTAAATACCACTATTTCAAATGCTGTACATTTTTGGCAGGTCAGTATAAAAAGTAATGTTGCTTTCATAAATATAATTTCAGAAATACTTCTTCAAAGAT
This sequence comes from Camelus dromedarius, assembly GCF_036321535.1. NCBI lineage: Eukaryota > Metazoa > Chordata > Mammalia > Artiodactyla > Camelidae > Camelus > Camelus dromedarius. The sequence continues at coordinate 4,141,650 of NC_087443.1, forward strand.
TCAAAAGTGATAACCATGTGATAAAAGTTTCATCATTACTATCCTAGAAGAGGTTCATCAGATTTTTCTGTGATTTTTTTCAAATAATATTTTAAATTCAATTTGTGGCATTTTGTTTTAGGGCAAACTAAATACATATATTTTCTTCCTGTTGATATAATTTCAGACTATTGCCTCAAGAGCTCTTGGAGCTGCTAGACAAAGTGTTTCCTTTTCCCAGATTACTTTTAGCCTTTTGAATGTCCAGGGGGCTGACCAGATGCTTGAGATTTCTCAGTTGATAATACATACTTCATTGAACCCAAGGTGATCCCAAGACTGTGGAACCAGTTGTTTATTTTTTAGTGCACAATACAGAACAAATTTCTGCGTATTTTTCAGTTGTTGATAGCCTATATGTTTACCCATGACTGATAAAAAGAAGGCAGCCTGCGGTACGAGTGCACATCTGTGGTGTGCCTCGTCAGGAGCCTTTCCCACGTCCCACAGTTCCAAGACTTCACAGCTGTATCAGAGCTAGATTAAAATAGGCCAGTTTCATCTCAGCCTGAGATGAAGATGCTTTTACTTACTCTGTCCCTTCTCTCCCACTCACACCACACAAGGGCACAGCAGAAGAACGTGTGGTTCCAACTACATGAAACCAGTATGTTTACTAATCCCAAGGGGTCTGGGATTCTAGCTGCCATTCTCATTGACTATATCAGATGGGGGCAGTCCAGCAACCCAGTCTATAGTAGAGGTTTTGTATCTTCTGTGTGCTCTTGAATGTGTGGAATTAATGAATAAACGATGCATGAGCTCTTAGAAACAGGCTCAGCACAGTAAAACCTTCAGGCTGCTTGTTGACTCCACTTCCTTTCCCTGACACGCTCCCAGCTCACAGGCACATGCAGAGGAAGTCATCTGGGTCACACTTACCAGTTTTCCTTCTTTTACCACCACCACCTTCTCTTTATCTATCTAAGAATATCTTTGTGCTCTCCAGCCACTGAGCTCTTCTCCCTCTGCACTTGTTTCTTGCCCTACTTTTCCATTTTGAAAGCATGCTCAGATATCCCGCAAACCGGAAGAAAAACAGAAATAACGTGCCTCCTTTCCTTCATTATTTCTTCCATATGAAAACGTTTACAGAACACTCACCACATGTCAGGCACCGGGCTGAGAGCTAGCGCGAGGCCGCTGCGCTTCGTCCCCCGCAGCCTAGAGGGAGGCGGGAAGCCCCATAAAAAGACCGGCAGGACCCCTAGGCAGGGCCGCTGCTCTCCTCCCAGCACCGTCCGGTTCCCTGGCCTAGAAGCTCTATCTCCTTTTTTGCCTCTAAAGCGGCTAACTTATACCTAGAATTCTATTGGTTCCCTGAGCTCATTTCTGATTGGTTACTTCCTTCACTCCTGATTGGTTATTACTCTCACTTCTGATTGGTCCACTTCCCTAACTTATGATTGGTCCATTTGTAGTACTTCATTTGCATGGAGCTCACTCCTGATTGGTCTATTTCTACAAAGCTTGTTCCTGGTTGGTCAACTTCTGTTGTACTTTATTTGCATATGATGTTGCAAAGCGTAAAACTGGCAGCCTATAAAAGGCCTGTGTAAAGCTACAGACGGGATCCCGAGCTTCAAGTGCTACCTCTGGGTCTGCTGGTGTGATAAACCTGAGTTCTCCAACTCTCTGAGTGCTGCTTGGTCTCTTACTCGGATCCAGGCTGCCATCCCAATTGAGCTGTAACACATTTTTCCACAAGAGGAGATGTGTGGGAAATGCTAAGTGTCCGCCTACCCTGGTGCAGGCACACACGGGCTCAGAAGGTGAGAAGGAAAGGTGGAAAAGATAAAATCAACAAAGCATCACTGAGGAGGGGACATTGGGAGTGAAAGCAGGAGTTACCCAGGAAGTAGAAGTGTCCTAAGCAGAAAATGGTGAGTTCTAAGATTTGGAGGCACAAAACAAGAGTTAGCCAATGTAGAGAAGGAAGTGCATGTAAGTGAGCTTCGGAGAGAATGGGCGTGAGGAGAGGATGTGGAAAGGGCAGTGGCTAGAGGTAACTACTATTTTAGGACATTTTAAGAAAATATGAAATTTTAAAATTTCCCTTAAATTCTGTCCACTTTTGCTTCATGTGTTTTCAGGCTTTCTAGTAGGCCCATACACATTTAGAATTTTGTCTGTTGAATGTTGCTTTTATTACTAAGAAAATATTTTTCTTTAGTTTGGTAATTCTGTATCTTTAAGTTTATTTTTACTGATACTGGGATAGCCATTCCATTCTTCTGATACTTGCAGTTTCCGTGGTTTTTCTTACTCTGTTGATGTTCTTCCAATTTCCCTGTATCTTTGTTAGAGCTGCCTCTTTTGTAGACTATATATGTGGATTTTTCTTACCCACTGTGATGACCCCTTCTTTCTTGGAGCATTGATAAGAGTGCTTCTTGAAGATTGTTAACATTTAATGTAATTGTAGTTGGATTTAAGTCTGTAATTCTTTGTCCTTTAGCTTTTTGTTCTTTTATTTTACCTTTTCTGCCTAATTTTGGATTAAATACATGTTTTTCCCTTTGTTTCTCATTTTATTTCTGTTTTTTTAACTATGCCACTTTGTTACGTATTTTTTTTTCTACTTCTTTAGGAATTACAATATACATCCTTAAACTTTCACAGTCTAACAGTGTAAAATGCAGAAACTTTCATAATGCCATATATGTCTGTTCACTGTCTTGCATTTTAATGTTTTACTTGTTATATGAGCAAAATGTATATACACTTTAAACTCCATGAGGCATCATTGTAATTTTTGTTTTAAATAGTAATATATATTTAGAGAACTTAAATGTAGTGTTTTATATTTATCCACATTTTCTCCATTTTTAAAACTGTTCTTTTTTTTAATTGTGGTAAGAATATTTAACATGAGAGCTATCTTATTAACAGATTTTAGGTGTATAATAGTATATTGTTGTCTATAGATACAATGTTGTAGAGCAGATCACTAGAATTTACTCATCTTGCATATGTGGAATTTTATATATATTGATTAGCAACTCCCATTTCCCCCTCTCCCCATCCCCTGGCCACCACCATTCTGTTATTTTCTTCCACGAGTCTGACTATTCTAGATGCTTCCTGTGCGTGGCATCCTGCAGGTTTTGACTTTTGGCGGCAGCCTTATTTCACTTAGCATAGTCTCCTCGGGGCTCATCTATTTGTCACGTATTGCAGGATATCCTTTCTCAAGGCTGAATAATTTTCTGTTCCATACAGATGACATATTACCTTCACCCATTCTTCTGTCACCAGACATTTAGGTTATTTTCACATCCTGGCTGTCGTGAATAGTGCTACAGTGAACATCGCAGTGCATCCTCCCTTAAGAGAACCTAGTTTCAGTTCTTTTGAATAAAATACCCGTAAGCAAGTTTCCTGGATTGTATGGTAGTTCTATTTTTGACATTTTTAGGAGCCTCCACAGTGTTTTTAACAGCAGCGGCTCCATTTTGCATTCCAACCAACAATATACAAAGTTTCCAATTACTCCACATCCTCACCAACACTTACTGTTTTTAGGGTTTTTTTTTTTTTAAAATAACCAACCTAAAAGGTGTGAGGTAATAATCTCATTGTATTTTTTTTTGGAGAAATGTCTATTTAAGTCTTTAGCTAATTTTATGTCTTTTTTTTAAAATTGAAGTATTGTTGACTTAGTGTTACATATGTATATTTTCTTTTTCAGAATCCTTTCCATTATAGTTTATTACCAGATATTGAAGATAGTTCCCTGTGCTATGCAGTATGTCCTTGTTGTTTATCTATTTCATGTATAGTAGTGTGTATCTGTTAATCTCTTAACTTCTAATTTATCCCTCCCACCACCTTTCGCTTTTGGTAACCTAAATTTGTTTTTTATGTCTGTGAGTCTATTTCTGTTTTGTAAAGAAGCTCATTTGTATCATTTTTTAGATTCCTCCTGTAAGTTTGATATCACATGATGCTTGTCTTTCTCTGACTTCATTTAGCAGGATAATCCCTAGGTACATCCATGTTGCTGCAAGTGGTATTATTTTATTCTTTTTTATAGCTGAGTAATATTCTATTTGTGTGTGTGTGTGTACACTATATATACATTAATCTTCTTTATCCAGTCATCTGTTCATGGACATTTAGGTTGCTTTCCTGTCTTGGCTATTGTAAATAGTGCTGCTGTGAACGTTGGGGAGTACGTGTCTTTTCAAATTAGAGTTCAGAGTTTTCATGTTTTCCAGATACATGCCCAGGAGTGGAATTGCTGGATCATATGGTAACTCCGTTATTTTTATTTTTTTAAGGAACCTCCATACTGTTCTCCATAGGGGCTGCACCAATTTACATTCCCACCAGTAGTGTAGGAGGGTTCCCTTTTCTGCACACCCTCTCCAGCATTTATTATTTGTAGACTTTTTGATGATGGACATTCTGACTGGTGACACCATTGTAGTTTTGATTTGCATTTCTAATAAGTGGTGTTGACCATCTTTCCATGTGTCAGTTGGCCTTCTGCATTGTCTTCTTTGGAGAAATGTAGGTTTAGAACTTCTCATTTTTGAAGGGACTATTTAGTTTTTTGATTGCTGTATGAGCTCTTTGTATTTTGTGGAAATTAATCCCTTGTCCGTTGCATGGTTTGCAAATATTTTCTCCCATTCCATAGGTTGTCTTTCCATATTGTTTATGGTTTCCTTTGCTGTGCAGAACCTTCTAGGTTTAATTAGGTCCCATGTGTTTATTTTTGCTTTTATTTCCTTTAGGAGACAGATCAAAAACGATACTGCTGCAATTTATGTCAAAGAGTATTCTGCCTATGTTTTCCTCTAGGAGTTTTAGAGTGTCTGATCTCACATTTAGGTCTTTAATCCATTTTTAGTTTATTTTTGCATATGGTGTTGGAGAATGTTTTAATTTCATTCTTTTACATGTAACTGTCCAGTTTTCCCAGCAGTACTTATTGAAGAGACTAGACTGTCGTCTTTTTTATTGTGTATTCTTGCCACCTTTGTTGTAGATTAATTGACCATAAGTACATGGGTTTATTTCTGGACCTTCTGTCCTGTTCCATTGGTCTGTATATCTGTTTTTGTGCCAGCGCCATGCTATTTTGATTACTGTGGCTTTGAAGTGTAGTCTGAAATCAGGGAGCATGATTCCTCTAGTTCTGTTATTTCTCAAGATTGTTTTGGCTATTTGTGTTTCCATACAAATTTTAAAATGTTTTGTGAACAATATGCTTGATACTTTGATAGGGATTGCATTGAATCTGTTGATTGCTTTGGGTAGGATGGTCATTTTAACAATAGGGATTGCATTGAATCTGTTGATTGCTTTGGGTAGGATGGTCATTTTAACAATATTGATTCTTCCAATCTAAGAACATGGTATATCTTTCCATCTGTGCTATCTTCAGTTTCTTTCTTCAGTGTCTTACAGTTTTGGAGTACAGGCCTTTATCTCCTTAGGTAGATTTATTCCTAGGTATTTTATTCTTTTTTTTGATGTGATGGTAAATGAGATTGTTTCCTTAAATTTATCTTTATGATCTTTCATTGTCAGTGTATACTAATGCAACAGATTTCTGTATGTTAATTTTGTATCCTGCAAATACACCGAATTCACTGATTAGCTCTAGTAGTTTTCTGGTGGCATCTTTAGAATGTCTAGTATTGTGTCATTTGCAAATAGTGACTGTTTTACTTCTTCCTTTCCAGTTTGGATTCCTTTTATTTCTTTTTCTTTGCTGTGGTGGGACTTCCAAAACTATGTTGAATAAAATTTGTGATTGTGACATCCTTGGCTTATTCCTGATCTTAGAGGAAGTGTTTGAGCTTTTCACCATTGAATATGATGTTAGCTGTGGTTTTCTCACGTATGGCCTTTATTATGTTGAGATGTATTCCCTCTATGCCCATTTTCTGGAGAGTTTTTTATAAATAAATGTTGAATTTTGTCAAAAAGCTTTCTACATCTAATGAGATGATTATATGATTTTTATTCTTCATTTTGTTAATGTATCACATTGATTGATTTGCAGATACTGAAAAATCCTTGCATCCCTGGGATAAATCCCACTTGATCGTGGTGTATGATCCTTTAAATACATTGTTGGAATCGATTTGCTACTATTTTTTGTTGAGGACTTTTGCATCTATGTTCATCAGTGATACTGGCCTGTAATTTTCTTTTTTGGTGATATCTTTGTCTGATTTTGGTATCAGAGTGAGGTGGCCTCATAGGATGAGTTCAGAAGTGTTCCCTTCTCTGCAGTTTTTTAGAATAGTTTCAGAAGAATAGGTGATAACTCTTGTGTAAATATTTGGTAGAATTCACCTTTAAAAAAATTGGTCCTGGACTTTGTTTGTTGGGAGTTGTTTTTTTTTTTTTTTAGTTACTATTCAAGTTCAGGACTGGTAATTGGTCTGTTCATATTTTCTGTTTCTTCCTGGCTCAGTCTTGGGAGATTGTACCTTGCTAAGAATGTGCTCATTTCTTCTAGGTTGGCCATTTTATTGATGTTTAGTTGCTTTAAGTAGTCTCTTATGATCCTTTGTGTTTCTGGGGTGTTGGTTGTAACTTCTTTTTCATTTCTGATTCTGTTGATCTGGGCTCTCTCCAAAGGAAAAGAGTCTTCTTGATGAGTCTGGCTAAAGGTTTGTCAATTTTATCTTTTCAAAGAATCAGTGTTTAATTTCATTGATCTTTTCTGTTGTTTTTCAGTCTCTATTTATTTTAGCTCATTGTTTCAGTCAGAAGTGTTTTTTAAACTACTGAGTTATCAGAGTTCCTTATATATTTTGGAAATTAACCCCATATCAGATACATGGTTTACAAATAATTATAGTCCTATTTGTTTGTCTTCGCTTTTGTTGGTGTCACATCCTTGAAATCATGCCACGACCACTGTCATGAAACTTTTCATAAGTTTTTTTTCTAAGAGTTTCACAGTTTCAGGTCTTATGTTTAAGTCTTGAGTGTATTTTGAGTTGATTGTTGTGAATGGCGTTAAGATAAGAGTACAGTTTTATACTTTTGTATGTGGGTATCCAGCTTTCCAAAATCGTTTGTTGAAGAGACTCCTTTCCCCACTGGGTGCTCTTGACGTCCTTGTTGAGGAACTCTGTACGTGTGGGCTTATTTCTGGGTGTTCTGTTCTGTTCCGTTAGTCTATATGCCAGTACTGTAATGTTTAATTACTGTAGTTTCATAATATATTTTGAAATTAGGAAGTGTGCTGCTGCCAAATTTATTCTTTTTTGAGATTGTTTTGGTTATTTGGCAGGAGTGACTTGGTCAATGCGTTGTTTAATGTGTGTGTCTGAGGCGGTGAGGACAGTCCAGAGGTTCGCGCTCCACCGTTGTACTGACGTCATTCTCTTCTCCTTTGTTCTTGAAGCTCAGGTTTTCCTCCAGTATTATTTTCCTTCAAACTGAGAAGTAGCTTTAACATTCTTTAGGTGCAGATCTTTTCATAGTGAATTTTCTTAGTTTTATTTATCTTAGAATACTTTTATTTCACGTTCATTTTGGAATACCATTTTCATTGGATACAGAAGTCTACACTGACATTTTCTGTCTTTCTTCATATTGAATATATTCCATTTACCCCTGACCTCCACTGAATCTTACTGAAACATTATATGTTTAGACATTGTCTTCTTTGTATTTAGTCTGAGTTCGATGAACTTCTTGACTGTTTTTATCACGTTTGGAAAACTTTCTACCTTCCATCCTTCAACCTTCAGATACTCATTTCTACCCTGTTCTAATCTCCTTCTGGGATTTCAGTGACACATATTTTCAGACCTTTTAATAGTTAACATAGGTTCCTGAGAATCTGTTCATTTTCAATATTTTCTTCTCTCTATTCATAATATTGGATAGTTTCACTACTTCTTTCCTCTGTCATCTTTATTCTGTTACTCAACCCATCCAGTAAAAAAAGTTTTATTTCTAATATTGTAATTTTTCAACCTAGGATTATCATTTGGTTGTTTTTAAATAGTTCTATATTTTTGTAATTCTGTATTTTTCATTCACTCTTAATGTATTTTCTTTTATATCATGTGACATAGTTATAACAGCTGTTTTAAAGCCCTTGTCTGATCATTTGAACATGAGTCATTTTGGTGTTGGCATCTACTGGATTTTTTTCATATGCAGGATAATTTTGTATTGACCTTAGACTACACGGTATATATAGTTGTACTCAGTCATTTTTCTTTTTTTTACTTTTTTGCTGTTTCAACTTTCCTTTTTCTTTGTTTCTTAAACATTTTTGTATTGAGTTATAGTCATTTTATACAATGTTGTCAAATTCCAGTGTAGAGCACAATTTTTCAGTTATACATGAACATACATATATTCATTGTCACGTTCTTTTTTGCTGTGAGCTACCACAAGATCTTGCATATATTTCCCTGTGCTATACAGTATATAGTATGGTACTTGTTATATAAACTATAACTTGTATGTAAACTATTATCTTGTTTGTTTATTCTACATATGCCTGTCAGTATCTACAAATTTTGAACTCCCAGTCTGTCCCTTCCCCTCCCCTTTGGCAACCACAAGTTTGTATTCTATGTCTGTGAGTCTGTTTCTGTTTTGTATTTACGTTCTTTTTTTAGATTCCACATATGACCAATCTCATATGGTATTTTTCTTTCAGTCATTTCTTTTCTGAACAGAACTCAACATTGAAATGAGTTCAGTATTCTCTCTTGTATGAGTTTTTATACACTCTGGTTTTTTTGAAATAAATAAATACATTCATTTTTGAAAGCCTGTGATCCCCACTATAGTGTTTTTTAAACTGGATTCAGTAAAACAATATAGTGTTTGCAGGTTGTACTTCAAAAAGTGTCATATAATCAAATAAGTTGGGGGAAATGTTAAAGTTAAGAATATAACTGCTCAGAGTCATATGCCTAACTAGGTGATGATTCAGGTGGGGGGCATTTTTAACTGATTCCTTCCTTGAATTAAATTATTAAATGTCATGAGAACAGTAGAAGTGTATCGTTTTGAAAATGTTACCATGGTATAGTTGAACTAAACCCATGCTTCCAGAAATATATTATAAAATGCTGAGGAAGGCATCTATTCTATAGTTATAACTTAACATTGCTACTTCTTACCTCTTACAAAATAAGTGAATATTTAGTTTTTTATGTGTTATTTCCATTTATACTTCCTTTTGCCATAAGAATTATTACATGAAAATGTCATCTTAGCATGTCAGCATAAGGGTGAAATGAGATGGATCTCTATTTCTCTCCCCTTCAATATATAATCAGTAAAACATCAACAACTCGACAAGTGTGCCTCTGCCCAACACACCGGGACACTGGAGAGTTCCACGTGTCTGTACCTCTGAAGGCGGGTGGATGGAACACGTTGAGGAGGTGGAACCTGGGGAACAGCAGAGGAGGTGCCTGTGACCCCGGACCCCCTTCCCCCAGCCAGAGGGCTCAGCCCTGCACACCCCCAGAGAACCTGGTAGCATTAGGGAAGGCAGTGCATACAACTCTGGCCTCTTGGCCACAGTGGTGACTGGGACCACCAGGAACTGTGGCAGTGGGGCCAGCAGACCCGACAACCTTGGTCGTAGCAGAGGAACCCACGACTCAGGAGTCCGTGGACGTGGTGGAAGTGCGTTCCATCCCAGTGCCCCCGGCGGCGATGCCAGTGACACTGCAGCAGCAGGGCACCAGGGACACTGAAGGCACAGGCAGCAGCAGGCGGGCACAGGCAGCACCGCCGACAGAGCTGGGGAGGTGGAAAGTGCTGACCCTTAAGTGTAACTGGAGGCAGCTCAGGCAGAGGAGCCACAGCCTTGTGCTTGCCAGCGCCTCCTGGAAAGTGGAGGAAAGGCCTCAAATTACTAAGCTGTTTAACTGTTAGAATCAAATTTAAAAAAGCTTTACTTCAAGAGGAAAGGTGCTCTCTACTTCAAACGCACCTGCAGAGGAACAGCTTACCAAGCACCACGGAAAACCGTGGTAACATTGTGTCACAAAAAGAAAATGACTGTTCTCCAGAAATGAAACTTAAAGACACGGAGCATTATCTAAGTGAAAGAGAATTCAAAACAGCTGTCATGAAGAAACACAGTGAGCTACAAGAAAACTCAGAAAGGCAGTTAAGTGAGCTCAGGAATAAACTTACTGAACAGAAGGAATGCTTTACCAAGGAGACTGACACTCTAGAAAAGCACCAAATAAAATTCTGGAGCTGAAGAACTCAATAAACACGATGAAAAATGCATTAGAAAGTACTGGAAATGGAGCAGACCATACGGAATTGAGAATCAGGGAGCTCACAGATAGAAATCTGGAAATTATTCCAGTAGAAGAGAGAGAAAACAGAGAGATTATTTAAGGAAATAGTATCTGAGAACTTCCCAATCTCGTGGAAGGAACTGGACACACAAGTCCAAATTACCTCAATGCAAAAAGAACTTCTTGAAGACACATTATATGAAAGTGGTCAAAAATCAATGAAAAAGAATTTTAAAGGCAGCCAGGGAAAAAGGGTGGAACCCAACAAAGGAATCCCCATTAGACCACCATCAGATTTCTCCGCAGAAACTCTATAACCCAGGAGGGAGTAGAATGACATTCTCAAAAAGCTGAAAGATAAAAAGGCTATCAGCCAGGAATACTCTGTCCCAGCAAAGTTGACCTTCAGGAGGATGGAGATTGCCCAGGGTAGTGTGTACAGTTTAAAATACTTTTATTTGAAAGATGCTATTTTAAGTAGGAATTGCAGGAGAGGAGGAAGAGGAACCATGTGGATATTTCAGGATGATTTCCTGCCTGACGTGTGAGGCAGGCTGAAGTCTTCAAGGACTAGGAGGAAGGCCCAAAGGAAACTGTGAGGGGGTGGAATACAGCTGCAGATCATCAGAGATGTTTTAAAGTACATCTCCTCTAAAACCTGGGCCTTTGTACGATTTTGAATTTTAGTCAAATGGGAAGTTAATTCAGGGTTTTGATAAGAGGAGTCATGTTTTAGAAGGAAAGCTGTTTATGGACGAGGCAGGATGGAATGTAAGACCGACCGTTAAGGAGGTGAGAGATGACAATGGCCTGGCCCGCAGTAGGAGCCGCGGAGCTGGGGAGAAATGATCGGATTCTGGAAATATTTTGAAGAATAAGTCTATAGAATTTGCTGATGGTTTGGATACAGACTGTGACAAATAGGAATCAAGGGTGATCCTAAGGATTTTGGCCTGAACAGTAGGGTTGCTATTAACTGAAAAGTGGAAGTGGTTTGGTGAAGGATGGGGAAATAAATGTCATGTTCAGGTTGAGGTATCCTATTCATTCATTCAGATGGATATAGGAGTCTAGCAGTCTCAAGGCCAGAAACTGGATGTGAGGCCCTGAGCACTGTACGTTCTAACAGTCTGGGCTCAGTCAGGGGATGGAAGCCTCAGGGTATTGTAGACAAGAAAGTTTATTATAATGTATGATTAGCCTGTGATGGGAGAGTACAAGGATGTAAAGATGACCAAATGGTACCTAGGGCTGAGGGAGAGTTCCCAAGCAAGGATTAACTTGGAAGGGGGCACTTTCTCCTGGGGTGCAGATCTCGCTGGAGAAGCCACCCAGGTCCCCAGTCTCTGGTAAGTAGAAAATACACTTAACGGCAGCAGGTGAGCCACAGCTTGTGGCCAGAAGTGCAGGTGTCAGGATGCCCCATGGGGCATGGAGCCCAAGTGTACATCGTCCATGTTGAAAGAGCCCAGGAAACAAAATCTCCAGGCATGGGTGAGCCATGGCTGGTGCAGGTATGCAGTGCATGGTAGCCACACAGGGAGTGAATAGGTCACTGGGCCCAGGCCAGGACTGCAAAGCTGCCAAGGGGCTCTGTCCTCTGTTATGCTGCTGCGGCTATGGTGGGCCCGAGGACCCCCAGAAGTCCTCACACACCCACACTGCTGATTAGCTGTGTGGCAGGAGGAAGAGGCAAACACTTGCACAGCAGAATCAGGAAGAGGAGCCCCTTCCTCCTCTGTTCCTCCAGCGCCTCCTACTGGTAAAGCTTAACGGTGTGTTCACTGTTAAAGGACAAAATGCCAAGAGACCTGTCCATTATCTCAGGAATGGGTTCCATGGGAGTAAACTGAGGGCTGAGAGGCAATAACTGGCATGGACAGTAGGGAAGGGTGAGGCTTTTGGGGAGGTTTATTCTTACTTGCCATGTAATTCACAGATAACTTGTCGCTGCATATGACATGAGTCTTGCTCGTATGAAGGTGCCTCAGGAAGGAAAAATCGGTCTGTGCATGCTTGAATTTAGCTCGGGACCTCCTTGGAAATCTTTCAAACTTTGTTGCTATAACTGTAACTATAATTTTAGGTCTGAAACAGTTTTTGAAACGTATCTAAATAGTCTTAATTTTGCCTTAATAATGGCATTCAAAGTGACATTTAAATTTTATCATAGGGTGGGTATGGCTCAGTGGTAGAGTGCGTGCTTAGCATGCACGAGGTCCTGGGTTCAATCCCCAGTACCTCCATTAAATAAATAAATAAATAAATAAATAAATACCTAATTACACCCCCCCATTTTTTAAATAAATAAATAAAATTTATCTAGAAAAATCAGCTAATCTTTAAACTCCATTTTTGTTATTAAATGTATAAGCAATAATCTTTTTATTAGCAATTAATTTCTTTCTTCTTTTTTATTATAGTTGGCATACAATATTGTATTTGTTTCCAGTGAACAAAGGAACTCTAGTACTTGGCATTCCACTACTTACCCTTGAGAACAATAAACATAGCCAACCTGAATCCTTTGCTATAAATACAAGCTTTCTTTTGCCAGATGCTAACATGTCATTGGACAATTTCAAAGCAGTTCTGTTTTACCCTGTGAAACAGATGGAAGTCCTTGTTATACAACCTTAATGAGGATGTAACATTTTTTCTCCCCTAATGGCATGTTTGGCAGTGGGTGTTCTCTTCTAGATGTGAGTGAATTTGGGGCTGTCTCCAAATCTAACTCACAATCCTGGGGCCCAAAACCTGTTTCCTGAGGAATTAAAACCTAGTGAATCCAGAGGTACTACAGTGAATCCTACTGAGTTTTTTAAAAGCAAGACTCTTTTTAGTTAATTTTGATTTATTGACTACCATGGAGTTCAGAGAGTAAAATGTCTTCAAACGTAGTATATTTACAGTTGGGTAACTGTATCTACTGATTCTGATTCCTTATATATACACTGACAGACTATGGTGGGGTGTGTGGACAGAGGAAGACATTCCTTATATATACACTGACAGACTATGGTGGGGTGTGTGGACAGAGGAAGAGTTGAGGTAGATTCCTTATTTTTTCTTTAGTGTGTCGAATATGTAACATCAATTCAGAAATTTGTCTGTAAATACATCCTCACATAACTGTCAGTTGAATTGGGTTCTTTTCAGATAAGTTCAATTTTCCCTTTATTTCATAGTCAAGAAACAAACAATTCTTATATAGTAAGACAAAACCAAATCTTGGAGGTGAATCATATTAGAATTTCAGTTCAAGAAAAAAAAATTTAAAGAAGGGGGAAAAAATTCCATCTCCCTTTGTAATTAAACAGCTCTAATCCAATTCAAAGGAGAAAAAAGAAAAGCAGGTAGGGTAGAAAGAATTAGAGATTTAAATTTATGCTTCTCAGGATTGGATTTCACAGGCACGTCTTATAGTTTTAATAATCTTACTGCAGTAGTTGTCATACCATAACCTTTAATCTGGAAGAAGGATCTGACACATATCACATGATACAGCATCCTCAAAAGTGGGTACCGTATTACATTAATGATAAGGAGCTGGATTAAGTGTCCCGATAACTTCCTAGAGGTATTTACTTGATACATGTTTTAAGCAACACTTGGTCATTAGCTTCTGCACGTAAGTGTGAGAGGACTATTGACTTCATCCACAGAGCTGTTTCAATCCATACGCTCATGTTTCATTGCTTTATTGAGTTGGTTCCTGGAATCCCTGCAAGTATGCTCATTTTTAATAGCATGATTTGTTATTTTATCCATGTGAAGAGACACACCCATGAAAAGAGAGCCAGTCCTGACGGCAGAAGTCTCAGTTCGTACTAACCAACCTCGGAATAAACACAGATTTCCAGCCTTACTCTACATGAGCTTTGCTTTGTTTTCAGAGGGAAATGGTCTTTTTCATGGAGGTGTCCTTCTAGTTATAATCAAGCACTCTATTTCCCAAACTAGAATGAGCTCTGGCCTTTCTTCTCTACTTCCTCCACAGATTGGTAAATTACACACAAAAATCACTCAGATTTTTGTGACTTCTTCAGAAAGAAAAGTAGTATTTTGTTACCTTATTTGAAAATTTTAAATAATAGAAACACTGTATCATGTGGTGTTAAACCAGGGAAGCAAAATGACTATTGAGTGGTGTGGTATAAGGGGTTTTTTTTAGATCTTAAGTAATATGGGTGTTACCGAGTCCAAACTCGTTCTGCTTGCTGCACGACAGGCCAGTAAATCGGGAGAAAGGGGTACTGGGGCAAGGAACAGCAAGTTTATTTGGAAAGCCGGCAGACTGAGAAGTTTGCAGACTAACGTCCTGGAGAACCATCTTCCGTAAGTCAGAATTCAGGCTCCTTTTATACTGCAAAGGGGAGAGGGTGTGGTTGGTTGTTACAAACTCCTTGGTGTAGGATTTCTTTGTTCTTGTAGCTGTCCACGTGGGTCAGGTCATGCTGTCCCTGTAAAACCTCTAAGAAAACAAAGGTTATTTTCTGTTCTACAACTTGTTATCTTTATATGAGTGCAAAAGTGTTAACATCCTTGAAGGCCAGAGCCTTGAGAATGGGCTCTCCTGTATATCTCAGGCGCTAAAGGCAACATTTACAAAAGGTACAGAGCCAGCAAGACTAAGCCTAGAAAACAAGATTAAAGCCAAAGGAACAGATCTAATACAGAGTCACAGTTGCTCTTTTCTTGTTACATGGTAAGCCTGTGAAGAAGCTTATGAGAAGCTGTTGCCTCTGCATGTGGTGGGGGTGCTGAAATTGCTGCAGGTCAGTGGAGTCAGCAGTGGAAAAAAGCTGGGGCAGGTAAGAGAGGAACGGGAACTCACAAGGAGAAACCGAAACTTGCAGATGTTTCTCACCCCATCAAGTTCTAACAACAAAGGCGAATTTCAGAAGAGGCCAAAGCACTTTGCACTGGTGCCTGATTTAGAGCTTGAGGTCTTAAAGGAGATCATGCGGTGGGAGCTGTGGGAGCTGCAGGAGCTGCGGACCTGGGCGCTGCCACGGGCAATTAGGTGATCACACAGATCAGCAGCTGTATATCTGATCTGCAGCAGCAGCTCTCAACCCAGCTCAACTGCAGAGCCTCATGTCGTCCTCCTCCTCACTTCTGCATTCCAGATCTGTGCTCGTTTGTCTTGTGATCAGCCTTAACCCACAACCATCAGGGTGGAACTGTAGCAAATGCTGCTCCAGCCTCCTTCAGCTGACACAGTACAAAACCAGCCCAAGCAGGGATGATATTTTGAGGCTCAGTTTCCAGCTGGACTTAAACTCCGTATCTGAGAAGTCACCGTGTTGCTTGTAGTTTCACTCCAGCTCATACTCTTTATTATCATTTCCTTTTATTTTTCATGACTGTAATTCAAATATCCTTCCCCATGTTTTTCCACCTGGTAAATTTCTAATAGTCAGTCCTATAGGAATAGCTTAAATATCCCCTACTACAGGAAGTTTTCTTCAGTCCTAGAGGTGAGGCTGTTACTGTGGTTTTTATTAAAATACCAAGCACTTTGATTGTGAATAATGTTTTGGGTTTTTTGTTTTGTTTATTGAAGTATAGTTGATTTACAATGTTGTTAGTTTCTGGTGTACAGCATAGAGTTTTAGCCATATATATATACATACATAGACACACACACATTCTTTTTCATTATAGGTTATTACAAGATACTGAATAGAGTTCCCTGCGCTATACTGTAGGACCTTGTTGTTTATTTACTTTATATTAGTAGCTTGTATTTGCCAATCCCAAATTCCCCTCTTATTCTCTCCCTCACCTTTCTCTTCTGGTAACCATAAGTTTGTTTTTTGTGTCTGTGAGTCTGTTTCTGTTTTGCAAATAAGCTCATTTGTGCCATTATTTTAGATTTCACATATAAGTGGTATCATGTGCTATTTGTCAACCACAAAATGTGCTTAATTAAGGTGAATTTCAATTAAAAAATAAAAGCTTTAGAATCTTGAATGACTTACAGATTGACTCTATCGGCTTAGTGAAATCCAGAAATTATATTTGTTTCTTGTTCATCTAGAATATGACATTTCCTGCCAAATCATAGTGTATTGACTGATTTTTTTTTTAATTGAAGTATAGTCAGTTTACAATGTTGTGTCATTTCTGGTGTATATAATGTTTCAGTCATACATACACCTACATTTATTCATTTTCATAGTCTTTTTCATTATGGATTACTACAAGATACTGAATATAGTTCCCTAGGCTATACAGTATAAACTTGTTGTTTATCTATTTTATATGTAGCAGTTAGCATCTGCACATCTCGAATTCCCAATTTATCCTTTCCCACCCCCTCCCCCCAGTAACCATAAGTTTGTTTTCTATGTCTGTGATTCTATTTCTGTTTTGTAGATAAATTCATTTATGTCTTTTTTCTGTTGTTCTGTTGACTAGTTTTTTTTATTGCTGTGCTTCTTTTAGGTAAACTATCTCCAGTGAATTCCTGGAAAATGAAAGAATGATTATCACTGCTTCATTAGAAATAAATGACACAGAAATGTTCACATACATTTTTCATCTGTAACACCTGGTTTTAATTTGCTTGGTGAAATCCAAGGGCTGACCCGTTAGAGGACAGCCCTCCCAGCTGTTTGCCCTCCAGCCACTCGGCCTCTCTTTCTGGCAGCCTCCTGGTCCCACCGCTAGAACAGCATTGACAAAAGCTGTTCTTTCAGGAGATTTCTGCTTACCATCTCCTCCTAGTAAATGTTCCTGAACCTTCAGTTCTCTTTCCTTCCTTCTCACTCATTCTTCCCTGTCACAAATCTTCCTGTCACAGACTCATAGCAACCTCACCTCCAGAGCACTTAGCCTAGACTTTCCACACATTCCACCCAGGATTACCTTTACTCTTATCGTCTCCAGTATCATGAAAGTTCTGTGTCTGCTTTTTTTCCTTAACATTAATTATATCACCTTGGAACCCAGTAAGCACTGCAAACAAACAAACAAACAAAAATTTACTAAATGAATGCAGTTATCTCTGGTAATTATAACACTAGCTTTGATACATTTTCTTAGGTAGAATGTTTTTTAAAAACATTGATGTTTTGATCATAATTTTAATGATGACATACATTTTAAGGAAGACAGAGTAACTGTGATCAGATGTTTCACAAAGTTAACTTGAGGATCAGTTTTTACATTTGCATTTGAAATAAGGGCTCTGGCTTTCTTGTTACCGTGACAGAAAGCCAAGTCTCTGATGGTGCATCACAGAATCTGTTACCCCAAGTAAAGCAGTTGTGGAGCTGCTGGGGCTGACCTCACCTGTTTCCCCAGCATGCCCAGACAGCTGTCTCCCTTGCGTGTCCATGAAGGGGACGTAAAGAGAGGCCGTATTTGGATCTCCAGGGCCCATCTTTGTGCTCCTGATCTTCTCCCTCCCCCCACTCCCTACCACGTCTCACATTGCTAGACCCACTACAGGTATCAGTCCCTTGAAATTCACTTCACATCTCAACACTCCTTTAATGGTTGTGCCCTGCCTCCTTCCCTCCTGTCTCACAACCATGATAAATTTTTTTAACCTGGTGTCATAAATGTTCACTGTACCTTCTTTAAATCCCTTTATTCTGCTGACATTGCAGGAATGTATTTAAGAATAAGAATGTAGTCGTTTATATAGAATTTCAAGTTTAGCCTGTGAATGTCATTTAAGGTAGAGATTCTTCTATGGTAGCAAGTGTTGGTTGTTGTCGTAGGTGCCTGCTAAGAGCCTTGGTTACTACCTAAACTGAGTCCTGACTTGAAATTATTCATGAACAGGAATAGCATTTGATGGCTTTGACATTCTGCTTGAGGCGGCCATCATCCTCCCCTTGTTGCCCATGATTGCAACAACTAACATTTAACTGGGAAATCAATTAATTAAAGGAATAGTCAAATCTCTTCGTGAGGGTATAAAAGTCCTACCATGTTTTCCTTCACTGAACTTTGGACCAAAAAAAAAAAAAATGTTGCCTGCCACTTCAGTAAACAAAGAATGTTGCCTGCCATTCCATTGCCCACCATCAGGCCATCAGCTGCTCCAGCTGCCCCTGACATTCAGGATGGAGAAAAACAGGATACTGGCCCTGGGTGGTTAAGACGCATAGCAGAGGAATAATTTCAGTGAGCCCAGACTCTTGCATCTCCCCATATATAGAAAAGCACTAGCATCATTAACTTGAGAGGTCTGCTGTTTGTAATTAGCAGTAATCCTTTGATGTTCAACTACATGTTTTTTTCCAGCAAAAACTCCTGTGTATGCTGGCTCCTC
The DNA here is from genome assembly GCF_036321535.1 of Camelus dromedarius. Classification (NCBI taxonomy): domain Eukaryota; kingdom Metazoa; phylum Chordata; class Mammalia; order Artiodactyla; family Camelidae; genus Camelus; species Camelus dromedarius. The sequence goes on from NC_087443.1 coordinate 4,160,247, forward strand.
TCTTACCTCTTTGGAATTGTTCCTCAGAGCTATGTGACAGGCTGTCTTCCCAGAATATGGCCTCAGCAAGGTCCCCAAATAAAACATGGTTCTCAACTTTTAGATTGTGCTTTTTTTTTTTTTCAGTTGAAAGTTTATTTTGGGAGTTGAATGATTCCAGATGTGTATTTGGCTCTGAATTTGTTTACTCACCAATATACAGTGATTTGACAATATATGGTTAAGTGTTTCTTTCAGATCCCCCAGAAGAGCCATTCAGCCCTTACACATAAAACTTGAGATTGCTATCTGACCACTGTTTTGCAAATTCCTCTCAGCCCTTATCATTTAAAGGTATCCCAGTTGTTTGTTTTACATGAGGAAGAAAGATCTGTGGGACTGCAGTATATTAGTCTGTGGACTATAAAAAGTGTATCTCTTTCAAGATTAGAGGAAATGTAAGTCAACAAATGGTATATAAATTACCCATAGACTTTTTTGTAAACATTTTTTATTGATTTATAATCATTTTACAATGTTGTGTCAAATTGCAGTGTAGAGCACAATTTTTCAGTTATACGTGGACATACATATTTTCATTGTCACATTTTTTTTCTCTGTGAGCTACCATAAGATCTTGTGTGTATTTCCCTGTACTATACAGTGTAATCTTGTTTATCTATTCTACAATTTTAAAATCCCGTCTATCCCTTCCCACCCTCCACCCCCTTGGCAACCACAAGTTTGTATTTTATGTCTATGAGTCTTATTTCTGTTTTGTATTTATGCTTTGTTTTTTTTGTTGTTTTTTAGATTCCACATAGGAGCGATCTCGTATTTTTCTTTCTCTTTCTGGCTTACTTCACTTAGAATGACATTCTCTAGGAGCATCCATCCATGTTGCTGTAAATGGCATTATGTTGTCGGTTTTTATGGCTGAGTAGTATTCCATTGTATAAATATACCACGTTTTCTTCATCCAGTCATCCGTTGATGGACATTTAGGCTGTCTCCATGTCTTGGCTATTGTAAATAGTGTTGCTATGAACACTGGGGTTCAGGTGTCATCCTGAAGTAGGGTTCCTTCTGGATATAAGCCCAGGAGTGGGATTCCTGGGTCATATGGTAAGTCTATTTCTAGTCTTTTGAGGAATCTCCACAGTTTTCCATAGTGGCTGCACCAAACTGCATTCCCACCAGCAGTGTAGGAGGGTTCCCCTTTCTCCACAGCCTCTCCAGCATTTGTCATTTGTGGATTTTTGAATGATGGCCATTCTGACTGGTGTGAGGTGATACCTTATTGTAGTTTTGATTTGCATTTCTCTGATAATTAGTGATATTGAGCATTTTTTCGTGTGCTTATTGATAATTTGTATGTCTTCCTTGGAGAATTGCTTGTTCAGGTCTTTGCCCATCTTTGGATTGGGTTGTTTGGTTGTTTCTTATTAAGTCATATGAGCTGCTTATATATTCTGGAGATAAGCCTTTGTCGGTTTCATTTGCAAAGATTTTCTCCCATTCCGTAGGTTGTCTTTTTGTTTTACTTATGGTTTCCTTTGCTGTGCAGAAGCATGTAAGTTTCATTAGGTCCCATTTGTTTATTCTTGCTTTTATTTCTTCTAGGAGAAAATTTGAGATGTATGTCAGATAATGTGTTGCCTATGTTTTCTTCTAGGAAGTTAATTGTATCTTGTCTTATGTTTAAGTCTTTGATCCATTTTGAGTTTATTTTTGTGTATGGTGTAAGGGAGTGTTCTAGCTTCATTGTTTTACATGCTGCTGTCCAGTTTTCCCAACATCATTTGCTGAAGGGACTGTCTTTATTCCATTGTATATTCTTGCCTCCTTTGTCAAAGATAGTTCACCAAAAGTTTGTGGGTTCATTTCTGGGCTCTCTGTTCTGTTCCATTGGTCTATATGTCTGTTTCTGTACCAATACCATGCTGTCTTGATGACTGTAGCTCTATAGTATTGTCTGAAGTCTGGGAGAGTTATTCTTCCAGCCTCTTTCCTTCTCTTCAGTAATGCTTTGGCAATTCTAGGTCTTTTGTGGTTCCATATAAATTTTGTTATGATTTGTTCTGGTTCTGTGAAATATGTCCTGGGTAATTTGATAGGGATTGCATTAAATCTGTAGATTGCCTTGGGCAGTGTGACCATTTTAACAATATTGATTCTTCCAATCCAAGAGCATGGGGTATCTTTCCATTTTTTAAAGTCTTTAATTTCCTTCATCAATGGTTTATAGTTTTCTGTGTATAATTCTTTCACCTCCTTGGTTAGATTTATTCCCAGGTATTTTATTACTTTGGGTGCTATTTTAAAGGGGATTATTTCTTTACTTTCTTTTTCTGTTGATTATTGTTAGTGTAAAGAAATGCCACTGATTTTTGAACGTTAATCTTGTAACCTGCTACCTTGCTTGAATTCTTCAATCAGCTCAAGTAGTTTTGGGGTGGACCTTTTAGGGTTTTCTATATATAGTAACATGTCGTTGGCATATAGTGACACTTTTACCTCTTCTTTTCCAATTTGGATCCCTTTTATTTCTCTCTTTTGCCTGATAGCTGTGGCTAGGACTTCCAGGACTATGTTGAATAGGAGTGGTGATAGTGGGCAGCCTTGTCTTGTCCCAGATTTTAGTGGGAAGCTTTTGAGTTTTTCCCCGTTGAGTACTATGCTGGCTGTGGGTTTGTCATATATAGCTTTTATTATGTTGAGATATGTTCCCTCTATACCCACTTTGGCGAGAGTTTTTATCATAAATGGGTGTTGAATTTTATCAAAAGCTTTTTCTGCATCGATTGAGATGATCATGTGGTTTTTGTCCTTTCTCTTGTTGATCTGATGTAGTCCATTGATTTGCGTATGTTGAACCACCCTTGTGTCCCTGGGATGAACCCCACTTGGTCATGATGTATAATCTTTTTTATGTGTTGTTGGATTCTATTTGCTAATATTTTGGTGATTTGGGCGTCTATGTTCATCAGTGATATTGGCCTGTAATTCTCTTTTTTGGTGGTGTCTTTGCCTGGTTTTGGTATACCCATAGACTCTTGATTGTAGAATGTGGGGAAAGTATATTTTAAGAGGTCAGTTAATAATGCAGAAACTTTTCCCCTTAAAATTGCTGAGAAATCCCCAGTCCAACACAACTAAGGCTATTTCATTCATAATGTACCCAACATGCATGTTTTTTATTCAGATGAAATGAAAGAAACCAAAGATGGATGTTTGCCAGATCCGATGATGGCTGTCAAATATGTAACTAAATATTTGGAGCCTAATGTGATGATAGAGTTCTATGGAAAGAACAGGATTATTTGCTGAAGAGGCAACAATTTCTTGATCTTGGGGGACATGGGGTAATCTTCATGGTGAGGCAATATTTGGGGCTGTTCTTAAATGTCCTTATAAACGTAAGAGAAGGGATGAGAGACTTTCAGAGCAGGTGGAGCAGTTTGATCAAAGGCATAGATGTGGAAAGCTATAATGTATTTGGGGTGAGGAATCCTCTGTTGGAGGAAGGTAATACATAGAAGACCTTGGAATGAGATTTGCGTAGGGGTTGAGACTGACAGGGACAGATGTGGTCTTAGCGTTCTGGAGTGGCAGTGAGATTGGAGAGGGAGAAATCTGCTTCTGAGATTTTTCTTCAGGGCTGACCTAGATAGGAAGTGTCGCCTAACTGGATGCGGAGGGAAGAGACTAGAAGTGGACCTCGTTCTTGGGTGTTCGGACTAGATGGCCATAAACCAAGGTTGGGTATTCAGAGGATGAACTTTGGGGACATAAAGGAACAGATGATCAATGGGCCATGTTGATTTTTTTCTTTTAAGTTTTTATTTTGAAATAATTATAGCATAACTAGTTCACTGAGGTCTTAAGTAGCCTTCACCCAGTTTTCCTGAATGGTAGCACTTACAAAAGTGTAGTACTGTTAAAATCTGGACATTGAGATTGGTATGATCCATAGACCTTTTTGCAGTTTTGCTGGTTTCACGTGCACACGTGTGTGTGTGTGTGCACACGCATGCCTGTATGTGTGTATGTTTCCATGCAGTTTTATTGTGTGTTGATTTGTGTAACCATCACTACAGTCAAGATACAGAATTGTTCCACCTCTGCAAAATCTCTCACACTCTTTCCCTTTTCCCATTCCTAACCCCTGGCAGTCACTAATCTGTTTTCCATGTCTGTAGTTGTCATTTTTGAGAGTGTTAAATAAATGGAGTTGTATAGTAATTAACTTTTTGATACTGGCTTTTTTCACACAGTATAATTAATTCCCTTGAGATCCATCCAATTGTTGAGTGTATCAAAAGTTCATTTCTTTCCATTGCTGAGTAGTAGTGTTCCGTGGTATGAATGCACCAAAATTTGTTCCATACATTGAGGGACATGTGGGTTATGCTGAGGTTTTGGCTATTACAAATAAAACTTACGAATATTCATATATATTAATTTTTTGTGTGGATATGTTTTTGTGTCTTTGTGATAAATGCCCAACATTGTATTTGTTGTGTTGTATAGTAAATGTATATTTAAGAAGCTGCCAAACTATTTTCAATAACGTCTATACCATTTTAACATTCTCAGAAGCAATATATGAGAGATCTAATTTTGCTGCATCCTTGGTATTGTCACCATTTTTTAAAAATTCTAGCCGTTCTAATAGGTGTATAGTAATATCTCATTATGATTTTAATTTGCAATTTCTTAATGGCAAATGACCATCTTTTCATGTGTTTGTCTTCTGTATATTCTCTTTGGTGAAAAAATATCTCTGTCCTTTGCCCATGTCCTAGTGAGATGGCAGTGCTCAGTGTCACCGCTCTGAGCCACCTCGTTCTGCCTCGTTGCTGCTGAGGGGGAGGAAGTGCCTGCTGGCCCCCCAGACCCTGCAGGGTGGAGGTTGGGGGAGGCAGCTTGCTGAGCAGCACTCCTCCCACTTGCCACCTTTACCTCTCCGCTGCCAGGTCAGCCTGCAGATCCAGTGCTGCACTTGGCCACACTGATTCCACAAGGGGTCAGTTTTTCTTTTGGTTGTGGCTGGAGTAGGGCCAATATTAAGAACAAGGTTTTTTCTGCCAGACATCCCTTCCCCTGTCCCTTGACTAGAGGGAGGGGGCAGACTATATACAACCCTTATCTTCTGGTGGTTCCAGGTCCAGGCTTCTCCAGCACATCAGGGATGAAGGGGAAAGAAAACCCAGGGAGCTTCACCATTCCTCAGCTTTCTGGCCAGTCAGCCTTCCTTCCATCTTTCATAGCTTTCCTGTATGTGTTTGTGGTCTTAGTGCCAGGATTTTTTGTCACAAGAAGGACTGACAAGCAATGGAGTGACTTCATCTTGGCCCCATGTTGGTTTTTAAGGACCTGGGCCGCTTCAGGAGGCGGTCTAGACTCAGTAGAGCTTTGTGAAGAGACCTCAGCGTAGGGCCATCGACAGCAGGAGACAGTGGATGAGGGCTTGGGAGCCACTCCAGCTTTGTTTGAACCTTGGCCCCTGTGCTTATTGGTCGAGACTTGAGACTCAGCTTTCTCATCATACAAACGGGGATGATGCTGTAGGTGCTAGTGCCTGTGTCTGTGCCATTATGCACGTAGAGGAAGTTGCAGGGCACCTGACTGTTACCAAGGGCTCGGGAGACGTGAGCCCTTGTTTTATCTACAGATGAGATTCTTGGCTGTAAGAGGAACATTTTTGGGCTTAGTGAGAGTGATCTAAACAAGAACAAAAGCCAGATTGCAGGGATTCAAACACCAAACAAAAGGTGAGGAAAGAAGTCAGTGTGCCTTCAAGATACTGTGCTTGAGAGGTAGAGAGAGGGTTGTGAAGGGATTCAGGGAAGTAGCTGGCTGGGGGAGAAAGGAGCGTGAGGTTTAGGGAGGAAAGAAGAAAGGACTGAAGAGAGGGAGAAATAAACGGGTAAAAATAAACGGGTAAATTACAGAAAGAGCCAGGTTGCTGCTGGTGCTGGATTTACTACCTGGGGGAAAGGAAAGAAAACCGTTCCCTGAGACCAGGCCCACTCCCCTGAACCCCCGTCCGGCATGGGGCCCAACGCCTGGCTGTCATCGCTGACGCCACCAAACATGCTGACCTTAACCTCTTCAAACTCAGACGGCCACTGGCACTGGCACTGTCACCCACCACTTCAGCTCCCGGTAGTCGCTGTTTTTGCTGCAGAAAGGAGAGACACAGAAGGCAAGGAGAGACACAGAAGGAAGGGTGAGACTGAATGAGGAGCTAGGACATTAGGAAGAAATAAGTGAGTTTGAAGGAATCTGTATATAATAAACTCCAGGCATTTTTTATTTCATCAGACATTTGTTAAACGTCTGCTTTATTTCAGACATGTGCTCTGGTCACAGTGATGACAGAATAGACTATCCTTGTGCTCATGGAGCTTTCCTTCGAATGTGGGAGTCAGGCCTTGCGTGTTCATGTGCAGCTGGGGTGTGTGCTGTGAGGGGGAAGTGCGTCTGCCCAGCGGGGTTGTATTGCCTGGAGGATTCTGCAGGGATGAGGCAGTTAAGGGGGCCTCCCCAAAGCAGAGAGGTGGGAGCTGAAACAAGGAGCTAGTGGGTTCTGTGGAAGCTGAGAAGTGTGGGGAATGTTCTAGACACAAGGCACGGCATTTATGTGAAATGTTTGTGGAACTGAAGGAAAGCCACCGAGAACCATGTGTTCAGCCGGTGGGAGCAATACCTGAGATGGGAGGCGGAGGAAGGCGAGCCGTGTGGGCTTCGTAGGCACCCAAGGTCTAGGGTGTTATTCCAGGAGTGCTGGTTAGCTGTTACTGAGTCGTAAGTAGAGTGACATAGAGTACACGTTCTGATCCACATCCTTAAAAAAATAGCACTGAGTGCCATGTAGGACTTACATTAGAGAGAGCCACGGATGGTTATGGGGAGACCAGGCCCAGTATTGGGGTAGTTGAATTGAGAGAGCTGGTAGTTTGGCCGAGGATGGTGGCCGTGGAAGTGGAGGGAAATAAGTGAATCTGAGACTCTGTGACGCATCAGACACACAGATGTTTGGATGACTTTCTGGCTGGGCGACTAGTTTCCAGTGTCCAGTAACCAGGATCACTGAATGTTTAGGGGGAGAAAACGTGAGTTTATTTTTAGACTTCTGTTTGGTCGAGATGCTTCTGAAATATCCAGGTGAAAATGTTGAGAAAGTAGTTGCCTGTGTGGATGTGGAGGGAAAACAAGGGCTTGTAATGGCAGCGGGCTGAAGGCACCCATCAAGTGGTGATCAGGCAGACCAGGCAGTGAGGATTGAGGAGTTGGCAGAGGGGTGGGAGGGAATCCAGAAAAGAGAGTATAAGATTATAATCAAAGGGGACATTCATGTTAGGAGGCAAGCCTAAGAGTGACAGGCATGGTGGTGTTTGAGGAGAGAGGCAAAGATGTAAAGATTAGATTCAGAATAGAAATACTATGAAAATGGTAGAAACTGAATTAAGGAACCGGTTAAAGGCTGGCCTGGCACAATGTTTTCACCCGTGTCCCTTAGAGCACTGGGTCCTTGGGAGTGTTACTGTCACGTTCTCTCTCTGTCTCTGTGTCTCTGTCTTTCTCTTTTTCTCTCTCTCACACACAAACATGTTTCATGGTTGACTAAGTATGGGGGTCACTGTTAAAATGAAGTGTTTTTCAACAACATGCTTCTAAGAGCATTTGTCTGGCACCGTGAGTCTCCAAGGTAGATGGACCATGCAGCTATTCTTACTGACTCTCGGGAATCCAAGTTCGCCTTCTCTGGAACAGACACACTTGCTGGGTGCCCTTAACAGACTCGGCCACGCAACTGTGCACCCGGCCCTCTCAGCATCCTCCTCTCCCTCTCCACCCCTGCTCCCCAGCCTCCTCTCTGTCAAAGGTACAGTTTTTCTCAGGCGTTGAAATAGCAGGGTCCAGCTTCAGGGGGTTGTGGGCTTAGGGTTGTGGAGGCCAGAGTATTTGTGAAAGCAGGCGTGGCACCAGGGACCGGGGTCCCCTCCGGCCCGTGGTGGGTGACTGGTGTGTCTGGGTGTTGGGTGGGATGAATCTTCAGTAACCGGTGAAGGCCTGCAACTTAGCAGCAAGGGATCTACTTCATGTGTAGGCAAACAGGAAGCCTTGAGAAAAGGATATTCTGGAAGAAATCTGCAGGTAACTGGGGTGGGGGTGGGAAGGGGCGTACAGTAAAAGAAAGGAAGTAACTGAAAGATAACCCCTGTGCTGGAGACTGGAATGATGTAACCTTGGGAGGTATGTGAGCGAGAGCTGGAGAGGAAAGGGTTGTTACTTGAACGTTTGGAACTTGGAAGCTCCTTTACGTTGTTAATTGCTGTGTTAGTGTGTAGTTACTGTGCACATAGCTTTGGCATAAGGAAAAATGACCCTATTCAATAAGTAACTCTCATCACCACTGGCATGCCAGTGAGATCACCAGCACCCCCTCACAGAGGGCTATATGCGGTTTTAAAAAGCAGTGGAAGATCACTGTAGAAGGTTTAAACAAATGAGAGTGGTGTTAGGAGCGACTGGGTGTGTTGTGAGGTGGAATTTTGCTGGAAATCGGAAGCCCAGCATTTATCTTTTTATCTCCAGTGCCTAGTATAATGCCTGGTAAACAGTCAGCCTTTGATTGAATGGGTGGATGAATAATCCCTAAAATTCATCCTTTGTAAAGAAGAACCAGAGAAGAGTACTTGAGACCAAATTCCCTTTGGAGGTGAAAGCCAGAATTTTCCAGATGACCTCTAGGTTCTGGTACAGATTTGTAGCACTAGTTTGACATAGTTGATGGTTGCTGATAAGAGTGAGAAGTTGGGGCTTTAACAGGTAGAAAATAACTGACTTTTGCTTGATCCCACGTTTTGCAATGAGAAAGCTGAGATGTTGGGCAGGAAGAAACAGTTGGTCTTGCTGTAGCAATGAAGAGCAGAATCTTGCAGATTTGATTAACGTTGCTTAAAAACCTATTATGTTTTAGTTCCACTTCTTGTACCTTCCTACACATAAGTATTGCTGCATAAGAGATGAATGAGAGATACACGAGAGTGTTGTAGAATGAATGTATAGACAAGTGAATTCGTACCCGTGCTGGGCACCGCCTTCTTACTTCTTCATCTACCTATTTATATCCTAGCGTTTGACATGACTGGCTCTGTCTCATGCATGCATAGTTACCTATTTGGGATTCAAATTACCTCATAAGGACCCTCATTATACTCTTAGGACGATGATAAACTGTTGGTATTATCTGTATATCATTATGTCCTCAGTATTTCTTATTTTGATTGTCTGGTCATTGTCTTTCCTCCTCTTTATCTCTCTCTTTTCCCAGGACATGGAGGCCTTCATTTTTCCTATTAAATTACTGATTTAATTTTTCAGTACTTAAAAATAATTTACTGACTGCTAACTATATACTGTCATCCCTCGGTATCTGCAGGGGATTGCTACCAAAATCCCCAGATGCTCAATCCTTTAAATAAAATTGTGCATTTTTTGCATATAACCCACACACATCCTCCTGTGTATGTTACTGTTTTTTGTGTATACATTTAAAGTTTATTTATAAACTAAAAGATAAGCAACAAACTAATATGTAACAGATGAAGGATTAATATGCAAATATATTTAAATGCCTACATATCAGTAAGAAATAGAAAAAACTGATGATGATTATAAATAAAACAAATGGCCAATAAAGATGAATGATGTTTAATAACCTGGGGAATGCATTAAGATAACATACATTTTAATCTATTAGATTTAAAAAGACACAAATAGTTTAATAAGGTTACACACTGGTGAAGGCATGGTTAACAGGTGCCAGCAGAACTATACTTCTGTATTTTGGACAGCCACTTTTTTAAAATCTATTTTTATATATAGTGGCTAATATTTGTAAATCTCAAACTCCTAAGTTTATCCCTTTCTACTCCTTTTTCTCTGGTAACCATAAGATTGTTTACTATGTCTGCAAGTCTGTTTCTGTTTTGTAGATGAGTTCATAGTGTCCTTTTTTTTCAAAATTCCACATATGAGTGATACCATATGGTATTTCTCTTTCTGGTTTACTTCACTTATAATGACAATCTCTTAGGTCCATCCATGTTGCTGCAAGTGGCATTATTTTATTCTTTTTTATGGCTGAGTAGTATTCCATTTCCTATATACTTTAAATCACCTCTTGATTACTTATAATTTCTAATACAACGTAAATGCTGTGTAAATTGTTGCTGGAACACAGAAAATTCAAGTTTGCTTTTTGGAGCTTTATGGAAATGTTTGTCCTGAATACTTTGGATCTGTGTTTGCTTGAATCCACAAATGCAGACCCCACAGAAACAGAGGGCTGACTGTACCATGAATCATACTGGTCACAGACATACACAGGACGTAGTCCTCTTCAAGAAGCTTCAGTCAGTAGAAGAAGTAGGTACATATGTGTAGCACCAGTAAGACATTGTGGTAAGTTAGCATAAAACAGCAAATACAAGGTTCTGTGTTATTCTGGAGAGAGACTCCTTATAATGAGGATCAAGATGGGCAAGGCAGGCTTTTTAGTGGAAGTTATACCAAAGCCAAACCATCTCCTTTACTTCTCTGTATCCTGTTGTTGCATTACATTCCAGAAGCAAAATGGATCAAGACCTCCAAAGGTCTACTGATCTGTCATCAAATCTTCTTTCCCTGCTGAAAGAAGCTTCATTTGGGGAGCTAGTCTTTTCTAGTGAATCCCATCAACAGAAAAGCCTGCATTTCAAAACAATCAGTGAATACAAAACACAACATAGCTATGAAATCTACGGTCTCTAGAAATCAGTCAGAGTCTGTCATTTACAGCAGTTTATGGCTGAGCTGCTTTTCTGTTTAAACAACAAATAATACTGAAGGGATTTTAACTTCTGAGGACTAGACTCAAACCTAAGATTTTGTGGTCTACTCAGACTTCTTAATGCATTTAGAAAATGTAAGATTTTGACTGTTTTGAAACATCTTTGTGAATTATAGAGACAAGACTAAAAATAAAAATCACCTAAATTCTCCATGAAGAATAAATTTTGTGTTTCTGGAAGCCTATAAAATACTCTGCCTTACGTTAAAATGCAGAGGATCCTCTCCTATAAAGAAACAGATTTAGAACAATAAATTTTTAGCTTGAGATTTTAAAGGGTGAAAGAGGACAGTTAGAAGGAAAAGAAGCCTGGAGCCATTTTTGCATCAAAAAGAAAATTCAGAAGAATCAAAATCACTTATTTTTGTTCCATGACTCAATACTGCAGCTGTACTTTTCTTTTCCCAAAACAAATAGGCACAAACAATGATTGCAATAGTTAAATAAGTACTTTTTTCTTTAAAAATCTTACAGCACCTTTAGGATCAAATTACTTCCAAATTTAACTTGATTAATTTCTGAATAAGAAATACCAGTTTAAAATGAGTCTTGTATTTCAGAGAGTATTATAAACAGCTAAAAAAAAAAAAGGGAGGAAAACTGTACTGTTTAAAAGCGTGCTGGAATAAATAAAAATATTTTTTGGCACATCATTAATAGCCAATAGCATTTGGAAGATTTGGAGATGATCTGGTTTGCATTAAAGATATTTAAACACTTTAAAATGCCTCATGAAGTAAGTCAAGCTTTACCTCAAACAGATGCTAAGAAATATGAAAATATATGGAGTTTTGCTATATTTAAGGTCATGATTAACTAAAAACCACTTGGCTTCTGTCTTTCTAGAGAGCACAGTCAGATGAACTGGAAAAAATTGAAAAGCATGGCCGGTCCTCCAAAGACAAGGAAAATGCCAAGTCTCTGGACAAACCTGAGCAGTAAGCATTCCATAGGACCCTGCAGACGGCATCGGGGGGGGGGGGGCCTCCTTCCGTTTGGAAAATGCGGTATCTTCTGTGCATAAGTGTCATGAACGGTGTGAGGATAAACGTGTTTATGTGCATCGTATTTTTCCTCTCAACTTGGCTTTATTTCCTTAGGTTCCTTTATGAACTGTCACTAATCCCCAACTTTTCAGAGCGAGTCTTTTGCATCCTGTTCCAGTCCACATTTTCAGAAAGCATTTGCTCAATTCGTCGCAAACTGGAATTGCTACAGAAATTGTGTGAGGTGGGTTCTGGTCCATGGAGAGCTGAAGCTTGGGTTCTGATATTTCATTGTGTTCAGTCATGTTCATATTTCAGACGAGGTGTCTTCTGTTTACTGTAAGTTCTCATAAAACCTGTAGGATAGCGGCCCCACAGGAGAGAACGCACAGCGATTGAGCTGCAAGATTAAAGCAAATGTGCTGATGGGCACCCGGCACCCAGGGCTGTACTGCTCCAGTGCACTGCCCAGCTCCGCGGGTCCCTGTTCCTTCTGCTACTGTCAAAGCACTGTCTTCACTTTTCATGCATGGCCTGCTCATACCTCAAACTTCCAACTGAATGCCATTTGAAGGCATTTTATTTATTTTTCTCTGTTTTGGGGAGGGCCTCTCAACAAATTGTTAGTGATTCAACAAAATGCTTTAGGAACAGCTGTATGACTATAAATATTCTTCAGAAAACAAAGAATAAGTGCTTGGCAGACATTACCAATATAAACATTTAAAATAATATGTCAAAAATTAATGGTACCATTCGTGCTGGTTTTTGTAAATCATTTTGAAATGTAGTAAGATGTTATTAAAGACGTTTTCAAAGGACATGACATACAAATTCAAGTGAAACTTAGTGTTTTGGAAGAATTGAGTGCGAACTTTGAGAGATAAATCTAAATTTGGAAGTTAAACTTTAAAACTACGTTTTGGTTTCCCATACCTTATGCCAAAACTTTGCATTGTACCAGAGGCAGGTGCAGTTCGGCTAATGGCAGGGGCATTATTCTGTGGTGGTTCCCGTGTTACCGCCTTATTTGTTTTCCTTGCAATTACATCACAGAAACGGCCCGGGTTGGTACCTCTCAGCTTACAGAAGCGCGTCCGCGTGCTTGTGGGTGTTGCAACTTTTTTAAGTTAACTTTGGAGACACTGCTCTTCAAATATACCTACTAATGAGCACTGGTAAAGTTTGGATGTTACCCCAAAATTACTAGTATACTGTGAATGCCTGCCACAAACTTAGGAGAATCCAAACAAAACTTTGTGTAATTGAGAAATTGTTCTTTATCTTGTTTTACAGACATTAAAAAATGGCGCAGGGGTTATGCAGGTTTTGGGTTTGGTTCTTGCCTTTGGCAACTACATGAACGGTGGAAATAAGACACGGGGACAGGCAGATGGCTTTGGACTAGACATCCTTCCGAAGCTGAAAGATGTCAAAAGCAGTGTAAGTGTTTTGGGTGAATGAATGTAACAGATTGAAGACTGGATATCTTGTTTAGTAATAAGTTTGACTGTAAACCAGTTGTTATAAATACTTATGTTCCAAGGTCAAAAGCTTCTTTGTGTTCTGAGCTAGATAAAAGTAATGGCTGTCATATATTTGTGATTTACAGAATATTAAAGTTTCCTAAAGTAAGTAATTTTGAATCCTGTGTCTAATGAATAATTTAGACAACGTTTTAATATAAAAATAATTATCTTTCTAAAAGTAATGATCTATCTTTACCATGTCTGCTAATTTTATCCTTTTGGATCTGAGGACAAGTTAATTTCCATAGATGAGACAGTATATCCATTACTTTCTCCTTTCTCTTCCATATTAAGCAATGGGAGGCCAACAGGCTCATATTTTAAAAACTAAAAAAGGATGAGCGAAAGTATTTGTAAATAAAATATAAAAGATGATCTTTTTCCACATATCACCCTCTCCTGATCCTGGTGTGTCTGAGAATGTCTAAGCCTTTTTGCAAGCCTAATTATTTTTTAATTCTACTTCCATAGTTGTGTTTGTTTCAAATTAACATGTAAGAGATTATGATAGTATCAATAGGAATATAAGACTGGGGAAACCACCATGATGGTCAAAGTTAAAGTCTGACATTGTCCGCTGAGAAAATAATAGAATTCTGTTTGTCGGATAAAAGAGTCTCCCAGCAGAACTGCATGATGAAGGAAATTGTGAAGGAAATGCTTTTAAAATATTAAGTTTAAGTGAGCAGTTGACCTATAGAAATGAAAATATATAAATTATCCTTCTTAGATAAGGAAATAATCCCCCTGATGAGAGAAAGATATTTTTTGTTTTTTTTTCTGCCAGTCAGCAACTCACTTGTTTATTCATTCATACATCCACTCAACGTTCATTTAACGTTCTTTCATCAGGCTTCTATGAAATGCCAGACACTGTGCTTTCCCAAAATTGAGAAAAACATAGTCTTGCTTAGAACACCAACAGCATGTAATTTTTGTGATTTTTGATGGTTATATTTGTTCAAATGCTGTTTGTTTGTATGATGCACATTTTCATAGGAACCTCCAGTATGTCAACCTGATAAATCACATTTCTTCAAAAACAAAAGCTTTCCTCTAAACATATGCCAGTTCTTGAATAGTTCTTAAAAAACTGATATTTGGATTGAAACAAGTAATTTTCTGTTACTTATAAAAATGGATCTGAAATAGAATCTGATACTCATAATTATACATGAATAAGGGATATTTTTATATTGGTTGATATATCTTATTCAATCCTCCAATAAGTTAAATTTCATTAATTTAAGTAATTAATCTAGATAAAAAATAATGAAGCAAGAAGCAAGATTTTTTAATAGTTTCACAAGAGCTATGCAAAGCCTTCCTGAGTTTGTTCTTTCTTCATAACTAATACTTACATAGTTATATTTGTGTATCTTAGTACTGTTTGTATGCCTGCAGGGATGGAGCTGTTGCTCAGATCACTTGGAATTAATTTTTGCTCAGCATGCCTATCAGCAGGCATTTAATGCGTGTTTTGTTCATCGATTCAGTACTGCTAATCATTTCACTGATTTACAAGTTAGGAAAGACAAAGGGAGTCAAGTTGCTTAAATCTTTTCACAGGCAATCCTATTTCTTATGAATATATTGCTTTTATTTTTATAGCTGTATATTCCTGTGTAATAGATTGTTAATGATATAGAATATGTTGCTTTACAGGAAGTCTGATAGATATATTATCATGTCATGTCAAATTTGATGATAAAGGGATGTTGCTCTTTTTATCAATGGGGGGAAAAGTCCTGGCTAGATTATTACAGAAAACAAAGTCTGTATTACAGATTGTGTTTTAAAAATATGTAGTTGGTTTCACACATCCAGATTTTGAGCAATGAAAAAAAATTAAAAATTAATGCCTCTAAATGTGCCAGAAAAAAGAGTGAACAGCTTCTTCTTTGTTAGATATGAAACAATTTTACTTTTTTTTCTTTAGAACTACACACATTTTGCATTATTTATAGTTGTATGGATATTAATTTCTACATCTCAATTGCTGACATGATTTATAATATTTATTTGCATTTAAAGCTCCAGCTTACTTAAAATAATACTTAACTTCTAAATTTTCTTAATCTACATACTAACCAGCCTCAGTCAGACTTGCTTTTGGAGTGGTACCTGCTGGTCCAGCTGTGCAAAAATGCTGGAGACAGTCCATCATTTCAGCTTAGATGGTAGTTATGCTTTTAATAATAAAACATAAAAATTAATCAGCTAATTTTCTGATGGAGGAGGATGAAAACAGGAAAGCATACACAGTTGAGACTCCACCCTGAAACAGCTGTGCTTCCACTCGGAGCTTAGCTTGGAACCGTGGGGAAAGCAAAGTCTTCTGTGTCATTAAACTAAAGTAATGTGAAACAGAATTTCCCCTTTCATCCTAAATATTCTCATCTAAATATGTGGATTAGCTGGAATTAATTTTTTTGACACTGTGTATATAGTAATTTTCAAAGTATATTTCTACTTACTTTGGCCTTTCTCCTAGGACAACAGCAGGAGCCTTTTGTCATACATCGTTTCCTATTATCTGCGCAATTTTGATGAGGTAAGATGGTTTTTACACAGTCATGCTGCGTTGTTCTTCACTGCTGAGCGATCGGCAGCGTCTGTCATTGTTTTGTCACTGCTGTTGTGTCTCCTCGTTTATTTGAAAATCCTGTGCTTCTCGCTGCTTAGGACGCTGGAAAGGAGCAGTGTGTATTTCCACTGCCTGAACCCCAGGACCTCTTTCAGGCCTCACAGATGAAGTTTGAAGATTTTCAAAAAGACCTCAGAAAACTGAAGAAAGACCTGAGAGGTAACGTACAGTCTTAAAGGAACTCATGATTGTTATTTATGCTTTTTCAGTGAGAGGAAGGCTTCTGTCATGTCGTCGTTAAAAGATAAGTATTCCCTCGCACCCCGCCCGTCGTGCACCTGCCCAGGATCCTGTGGCTTGTGAGCTTGCCTGGGAAGAAAATAACTTTCTTTCACATGTTTGGTCAGAAGACATACGCATGCATAATGCTTTATTGTTAGTTGAGAAGCCTTCAATCAAATCATTTCGAAGAGAGTTTGAAATTCTTTGAAGTTGTAAATTTGAAGTAATACATAAAAGCAAATAGTTCACAAATTTTTTTTTTTATTTTGTGAAAAAAAATCCCTTTCATACCCTCCCCTCTTGTAATGAAGTACAGTTGGCTTACAGAACTGTACTCGTTTCAGGTGCACAACTTAGTGGTTCCGTTTTTTCACATATGACAGACCGTACAAAGTTATTACAGTGTTCTTGACTATATTTCCTATGCTGTGCCTTACATCCCCGTGAGTGACTTATTTTATAACTGGCAGTTTGTACCTCCTAATTCCCTTCACCTTTTTCACTCATCCCTTTTACCTTCTTTTCATGAGGCTTCTTGTTACGGAGTTGAGACACCTCACCTACCTATTTAAGCCTCTTTCTAACTATTTAAGTACAGACAGGAAGTGAGTAAGTTTATGTGAGGTTTTCATTTCATGTCTCACTAGATGAGAAGAAGAGGCTTGGTTACTGCTGCCCAGAAACCAAAAAGATGATAAATTTTAAGAGATTCAGTCTCAGTGCTGAAGTGTTTATCCAAAGATATTGATCTATAATCAAATTTATGGAGTTGTTATATTCCAGTTACAGATGCTTTTATATGGATTTAAATCAAAATAGTAACATTGTATAGTTTGCTTGTTCTTTAACACTCAGCATTTATTACGGGCCTGATGCAGGACAGGTATGTGCTAGGTGCTTTGGGATGCAGCCGTCACTGTCCAGGGAGGGTGAAGACTTGTCATTAAGATGCTCCGCCTTAGAGCCTCTAATACAGATGCTCATTGATTGAGTCCAGGAATGACTGCCTTGTTTTTTTAAAAATAACAATTAAAACTATGTTATATTTATGTTGTTTATGTAATGCTACATTACTGTGCATTTAAGTATGATTTCTTAAAGCAATACAAAACCCAAACCTTTCATGTGTAGTATTTATCATACTTCAAAATTTTGCCAGTTACCTTGGTTTGCTTATGGAATTCCTCTTCCCCCACCCCCACCTCTGATGTAGTGCTGGGCACTTCTAGGGTATCTGGAAAATATCTAACACTTTAATCAATTCAGTCTTGCAAATGATTTTATAAACAAGTGTAGTGGTGAGCACATTAACAGGAGATTTTGCTTACTTTGCTTGGTGCTTCACTTTGGAAAGTTACCTCATTTACTTTTCACATCTACATGCTTTCTTACTATAGTTACATTAGGTCATGAAAATGCTCACATTTCTAACTCACAAGACTCAGAGCTAAAAAGAGAAAATTAACACACACTGGGAAGTGGATTTGGAAAGGACGAGTGGCCAGTACCGATGAGAGCTGCTTCCTCCTGCACGTCAGTCTCTAGCAATGACTACTTACTGAAGGAGCATCTTAGCAATTTCTGAGTGCTTCAGAGGGTTAAGAAGGTGATGAGCTTAACCCCAAGGGTTTATACTGTATATTGGGATCAGAAGAACTTTTCTGAAAGGTCTGTTCCCTCAACTAGCACCTGCTGCATTTCTCAGGTTTGTCCGCAGGCTGTTACAGTTTGGTGCCCTAGAAGTTGGGGGTTTAATGGCCAAATGAGTATGAGAACTGCTGGGCTAAAGTAAGCTTGGAGGCACTTCCAGGGCCCTCTGGACAAAGGGCGGCAGCAGTTCCCAGCTCACTTGAGCACAGAGCACTTTTCCCAGTGTGTCTGGTAGGTGCTGTAGTCGGCGGAACTCACTTCAAGAAACGCAAGCCTGCTCCCCTGTGAGTAACAGAAGCTTGGCGTGTGCCTCAGAGGGGCTTACAGTAAAGGTGGGGAAATGAAACTTTAGGTCATGAAATAGTCTCATTACATGTTACTGTTTTTGTAAAATGAGCTCAGCTTGTGAATGGCTGTTTACAAAGCTGTCAAACTCTGAGGGATCCTGTAAAAACTGACAAAAATCAGAATTAGGCCTCTTACTTTTTACTTTTCCCAAATGAGTTTTTCCATAAAAAATGAGATTTTTTTATACCACAAGGAAGGAAATCTTGTGACCTGGAATTTAAGTTCCATTTCTAGGAAGGATCTAGCATGAGTGCAGCATTTCATACCAACAGGGCATAGAGTAAAACTGCCGCATGCCCCTTTACGCAATGAGATGGGCATAAATATACATCGATTTGACTAAATAAGAGTCAAATGGGGGTTATTTTGGATACAACTGCTTTAAAGTAATGTCTGCCTTGATACATGTAGCCTAATAATGATCCCTTTTAAGTGATCAAACTGGGTAATTCGTTTCAGAAGATCCAGGTAGCCTGCACACTTTTTTTTCAGAAGCAAGTTGTTTTTTAAGAAGACTTAGAAAACGAGATGGTATATGTAGAGGATTTATCCCAATATTTTCCATATAATAAATATCCAAAAAACATTGGCTATTTATAATAAGGAAAAATAGAATAAAGAGTGTGATTAGTTTGATAAAGGCAGATAAGCTGTCAGCCCTAAATCACCCGTCTTCTGGCTCTGTCACTGTTTCTGCTTCCAGACTTAATTGTTGTTTCTAAGGAAAGACCAAGAAATAGTGTGTTACAGCTCAGGCACTTAAAGTAAGACAACTGAATCTCATTTTAGCATTTTATAAGAGCATCCGCTGTGTTTGGTATGTATGTCGTTCCCATGCTTTCTCCAGCTCCTCAGGGAGCTCCCTGGCTTCCCGAGCTCAGTGACGTGTAGTTGGTTTATCAGCCCGGTCAGCTTGTGCCTCTTCTGACTGTGAGCAGCTCTGCTTGATGCCGTCGTGCCCCATGGTGGCTTCTGTTCCCGTGCCTTGCTTGGGTAGAAATTGTTCCACTTGCCACCTGACTTAGCATGAACAGAGCACTGAGTAACTAAGTTCCTGGAACTGGGCACGCATGTTCTCGTGCACATTCTTCCCTGTACCTCCTGCCCTCCCCCACCTTCAGCGTCTGGCTCGGAAATACTTAAAATTCATTACCTATAGCTTCAAGCTGAAATAATGTCTTTGTCCAGACATACACAGGAAAAATCAGCCCATAGACTTATTTGTATTGATTTGTATTTGTTTGTAACACTTATATTTATAATTGTAAATTTCTGATTTTATTTATTTTTGTTGGAGAAAAGAAAAAATGATGTTATAAAGTTAATTCAAATGCAACCAGTAGCTTTTTTTAAAAGTAACTTTATATTATGATTTTAAAATGAATAACAGTTCAGCATGGAACATCAGACAACATTGAAAAAATGTAGAGAAGAAAATATATTTTGGAAATAATTAACAATTTAAAGTAGGAACAGACCAGTTTTATTTAAGAGTTAAGAAGCACTTGGATTGTGTTCTGCCGAACCACAAAATGGGAAGGCTTATAAAGGCAAATACTGCAAAATTATGTAAATTGTTTGTCAAGAATTAGGATTGGAGCTGGCAAGAAGTAAGGGTGTTTGCTAAGCAAAGATTGGTCGAAAATGATTGCATAGTTACAAGGGGAGACCCTGAGACCATAAGGTTACAGCTAGCAAGTACTAGCAGATACTGTTCTGAGAATGACTGGTGGTGTCCTAGAGTTTGATACAGTGCAGAACATTCAAGTTTTCGGTAATACAGGAACATATCTATAATGACACTGATAAAAGAAGTTGAAGAAAACACAGACAGATGGAAAGATATACCATATTCTGGGATTGGAAGGATTAGTATTGTTAAAATGACCACACTACCCAAGGCGGTCTACAGATTCAGTGCAATCCCTATCAAAATGCCAAGGGCATTTTTCGCAGACCTAGAACAAATTATTTAAAAATTTGTATGGAAACACAAAAGACCCCAAATAGCCAAAACAATCTTAAGAAAGAAGAACAGAACTAAGGGAATCATGCTCCCTTACTTCAGAGTATACTACAAAGCACAGTAATTAAAACAGTATGGTACTGAACCATTTTGATTCTTCAATGCATTCTTTTCTTTAATAGTTAAAGCAGATGCACAGTGCATGTTTGATAGCCTCAAAAAAGTCTGTTTTAGCTAGCATGAACTTTAAGCCAAATCATGTATAAGCCAGAATGACATATTCAAACTTCAATATGTGAAAATTTCTTCCATCATCTGTCATCCTGCAGTCCAATAATATTAATGTTTTGGTGTGTTTTTATCTAGTATGTGTGTATGTTGCACATACATGAATTACTCCATTGGCACCATGATGCATACAATTTTTGTAATTTTTGTCCATTCTTACATTCTCTGCTCTATAGTTGGATAAGATACGTATTTTTATATTATGTCTTTTTTCTGGCTTTCTATTGTGTCGAAATTTTTTCCAATATTTTTCTCCCTGACTCCTGCAATACATTTTGAAAGCTATAGACAGCGTTACTATTAATTTGTTGGCTGGTCTTAATTATTAACATATTTTCTTAATAATATATTTAATTTTATAACATGCCATAAATTTACTCAATATTTTACCTTCCCAAATAAGATGAAACTTTTAGAACATTCTAACTAATAATTAACTATTCTCTTCTTTCTTCTAATGTTTTTCCAGACTTTTACTACTATCATTTTTCTTTTAAAAACTACTGATATTTTATAATCCTTAAGTAATAACATTTACCAATATATTTAATTAATCACTGTGCTACCACTGGTGCATCTCATTTTTCTCTTCTCATTTGGTTGCTCTCTCAATGAGGCTTGGTGGGTATTAAGTTATGAGTCTGAAAATGACTGAGAAAAATTTTCCTTTTTGAATCATCAGTCTGCTGGACATAGAATTGTAGATTGAACAGTTTCATCTATATTTTGAAGATACTTTTTTCCTTCTTTCATCTATCAATGATAAATCTATTTTCAATCTGTCATCCTTTTGTAGATAATCTGTCTTTTATTTTTGGTGACTTTCATAATTTTCTCACCCTTATTCATCTTTGGCTTTGCTTTAATACGTGTATTATGACTTTATTGGTTTATCTGTCTGTCTGTCTATTATCTTGCCCTGTACTTAGAACTTTTAATTTAAAGACTGATGTCCACATTAATGTTTTAAGAATTCTTGGCAATTAACCTTTTCATATATTCATCACTTTCTCTTTTCCTGAAATTCTTTTTAGATGTGTATTGGAGCCACTTGGTCCAACACTCTGTGTCTCCTAACTTGTCTTTTGTATTTTTAAAATCTACCCCACTCCTTTTGTTGTAACCTTCATGCATTTCTCAGCAATGTCTTCCAGTTCATTAACTCTCTCTATGACTCTATCCAGCCTGGTGTTTATATTATCAATGCAGGTATCTTAAAATCATCATAATTTTTTGTTTCTCAAGATTTATAATACTTTTTTTAACATACCTATGTTTACCTTTAAAATAATTTATTTTGGATATTATCTTTCCATTATCTCTTTGATATTTATAAAAATATATTAAAGTTCTTTTTGGATTTTCTATAGTTTGTTTCATTTTTCATTTGTTAATAGCTGTACGCTTTGTTTCTACTCATTAGTTTTCTTAAGGTATTAGAATGCCGATTTAAAACAGGTGTCAGAAGATGTCAGAAGTTTACAGCCTGTGAGCTTCTTGTAAATAAAGTTCAGTTGGAGTATAGCCATATACATCCAATCATTTGAGTTATCTATGATTGCTTGCTTTTATGTTACAGCTGAAGAGTTTGAGGAGTTGTGACAGAAACTGTCTGTCAGTCTGTTTGTCCCTTGCTCTCTCCCATCCCCTGACCCCACATATCTGCACTGTCTTAATTTTTTCAATTATTTTGACTTGGCCTGCCTGGGAGCCCTGCCCTGTGGACATAATAAGTTATTGCAAATTCATATATCAAGCTAGTGAATGACTTGGCTCAGGTCTTGCCTGGAAAGCTGTATCTGCCTACTGTTGCTGCCCTAGGCATGCAGCTGTGTGTGGACCATAAGCTGTTGTGACCCTCCTTTCATGAGTGTGGAGTCCAGTCACAGCTCTGGGTTTCCAGTAGCGAGACCAGTTCCGTTCCGTGCTGTGTGACCTCTCCCTCCACCAGTTTCCACGTAAGCCAAGATCTTTACCTTCCCCGCCATGCACACACTCCAGTGACCTCTCACGTCCACACTGTTTATTAACTTGGGCTTCTCTGCTATTCCTGGTCCAAAGAGTTAACATTTTTTAAAAAGCATGCTGTGTTGGTTTGCTTTTCTCTTTTGTGTTCTCATTCATTGCTATGTGTTTTCAGCAGAAGAAAGGCTCAGCCTATGAATTCATCATTCCATTTGACTGGACATCTGTATTCACTTTTATACATTTCTTCCCACTGAAAGTTATACAATGAGAATTTCCCATGTCATTTAATATAATTCTGAAACTGTTTAAGATGGTTTAATAATAATCCATCTTACGATTGTGCTGTAATGTAGTAAGTCATTAGATTCTTGTAAGAAATTAGACTCCA
The DNA here is from genome assembly GCF_036321535.1 of Camelus dromedarius. Classification (NCBI taxonomy): domain Eukaryota; kingdom Metazoa; phylum Chordata; class Mammalia; order Artiodactyla; family Camelidae; genus Camelus; species Camelus dromedarius. The sequence continues at coordinate 4,183,124 of NC_087443.1, forward strand.
GTTTTCCCTGCGCTTAAGAAATACTGTATCGAACATCCTTATTGATAGCCTTTTTACTATATTTCTGATTATTTCCTTAATATAGATTACTAGAATTATAATTACTGGATTAGAGTTAATGAACATTTTTTAAGATTCTTACTTATTATCAGAATTCTTCCTAGAAAGGCAACTTATGAATTTAAAGGGTGGGATGTCTCATAAAATAGAATTCAATAATAAAAATTTGTGAGATTTAGATCAGCAAGGAATCTCAGAGACATTACAGTCTAATACGTATCACTCAACAACTGTTTTATTACATTAATAGAAAATAAAAAATAGAAACATAGACCCTTCCTTCATAGTTCACAGACGAGTAGAGAACCAATAGTTATATGAATAACCACTACACAGTAAAAAGGTATTTTTTTAGTTATATAGATAAGATACTATAGAAACACAGAAAAGGAATGATTAAATATACTTGTAAGATTATATTTAAATTGGATTTTGAAAAGTGACAAGAAATGGATGGTAAAATCTGATATAGCTAGAATACAAGGTGTTTGGGGACATGGAATCAGAAGATGGCAAGTCATCCTTGTGAAGGGTCTTAAGGGCCTGCTGAAGTGTTTGGACTCCACTCTGCAGTCACTGCTTAGCCATGGGAAAGCTTCTAGGCCAGGACGCAGTGCACTCAGGTGTTTCTGAAAGGCCATCGTGAGGCACTTGTGAATGATGGTTTAGAGGGGAGACTCGAAGCTGGAGACCTAGCCAGTCAGTTGTTGAGGGCACAAGCTGAGGTCCCTGTGGTAGGATGAAGAGGAGAAAGGGTTCTGGGAGTCCTTGGAGATGCATTGGAATAAGATTCTCACCAAACAGATATACAGGGTGAGGAAGAAGGAGAGGTAAGATGACTCTTTAATGCTTGTATACCAGGCTGGATGCTAATACTATTCCAGAAGGGAATCCAGGAGGAATGAACAGTCCAGATACCCCTGTATTCATGGAATGCAGTAAACATAAGATGAGATATTTTCCTGATCATGTAGACAGTACAAGTTCATATGCTTTAGAAGGGGTTTACATTGTATTCCAGATGCAGTATCCAGCCACTGAAGAATTCTGTTCAGGGAATTGGAGTGATACGATTTGCCTTGAAAATATTGCTTTGACAAGCATAGAATTTCAGAGACCAATTAGTAACAAACTCAAATAAAAGATGATAGTGATTTTGACAAAGGAGGGGGACAGAAGAGATGGAAAGAACTTTTAAAAAAATGGTTCTAATTTGAGGGCCAGGGAGGGTGGTATAAACTATTTAAATGTTTCTGTGTACAAGGTAATATATAAGTGCTTCTTAAAAAAAATTTTCGTCACTCCATAATTTCCTTCAGGCTACATTAGATTACTATAAAGTTCTTCTGTTTGAGATGTTTAAATACCTTTATATAAGCTTTGAAGGAAACAATTAATTTGTCATATTTTTTCCAGAGTTAGTAACCTTGAATGATCTTTCTCTTCTCGTTTTCCCTCCCCTTCCCTGTACCAATATGCACATGTACTCAATTCAGATAAACATTTTCTAGAATGTTTAGATTGTTCATGCTGTAAATCTCTTGACTCTCCATTACTCTCAGCTGTAACTTTGCTAGTGAAAGGGAGAGTAATGAGAAGAAAATCAAGTCATCGGTCATTTAATTGTAAGATTTTATGCCGTTTATCCACATTAGAAAAAAATAGTTAAGTTGTAGTTCCTCATTTTCACTAATCACTTGCTTTTCTGACCTGACTGCGTTGAGAAAACCACAGTAATTAAAGGTGATTATTTATTTACAGACATTTCAAGTGAAGATTTATTTTAGAAATTATCCCTGATTGTGTTACAATGTGTACCTTACAAAAATGTTTTGTTTTCATGCAATAATCAACTTAGATTAATTCATAGCCATAAGATGCTGTTTCACACAAGGACCCAATAAACAAATTATCACATGAAATTATAGTCTTCACATACGGAGTAAACTGTCACCATGGGATTCAAGTCATTTATGGTAATCTCTCTGAGAGTGTTTCATTCTCTGTGGCTGAGGTCCTGTGATTATTTCTTTTTCCATTTTCAATTTGCAAACTCCTGCTCACCCTTTGTACTTAGCTAGAGTCGTGCTCTTTGATAAAGCTGTCTGGATGAACTTGCCCTGCAGGAGAACATTGATAAAAACACATTGGTAGCTTTGTAAGTAGATATTTACAGAGGTACATGACAGACAGCATGTTAAAAGTGAGGGTGTAAGTATCAATACCTTTTCAAAGTACACCAAAGTACCACTGATTAGTATCTTTTTCAAAAATTTAAAAAGTCAGAGGATGTGAAATACTGGCAAAAATGTGGATTAGTGAGAACTCTCTTACACTGATAATGGTAATATAATGGAAATATAAATTGACACACTTTCTTGGGAAACTGTCTGGCAATATTTCACTAACTTTTAAAAATCCATATTCTCTGACCCAGCATTTGGTCCCCAGATGTATATACCAGTGCAGAGGTGACCAGGCTGACTTCATAACTGCTTGTATTTATAGCAGCAGCACCAAAAACCCCTCAGGTTTTTCTATAAAATAATTGCTGAGTAAATTGTAGTATCTTCTTTCAAAGAACATCTAGTGATGAGTGAAACTGATCACACTGCATTTGTCTGAATTAAAAATAGATAATTCTTATTAATACAATCTTAAGGAAAAACAAGGCATGGGAAAATACAGCATGATTTCAATTTTCAAAGTTTTATGTGTATATAAAATAACTTATTTAGAGATAGCAAAGGGATGAAAAAGACAACCTTGAAGGCAGTGGGTGCCTCTGGGCCTGAGGGTGGGGTGTAAGGAGCATATGGGACTCTTCCAAAGTACTGGTTCTGTTCTGTGTCTCAAGCTGGAAGTTGGGTGTATGTTGTGTGCATGGTATATATGCTCCTCTGTACATAACACATCTTTAATCATTGTATTTAAGAAGAAATAAAAATAGGCAACCGTCCAAGAATCTGTTTGAGAGTTGAGATGTAATCATCTGGACTTACTAATTTAAAATGTGTGACCACTCAGCCTTTTTTATTGTTTATGAAGAAATTACATAGCTTAGTAAATTCAAGAGTAAACACAATTAAGGGCCATATGAAACTTAATTAAAAAAAGAAACTATGTTTAAGAAGACTTTAAATATATGTTTGCAGATGAACAGTACTATGTATAAAACCTTTTGGGGGGAAATAGTAACTTGAAAAACTGGCATGTTATCTGGCGAACAGTTAAAACAGATATTATGTATAAGTGATTAAATAAAAATAAAATTCAATACTAGTGCCAGAAAGCCGTGGAGTACTTTAAAATACATAATCCATTAAATTAATGGATTATTGTTTCTACTAGTTCTGAGAGAAGTCAGGGAAACAGAAACCATATCTGTTAGTGTAATAGAAGTAATTTCAGATTAGTAATTAGCTTAACACATGCTAGAGCAAAAAGGGAACTCTCAGGTAAATATTGGGAGCAGCCGTCATCCCCAGGGCAGAGGAATGAGATGAAGAGGCTGGAGTTGTCCAGGAACCTAGCACGTGCGGGAGAGCGTTCTGTGGGGCTGAGACCCACACGTCTGTGGAGGGGATGCTGCCTGGGCAGACAGTGCCCCGGGAGCTCTGAGGATGAGCTTCGCAGAGCTGAGACCGGGAGCTTTGAGGAGGTGGTACTGACTGTGCTGGTACTTTGAGGAGGGGATGCGTTGATGCTGGGTTTGGGCCTGTAAAACCAAGCCGGGAATCGGCTGCCCCTTACCTCCTCCAGCCCCTCTCTTCCCTCCTCCTTGGTGAAACCTTTCAGGGAGCCAGATGGCAAAGGACAAACGTAACTGGCTGACTCCCAGCACCAGCATCCCGGGCCTTAGTACAGAAAGGGGGTTTGGGGCTAAGAGACAGAATCTTAATAACTTACCATTTATTTCATTCTTTTCTCTTTTTTGTTGAAGTATAGTTGATTTACAGTGTTAGTTTCTAGTGTACAGCATAGTGATTTAGTTACCCACACACACGTATATATTCTTTTCCATTAGAGGTTATGCAAGCTGTTGAAAGTAGTTCCCTGTGCTCTGCAGTAGGACTTTGTTGTTCATCTATTCTGTATATAGTAGTTTGTATCTGCTAATCCCAAACTCCTGATGTATCCCTCCTCCCTCCCTTTCCTCTTTGGTAACCGTAAGTTTGTTTGCTGTGTCTGTGAGTCTCTTCCTATTTTTAATTCTTTAATTTTATATTTTTATTTCCATTATTTTAATGTGATCCCACCTGTCTCTCTTTGGTTCTCAAAGCTAAAAATAAATGGAAGAAATGCATCACTTGTGGAGATGCTTATGCCACACTGTGCCTTGTCTTCTCCTCGTTAACGTTTCTTCGTGTTATCTTTACACTTTATTTAGTCCTTTCATTGTTGCTTTGTAGACAGCCTCACAGATGACTGTACCCATTGCTAAAACTCAGAGAAGAAAAAGTCAGAATAGAGCACGGATGGAGGATTCTGACCAGTGTCTGGAGCAGTAGAAAGGTGCTGAGCTTGTTTGAGTAGCACACCTCACGTAGCCATAACCCACATCCTCTTCGGTTTTAATAATAGTTACTTGTTAACTCAATTATCCACGTGATTTGCAAATCATTCTTACTATACCTCTGCCACCTTTCTGTGCTACCTATGGTCTTGGTTTCTTTTATCATAAAGCTTTGAATTTATATATGTTGGGATTCATGGCTTCTAATAAGCCCTTATCAGTTTTTATAAGAAATTGATAATTTTGCAAAAACATCTACAGTTCTTTAGCTGTGTTCTAAAAGTTGCAACTTCACTGAAGTTTTTTTCAGATTTTCTTATTCAGTTAATGTTGGTCTATAAGATTATGTAAGTTTCATGTATACGACATTATACTTCTACTTCTCGATGCCCTACAGTGAGCTCATCACCAAAATGGTTTCCATGTGTCACCATCCAGTTGACCCACTGTTACCTATTTTGTCTTTCCCTTCTGGTAAACCACTACTCTGTTCTCGTGTTTGTTTTTAGATGGTTTGGTTTGTTCACTTTGTTTTTTGTTTGCTTGTTTGTTTTTTATATTCCACATGTGAGTGAAATCATACAGGATTTGTTTTTCTTCTCTGACTTATTTCACTTAACATAACACCCCCAGGGTCCATCCATGTTGTTGGCAATGGTAAAATTTCATCTTTTTATGGCTGAGTAATACTCCATTGTGTGTGTATATATATATATATATATATATATATATATATATACACACACACCATGTCTTCTATATCCATTCATCTATTGATGGGTAATTAGGTTGCCTCCATATCTTGGCTGTTATATAAGTAATGCTAGTGAACATAGGGGTGCATATGTTTTTTTGAATTAGTGCATTTGTATTCTTAGGATAAATACCAAGAAGTAGAATAGGTGGGTCATATGGTAATTCTATTCTTAATTTCTTTTGAAGAATCTCCCTACTGTTTTCCATAGTAGCTGCATAAATTTACATTCCCAGAATCAGTGTATGAGGTTTCCCTTTTCTCCGCATTCTTACCAACACTTACTATTTCCTATTTTTTGATAATAGCCATTCTAACAGAAATGAGGCAATATCTCATTGTGGTTTTGATTTGCATTTCCCTAATAATTAATGATGCTGAACATCTTTTCAAGAGTCTGTTGGCCACCTGTATGTCGTCTTTGGAAAAATGTCTGTTCAGGTCTTCTGCCCATTTTAACTGGATTGTTTGGTTTTTTATGTAGAGTTGTATGAATTCTTTGTGTATTTTGGATATTAATTCCTTATCAGATACGTCATTTGCAGATATATTCTGCCATTCAGTAAGCTGCTTCTTGTTATATTAATATTTCCTTTATTGTGCAAAAGCTTTTGAATTTGATGAAGTCTCATTCCTTTATTTTTGCTTTTGCATTTCTTGCTTGAGGAGACACAACCAAAAGAATATTGGTAATACCAATGCATAGTACCTATGTTTTCTTTTAGAAGTTTTATGGTTTCAGGTCTTACATTCAAGTCTTTAAATCCATTTTGAGTTGATTTTTGTGTATAGTGTGAGATAGTGATCTAGCTTCTTTTTTTTTTTTTTTTAACCTGGCTGTCCAGTTTTTCCAACACGATTTATTGAAGAGATTCTCCTATCTCCATTGTGTGTTCTTTTCTCCTTTGTCACAAATTAATTGTACATATATGTGTGAGTTTCTTTCTGGGCTCTCAGTTCTGTTACATTGATCTATGTTTCCATTTTTCTGCCAACACCATGCTCTTTTGATTACTGTGGCTTTGAAATACACTTTGAAATCAGGGCATGTGAAGCAAATAACATTGGTGTCCGTTTCAGTTGATGGGTGTCACTCATGGCCATTTGATTGTGTGGAACATTTACTAAACTCCTTTATGTCAGTGAAAACCTGCTGAGTCCACTGCTTATTCCATTTCCAGCATCAGTACCTTTCAGAATTGGAAAACATTGGCAACTGTAGTGACAGAACTACTCCAGAGGCTCTAAAGGAGTCTCTGAGGTTTCTAGGCCAGTCAGAGATGCCTGCAATTACACTTCAAGTCATTATTTAATGACACTTTTGGGGCAGCCAGTATGCGGCCAAGCCCCTGGCCAGTGTTACGGGGCTCCTGTGTGAGCTTCTGGGATAGTCATGTCTGCCGTTGGTAAGCATTAGCACCTAGTCCTAGAAGTATGAGTTTACTACACCCTTAGAAAATGTCAGAGGCTTCACTTTGAGTAAGTTCATATTTGTAGTGCATTGGTGTGCATTGTGTAATATTTTCGGTTTTATGTAAATTGAAACTTTGATACTCAAGGCATTGCACCATTTCATTTGTAGATTTTAATCAAAGAATTTATTTGTACAAGCCCTAAATGTTAGAGCAACTTCTTAATTTTTGAAAATATTATGGTTAAGGATGGACATACTTGAAGAATTCTAGAACCATATGTGAAATGTTACAAATAGCAAGAATGTTTTTATTATTTTATTGTAAAATGTTGCATGTCATCTTAAATATGTTTTAAATCAGTGAAGTTACAAGTTTCTACAACATCTTAGGAAAGTTGAATATTTTTACTTATTTAGAAGAGTAGAGCTTGTTGATAATCTTTCGTAATGTGCCTTCCCAGTGTGTTGGCTGTCTCTCTGAAGTGGCAGCCACACCATCAGTGAAAGAGGTAGTTGTGTCTGCAGCTACAGCGCCCTCAGAATGTGAAGCTTAAGTCAGACGTGGAGAGGCGTACTTGACTGTCCTTACCTCTAAGCAAGGGATTTTGTGGCAGCCCCCTGGCCTCAGGTCCTTTTGTTAGAAGTCTTGAAATTCCGAATTAGACAAACTGAGACACCTTGTTATGTACTGTTGCTGCTGTTTGTAATAGCTTTTTATTTTGATGTAACTCAAGCTTACAGGAAAGTTGCAGGCTGGCACTTGGAACTCCTACATTTGCTTTACCTGGACAACCAGTTGCCTAATTTTCCTGTTTCCCACTTTTTCTACCATTCCCTCCCTCCTGCCCCTCACATACAGACATGTATGTATGTGTACTTGTATGTGCATGAGTTTCCCTGAACCATCTGCCAGCAAGTCAGAGATATCACACAGTCCTTTACCCCCAAATACTTCAGTGTATACGGTCTAAGAACGTGGATGTCCTTTGCCATGTACACAGTATAATTACCAAACTTGGCAAATTTGACATCGATCGGTACTATTATCTAATCCACAGCCCGCATTTACAAATGTTCTTTGTAGCTGTTTTAGCCGATCTGAGATCACACATCACGTCTAGTTGTCACGTCTCCTGTGGCCTCTTGAACCCGCGGCAGCTCTGCAGTCTCTTTCTGACAGTGCCATCGGGGCGCACACAGCAGCTCGTTTTGTACATACACGTCTCTACTGGCTTTGTCTACTGAGCGATCTGGGTCCTGTCTGTTGGCTGACTTGTGTCTGAGGGCTGTCGGTCTCATTACTGCTAATGAGCATAAACACTTCGGTCACTTTGTCTAGGTGGTGTCTGCCTGTTCCTCCACTATGAAGTTATGCTTTTACCATTTAGAATCAGTAAGTCATTTGTGGTGATTCTTTGAGGGTATGTGAATATCCTGTCCTCATCCTCCTTCACCCACTAGATTGAGCATCTGTTAAAATTTCCAGCTTCCTTATTATTCCTTCCCTATTTGTTGGTTGAAGCTTGTCATTCCTGTGTATACATTTCTTTAAAACACATTTGGCATAACTTTAATTCCATTTTAAGCTACTTTGGTCTTTAATGTATTATGAGAGGCATTCATCAGTATTAACTAATTATTTATAGTTATAGGTTATAGGAAAGGCTAAGGTTATAGGAAAACCTAGTTTATCTTTCCTTGCTGTCTCTCAGCGTCATCTTTAGAATTCCTGTAAACTTCTACAATTTACTTCATTTTCTATGAAAAGTTCTGAGATAGTAGTAATGTTTATTTATCAATTTGTTCTCAGAAATCAAAAGTTCCTATGAAGAGCCATATGAGTTGGAAAGGGAAGTAGCTAGAAATAGTCCTATTCTTTTTTTTTTTTCAGTAGGAATTGTCTTTAGTAAGTGACACATTATGTCATGGTTTATCACATTAATGGATTCAAAAAGCACTGTGATTTTAAAAGACTAATTTGGCTTTATGCATGGACTTAGGTATAGAGGTCTGTTGTTGAGTATCAGAATTCCTTAAGACCTTTCCTTTGGCTAGCTTGCTGATGGTCGCAATTCAGAACAGGCAGAGTGATGGAAATATAAACAGACTGTTCTTGATTTTGTAGGTACCTTCTTTTCATTTCTTTTCTCATAGTATAGGTGATGCATGATCCATTTTAGTGGCAGAAGTATGTGAATATTTTATATATGTACCTTTGAAGGAAACATGTGGCCAAATAGCTACTTTTAAGTTGGGAGCATGTTGCCTTCTGAAGTTAAGGGAAAGCAAATCTCCAACACCAAGAAGCGTTGTGATTTATAACGCTATTACCCTTTTCTGATTGCACTATTGACCATTAAAAAGATAAATATTTAGGAAATCGGAGAATATACATATATCTATTGAAGTATAGTCAATTTACAATGTTGTGTTAATTTCTGGTGTACAGCATAATGATTCATTTATATGTATATATATAATCCTTATCATATTCTTTTTCATTATAGATTACTACAAGATATTGAATATAGTTCCCTGTGCTGTACAGAAGAAATTTGTTGTTTATATGTTTTATATATAGTACATAGTATGTGCAAATCTTGAACTCCCTATTTATCCCTTCCCACCCCTTTTTCCCACTGGTAACCATAAATATGTTTTATATGTCTGTGAATCTGTTTCTGTTTTGTAAGTAAGTTCATTTGTATCTTTTTTTTTTTTAAGATTCCACATAAAAGCGATATCACATGGTATTTTTCTTTCTCTTTCGGGCTTACTTCACTTATATGACAATCTCCAAGTCCATCCGTGTTGCTGCAAATAGCATTTTATTTGTTTTTATGGCTGAGTAGAATTCCATTGTATAAATTTACCACAACTTCTTTATCCAGTCATCTGTCAAGGACATTTAGGTTATTTCCATGTCTTGGCTATTGTAAATAGTGCTGCTGTGAACACTGGGGTGCATGTATCTTTTCAGACTAGAGTTCCCTCCAGATGTATGCTCAGGAGTGGGATTGCTGGATCATATGGTAAGTCTAATTTTTGTCTTTTGAGGAATCTCCATACTGTTTTCCATAGTGGCTGCACCAAACTACAGTCCCACCAACAGTGTAAGAGGTCTCCCTTTGCTCCACACCCTCTCCAGCATTTATCGTTTGTGGAATTTTTAATGATGGCCATTCTGACTGGTGTGAGGTGATTCCTCATTGTAGTTTTCATTTGCATTTCTCTGATAATTCGTGATATTCAGTATTTTTTCATGTGCCTATTTGCCATTCATATATCTTCGTTGGAGAATTGCTTGTTTAGTTCTGTGGATTTTTGGATTGGGTTGTTTGTTTTTTTGTTATTAAATTGTATAAGCTGTTTATATATTCTGAAAATTAAGCCCTTGTCGGTTTCATCTTTTGCAAATATTTTCTCCCATTCCGTAGGTTGTCATTTTGTTTTGTTTATGATTTCTCTTGCTGTGCAAAAGCTTATAAGTTTAATTAGGTCCCATTTTTATTACTGCTTTTTTTCCTATTGCCTGGGCAGACAGTCCTAGGAGAACATTGCTTAGACTTCTACCACAGAATGTTTTGCCTGTGTTTCCTTCTAGGAGATTTATGGTGTCTTATCTTACATTTAAGTCTTTAAGCCATTTTGAGTTTATTTTTGTGTATGGTGTGAGGGAGTGTTCTAACTTCACTGATTTACATGCAGCTGTCTAGCTTTCCCAACACCACTTCTCAAAGAGATGGTCTCTTCTCCATTGTATATTCTTACCTCCTTTGTTGAAGATTAATTGACTGTAAGTCTATGGGTTTATTTCTGGGCTCTCTATTCTGTTCCATTCATCCGTGTGTCTATTTTTGTGTCAGTACCACTCTGTTTTGATTACTGTAGTTCTGTAGTATTATATGAAGTCTGGGAGGGTCATTTTTCCAGCACTGTTCTCTTTCTTCTGTATTGCTTTGGCAATTCTGAGTCTTTTGTGATTCCATATAAATTTTAGGGTGATCTGTTCTAGTTCTGTGAAAACTGTCCTGGGTAACTTGTCAGGGATCGCATTAAATCTGTAGATTACTTCGAGTAATATAGCCTTTTTAACAATAATTCTTCTAATCCAAGAGCATGGGATATCTTTCCATTTCTTTAAGTCACCTTTAATTTCCTTAATCAATGTTCTGTAGTCCTCTGTGTATAATAAGTCTTTCACCACCTTGGTCAGGTTTCTTCCTAAAGTGTTTTATTTTTTTGGATATGATTTTAAAAGGATTGTTTTCTTACTTTCCTTTTCTGATATTTTATTTTAAGTGTAAAGAAATGCAACTGATTTATGTGTATTAATCTTGCATCCTGCTACCTTGCCGAATTCTTTTATTAGCTCTAATAGTTTCTATATGGAGTCTTGAGGGTTTTCTATATATATGTAGTATCATGTCATCTGCGCAAAGTGACAATTGTACCTCTTCTCTTCTAACTTGGATCCCTTTTATTTCTTTTTCTTGTCTGATTCCTGTGGCTAGGACTTCCAGTGCTGTGTTGAATAGAAGTAGTGAGAATAGGCATCCTCTTCTTGTGCAGATTTTAGTGGGAAGGCTTTCAGCTTTTCACCATTGAGTATAATGTTGCCTGTCAGTTTGTCATAAATAGCTTTTATTATGTTGAGATATGTTCCCTCTATACCTACTTTGGTAAGAGTTTTTATCATACATGGGTGTTGAATTTTATCAAATGCTTTTTCTGCATCTATTGAGATGATAATGTGATTTTTGTCCTTTCTCTTGTTGATGTTGTGTTTCATGTGGATTGATTTGCATAAGTTGAACCTTCCTTGTGTCCCTGGGATGAATCCAACTTGATAATGGTGTGTGATCTTTTCTATGTGCCGTTGGATTCTGTTTGCTAATATTTTGTTGAAGGCTTTTTACATCTGTGTTCATCAGTGATATTGGCCTGTAATTTTCTTTTTTGGTAGTCTTTGTCTGGTTTTGGTATCAGGGTGGTGGTGGTTTCATACAGTGAGTTTGGTAGTATTCCATCCTCTTCAGTTTTTTGGAAGAGTTTGAGAAGAATTGGTATGAGTTCTTCTTTGTATGTTTGATAGAATTCCCCAGTGAAGCCATCTGCTCCTGGACTTTTGTTTGCTAGGATGTTTTTATTACAATTCAAGTTCGCCTCTAGTGATTGGTCTGTTCAAATTATCTATTTCTTCTTGATTCAGTATTGGTGGGCTGTATATTTCTAGAAACGTGTCCATTTCTTCTAGGTTGTACAGTTTGTTGCCATATAGTTGTTCATAGTATTTTCTTTTTCTTTTTTTAATTTCTGTGATGTTGATTGTAATTTCTCCATTTTCAGTTCTTATTTTGTTTGTGTCATATTTTCTTCTTGGTGAGCTTGGCCAGAGGTTTGTCAATTTTGTTTACTCTTTCAAAAAAATAGCTCTTGGTTTGATTGATTTTTTTCTGTTGTTTTTGTGTCTATTTTATTTATTTCCTCCCTGATCTTTATTATTTCTTTCCTTCTTCTGACTTTAGGTTTTGTTTGTTCTTCTAATTATTTTAGGTGGTAGTTTAGGTTGTTTATTTGAGCTTGTTCTTGTGTTTTGAGGAAGGCTGTATTTGTTACAAACTTCCCTCTTTGGACTGCTTTTGCTTCATCCCGTAGATTTTGTGTGGTTGTGTTTTCATTGTCATTTGTCTCAGAGTATTTTTTAATTTCTTCTTCGAGTTCATCATTGACCTATTTTTTAACTCATTTCGTGTGAATATGGTTCCTGTACAGTAAACTATGTATATTTCAAATGTATAATTTGATGAATTTTCATAAATGTATACACCAATGAAAACACTACCACAAGTCAAGATAGCCAACATCTCCATCACTCCCCAAGAGGTGCAATTTTCAAATTCCTGATTTATCCCTTCCCACCCCTTTTACCCCCTCATAACCATAAGTTTGTTCTCTATGTCTGTGAGTCTTTTTCTGTTTTGTAAAGAAGTTCATTTGTGTCCTATTTTTAGATTCCACATATAAGCGATATCATATGGCATTTCTCTTTCTCTTTCTGATTTACTTCACTTAGAGTACAATCTCCAGGTCCATCCATGCTGGTGAAAACAGCATTGTATTTTTTATGGCTGAGTAGTATTCCATTTGTGTGTGTGTGTGTGTGTGTGTATACACCACATCTTTCTTACCCAGTTATCTGTTGATGGACATTTGGGTTGTTTCCATGTTTTGGCTATAGTAAATAGTGCTTCTGTGAACATTGGGGTGCTCATGTCTTTTTGAATTATGTTTTTCTCATGGGAAACAATTTGGTTTTTGAAAAAACAAATTGCGATATACTCAACATTGTTCTTATGTGGTTATGTCTGTTATGTGGTTCCTTCAAATGTGCTGGAGGCAAGTTTGTAGATACCAGTGACCTCCTGGAAGCCTACAGAAAAGCAGTGACTAGAAACTTATAAACATTGACTGAAGTTGGAGACTTGTAGAAGTTATAGTTTGAATATTTCAATTCCCTAAAAAAAAAAATTAGACTCCTCATGATCATGATTCAGTTCAGAGAATGGCATGCAGTGTTCCTGCTTTAATGAAATAGTGATAAGATGATATTTGCTCTGTCCCCCTAAACATACCAGTATGGTGGCATTGATATATTGGAACCAGTTTTCCAGTAGGAATACCCGAGAGATTTTAGTTCTTATTTTCTGGCAGGATTTTTCTCTGTATTTGGAAGCCTAACTCATGCTTCCCTTTCTAACATAATACATTAACCATTTTGAATCAGAAAGTTTGTTAAATTAAACAAAAGCCAACATGATTGGAATTACTCAGTTACATTAACAGCCTTTAGAATTGACTGTAACACAAATTTCCCAGGAACTCTTTGTTATGTGCCATTTTTTTGGTTTGTGTGTGTATGGGTGGGTGGGGGATTGGTTGGGGTTTTTTGGTTTTTTGGTTCACCCTCTACCTAGCTGGACTAGCACCATTTCTTACTGCATATCTAAATTAACAGCACCACTCCCCCACCGCAGGTTCACTACAGACTTGACCCAGCCTGTACTCCTCCAAAGTGGCCCCCAGCTCTGCCAGGCCCAGTGAGCGCCCTTGGCCAGCACCAGTGTCCCCCAGAGTGACTCCATTTTCACACAGCAGTGCACCTGCAGCAGGTGCATCCCAGCCACAACAGGAAGGCACCTGTAGCCCACACTGGGGACACTTCTAGAGCACCTGGCTTTGGCAATCATGGGGAATTATGTACCTGGCCACCCATGACACCTTCTACACAAAATTTCCCTAATACATGAAAACAAATGAAGTATTAGTCACAATGAGGAGAAAAAGGAATACCCTCCACATGAAAGACCAAGACAGAATCTCAGAAAGAGAACTAAACAAAACACTTAACCAGACTTATCACAAAAAAATAGAGATGGCCCAAATAAATACAATCAGAAATTAAAGAGGAAAAGTTATAACTGATACCACAGAAATACAAAGGATTATAGGAGATTATTACAGACAGTTATATGCCAAGCAATTAAACAAATTAAAAGAAATGGATACATTCCTACAAACATAGATCTTCTAAGGCTGAATCAGGAAGAAATAGAAAATCTGAACAGACCAATTACTAGTAATGATACTGAGTAAAAAATAAAACTCCCAAGAAACAGAGTTCCATCACCAGGTGGCTTCACAGGGGAATTTACCAAACATTTAAAGAAGAGTTAATACCTATCCTTCTCAAGCTCTTCCAGAAAAAACTGAAGAAATGCTTTCATAGTCATTCTACAAGGCCAGTGTTACTCTGACACCAAAACCAGACAAAGGTACCATAAAAAAAAAGGAAACTATAGGCCAATATCTTTGATGAACATAGATGTAAAATTCCTCAACAAAACATTAGCAAACTGAATTCAACAATACATTAAAAGGGTCATATACCATGAGCACATGGATTTTATCCCAGGGATGCAAGGATGTTGCAATATTGCAGATCAATCAGTGTGATACACCACATTAAGAAATTGAAGAGTAAAAAACATATAATCATCTCAATATATGCAGGAAAGGCTTTTGACAAAACTCAACATCCATTTATGGTAAAAACTCTCCAGAAAGTGGGCATAGAGAGAACATACCTCAACATAATAAAAGCCATAAATGAATAACCCACAGCTAACATCATACTCAATGGAAAAGCTGATAGCATTTCCTCTAAGATCAGGAACAAAACAAGGATGCCCACTCTCACCACTTTTATTCATCATATTATTGGAATTCCTAGCCACAGCAGTCAGAGAAGAAAAAGAAATAAAAGGCATCCAAATCAGAACAAGTAAAACTGTCACTATAATACAAAGACTGTAATACAAAGCTTACAGTATCAAAACCATATGGTACTTGCAGAAAAACAGACACATAAATCAATGGAACAGAATAGAGAGCCCAGAAAAAAACCCATAGTTTTATGGTCAATTAATCTATGACACAGGAGTCAGTAATGTACAATGGGGAACAGTAGCTTCTTCAATAAGAGTTTTTGGGAAAACTGGACAACCACATGCAAAAGATTGAAACTGGGCTATTTTCTTACATCATACACAAAAATAAACTCAGAATGGTTAAAGACATAAATGTAAGACCTAAAATCACAAAACAACTACAAGAAAGCATAGGTAGTATGTTCTTTGTATCAGTCCTAGGGATGTTTTTTTGGATCTGTCTCCTCAGGCAAGGGTAAGGAAAGCAAAAGTAAACAAATAGGACTATATCAAATGAAAAGGCTTTTGCACAGCAAAGGAAATTGTCAATGAAACAAAAAGACAGCCTACTGAATGATAGAAGATATTTGCAAATAATGTATTTGATAAGGAGTTTATATCCAAATTATATAAGGAAATCATAAAACTTAAAAAAAAAATTCAGTTGAAAATTGTGCAGAGGACCTGAATAGACATTTCTCCACAGAACAAAAAGCTGGTTCACAAACACATGAAAAGATGCTCAGTATCACTCATCATCAGGAAAATGGAAATCAAAACCATAATGAGATGCCACCTCACACCTGTCAGAATGATTATTATCAAAAAGACAAGAAATAACAGGTATTGGGGAGAATTGCAGAGAAGGGATCCCTTGTGCACTATTGGTGGGAATGTAAATGCATGTACCCACTATGGAAAACAGCATGGAGATTCCTCAAAAAATTAAAAATAAAACTAACATATGACCCAGCAATTTCACTTCTGGGTATTTCCCCCCACAAAAAGAAAAACACTAGTTCAGAATGATAGAGGCACCCCTATGTTCATCGAAGCATTATTTATAATACTGAGATATAGAAGCAACTTTAGAGTCCAC
Source organism: Camelus dromedarius (assembly GCF_036321535.1). Taxonomy (NCBI): domain Eukaryota; kingdom Metazoa; phylum Chordata; class Mammalia; order Artiodactyla; family Camelidae; genus Camelus; species Camelus dromedarius. The sequence continues at coordinate 4,199,237 of NC_087443.1, forward strand.
CACAGATGGTTAGATAAAGATTTGTTTTATGTATATGCATATATATGTTTCATACATGCATATATATGTTTCATACACACACCCACAGTGGAATATTACTCAGCCATAAAACAGGAGAGCTTTCCATTTGTCACAGCGTGGATCAACCTAGAGGGTATTATTCTAAGTAGAATAAGTCAGAGAAAGACAAATACCACATGACTTTGCTTATATGTGGAATCTAAAAAGCAAAACAAAACAGAAATACAGTCATAGCTACAGGGAATAAACTCATGGTTGCCAGGGGTAGGGGTGGGCACAGTTGAAAAAGGTGAGGTGGGTAAGAGGTACAATCTTCTACTTAATATAAAATAAATTATGATACATACAACATAAGGAATATAGTCAATAATATTGTAATAACTTTGTGTAGTTACAGGTAGTTACTAGACTTGTGATCATTTAATAATGTATTTAAATGTTGAATTACTATGTTACACACCTGAAGCTAACAGGATGTTGTATGTCAACTACTATAATTGTTAAAATTTATTTTTACAATCCCCTAAAATGAAGCCTTGTTCATAGGCTTTCTTTTTCAGTATTTGGATGTTTCCAAAATATATGTAGACTTATGTCAACTATTACAGTAAACAGGATATTCTAACTCTAATATATTTTAAAATCATTTTAGTGTACCATTAACAGTATGACACTCTGAACAATGTTTCTCTAATTTCAGCCTGTGAGGTTGAAGCAGGGAAAGTGTACCAGGTATCCTCAAAAGAGCACATCCAGCCTTTCAAAGAAAACATGGAACAATTCATTATTCAAGGTAAATTCTGGAGCGATACGTTGCATTTCCCTTCCTTTTCAGCAGAAAGGTAGGAGGCATTTTTTAAAATATGCATTGGTTTAAAAGGGATTATTTTGACATCACAGAAAAACAAGTTATGTTTAATCATGAATCACACGGTTGTAAGAGCCTAGCATTGGGCTAAATACGCTATTTTGTGGATAATGCTCATCGTTACTGCTTCTTAATGACAGTACATGCAACAGTTACTGGTTAAAATAGCATATACTTTAAAAGGCATTAAAGTGTTATGCTTTTTATTATAAAAAGTTAGATATTCTTGTAAGTTTAATCTACACTTAAGACTTCAGTTCAACCTGGTATTTACTTGCTTTGTCAAAACATTGCGCCCAAAAATAAAGTATATTGATTTTTTCAGATCTTTGAAATATTCTATTCTGTTCTTTATGGGAGGTATAAATATCTCTGGATATTTAACACATTTTTTCCAGGAACCTTAAAAGCTTTATGAATACTATCTTTTTGATTCTTCCTATATTCCTATGAAATTAACAGAGATGGAAAATTTCAGACAATATTAAAGCAATAAAAGAAATTTTTAAGAGAAAAAAGTCCATTAATAAAGTCTTCCTGTTTGAGATCATTGAAACTTACCATTATATCAGAGCGTTCACTGCTCCAGACACTCCTGCTTTGGAATGTTACCTTCTGAAGATCAGATCTCTGCCGTGCCAGGCTCTGGGGAAGCTCTTGCTGTTTCAGGGCTTCTGCCAGAGGCTGACGTGGCCCGAGACTGAGGCCACTGAGCCTGAAGACGGGCTCCATCCTCTGTTCATTAGGCCATGGTGTTTGTAGGTTGTTTAAGTGTCATTAGTGATGATACACAATGAATACGTTTCACCAGAATTTGATTAAATGTCAAGCACAGCTCTTTTTCAGATGGGAAAATATTATTTAATCTTTCAAGATAATCATGAAGATAGAAACAGAAATTTGGTCAGTCATATATCAGAGTGATTGTCATTTCCCCATTCTCAGGTCCTCATGACTGAGAGTGGAAAATCTACTCATTGAGTCCTAAATAGTCCTTGACCGAAGTCAGAGTCTTGTAGTTACATATTAGAGGATCCTGTAAACTCACTCCACTCTTAATAGTGAATAAAAATGAGTCTTGCTTTTTCCATCCAGTGGGGTTTTAGGACCAAGAACATGTAATTTTAGAGAACTATGTAGGTGAAAGGTGAAATACTCTTTTTTCACTTACGAGTGGAAGTGAATCCTTAATCCTGTAACTCATTTTTAAAAAGTCAGTGTGCTGGATTTCACATGTAAAACATTAATGAGTATGTCACCCATATAGTTGTTCACATATGTGGTATATTAGATAATATTTTGAATCTGTATATTTTAGGCCAGGCATTGAAATTTTCTCTAGATTCCATCTTAGTCATTTTTTTTTTTGAATGAATAGCAAAATTATGTTTTGCAGCCCAGTGGGATTTAGGAATTGTGCTTGCAAACCACACATGATTGGCCATATCTGGTATCTTTGGGAATCATTCATGCTGATTCCCAGGGTGTGTCTTAGGCCTTCAGGACTTGTCTAGTAATTCACTTGCATGGAAGACCACATCCAGCCATACTAAATGGATAAGTATCTTTTCAGGTTGTAATGACTTCCATGAAGATGTTTTAACTACTTTACTGTGAAACTCAGGTGTTAGTGATTCTTACACTTCTCCATGACAAATGAAACCATAACTCTTAGAGGGGTAATAACATACATATTCTTATAGGTGTGAAATACTTCACCTTTTTGCCATTAAGTTAACCCCAATTATATGAGTCTTTCTGCATGTCTCTTCTTCTAGCACTTTTTTTTTTTTTACTTCTTTTCTGATCCTCTTCAAGTGTTCCATGATTATATGTTCACTGAAAAAAAATTTTGAAGGCCTCCTACCTGCCCAGACATTCTTTGGGGTGCTGAGTTACAGCAGTGAATAGGAAAATGTGTGTGTCTCAGTGGACCTTATATTGTATGTTATCTAAAAGACATAATGACAACAGCATATCCTTTGGAAAAACTTCTGTAGATCAAATGTGCCCAAAGTGTGGCAGAAAAAAAATTTCCAGCTTTAAACATGGTTTCTCATGAGTGTGTGTCCAGTGACGTAGAGTGAAGACAATGGGTTTCAAAATACATTTCTCTAGGGATGTAGCCAATGTTTTGTCCCGTATTTCATCTAGTCATCAGGACAAAATTCTAAACTTAAATTTATACACTAAAAAACTACATTCCACCTTAGTACAAATAATATACGCCACATGTTTGTTTCTAATGAGGTTTTCCTCAACAATGAAGTCGTTTTCTTGCATTAACCTATGTGCTCTAATTACCTTACATAGGCATACTTATGTTTTTATATATCCTGCCAAGGTCTTTTTTTTTTTTTTTTTTTTTGGATAGGAGGTAATTAGGTTTATTTATTTATTTATTTTTTTATGGGGGGCTTGGGGTTGAACCCAGGACCTCATGCATGCTACGCATGCACTCTACCGCTGAGCATATATACTGTAGCCTCCCCAAAGTCTTTTTTAATGTATGTCATTTTCAAAAACCAAAGTCTGTCTCAAACAATTCGAGACTATACCAGACATTTTAATTGCATTAGTTTCCACAATATAATAGAAACTTCTCTTACTTTTGTAATTCAGCTATTGTGTGGTCTCTGAACCACACTTTTAACAGTCTCTGATTTCATCTAACTCTAGAATCCACTGGTCCACCCTCTTTTGCACTCCCTGTCTTCCCAATTCTAGTCAAGCCAAGATTTTATGGTCTCCACGAAACACCTCTCAGGAATGCCCCTCATCTCGGCTCTAAAGTAGGCAGATTTAGAGAGTTGAGTCCTACTGCCATAAGGCACTCATTGCACTGGTGCTAGCTGAGGACCATCCTTGGCAGAATTGAGAATATAATTTTAATAAATAACGTTCTCAAATAATGCTCTGAACTGAACCCCACCGAGTTTTATAGTCTGCATACCATTTAACCACTCTCTGCAACTGTGTTGTTTGTTTATTCCTCAACAGTGTGAGCTCCATTAAGAGAGCAGCTTTGCTCTGCTCCTTGCTGTGTCCCTACACCTGGAAAAATGCCCCGCGTGTAGCGTGCACTGTCTTGCTCACCAGACAAAAGCCCAGCACCCCTCGTGAAGCCCACCTCTTGGCTGTCTCCATGTTTGCACCATAGTAGCTCTTTTTATTTTCTTGGCACAATGGTGGTCCTTACCTGATACTGACTTCTGTCACCTTGAAGTCATGACAGAAACCTGCTGTTGGAACTCACTTCTACTCAGCAGTGCTATAAGACTTCCCGTGTGAACTTAATGTTACCAGTTTCTGAGATTGGTTTCTGTCTTATCTCAGACCTCCACAATCTTCCTCTTCCGCTTACCCATTGCTCTAATGGTAATCTTGGTTCATCCTGTGGTGAGAAAACAGACTCTGTGGTACAGATGCTCCCACACTTACCCGCCACTACACCTGCAGACCTGGCTGAGCAACTTGGCCTTTACCCTGAATGTGGGGGAGCAGAGATTTAAAGCTTTAAGAGAGGGTCCACTGGCAGCAGTGGGGAAGGGCTACAGGGAGGCAGCCTAGACTCAGAGGCAGGAGGCTGCTTGTGAGATTGTTGGGTCACACTGTTAGAGAAACGAGGGGCCCTGTTCTGAGGAAGTAGGAACAGTGCAGAACAGAGGATAGATTTGAGGCTAGAATTCCTGATAGAACAGAAGTTACTTGGTGACCAAGTGAACATAGAGGTGATGGTAGGTGTCCAGATTTCAGATTTGAGTGGCTGGGTGAGTAATGGTATGAGTCACTGGGTTAGAGAAGATAATCTGAGAAAAGATTTGACTGGATGGCGCGATCACCTTGTAAGTGGACACACAGGCGGATATTCCCAGGAAGCAGGTGTGTAAACGTGGTAGACACGGGGGGCTGCCCCAGAGGGAACTAGGGGAGAGGGTGAGCAAGGTCATCATTCCGTGGATGTGACCACCTAGGAAGGTAGGAGAACAGACTCAGAAGCAGACTTCCGGAGGAGGATATATTTACAGTATGAGCAGAGGGAGACAAGCCTGTACAGGTCAGGGAGGTAGAAAGAAAAAACCAAGAGATCCTGTTGTAGTGGAAGCGAGAGTTAGGAATAGTCTCAGAAGTGAGGGAATGATCATAGTGGCACATGTCCCTGAATGGAACATTTTTCTTAGATTGGCATGGGCGGAAACCAGTTTCCTGAGCTTTTAATAATTAAGCGAAGTGAGGAAGTAGAAGGGAACAGCTCTACAAAAAAACGTTAATTGTGGGAAGACTGTAACTGATGCCTAAGTTTTTGACTTAACTGTTTAATTGAAGTTACTGTAATTAGCTTACCTCTAATTTATGCCTACACATGTGATGATTTTATTTTTGTGCATGTGTTATGAAGGAAATGAATTGTTTATCTCCAGATGGTTATATGGCACTCATCTGTAGTTTTTCTTAAATGTTCTCTTGTGCTTCTTTTTTTTTTAAGAAGAAAATGAGAGGTACGAACGATGGGATGAATGAGACCACCAGGAAACCTCATACTTAGCTAAAACTTCGCTCAGAACTCAGCACACTCCTTCATGTTGATTCTTTTCTTTCTTTTTGAATCCAAGTTGTATTTTGGACAAAGTGTGCATACGAAAACCACATTGCTGGGCTGTGAAGGATAACACGGTTTGCCGTTACATTTCTGTGAGTGTTGAGGTTGCTGGGAAAGAAACAGGAGCCTAGTTCTCTTTTGTTGGCCTTAACAGCCCTTTTGTTCATATGATGTATTTTGACAAATGTGTATTTTAAAACTTAAGCACGCTGTTTTGGGTGAATGTTAAATTTAAAGATGGTAGTTCCCCTCCATGCTATTAAGTGAGTTTAAAGAGGTGATATTTGAGTAACAGGGAAGGGTGGGAGGGAGAGCTCTCAGGGGGTTTTATCAAAGACTGTATGTAGATTATGAAGATCATAGACACTGGAGATCATGTGAAACATTATGTTATCATCAAGGTTTGGGGACAAACTTCCAACAGACCTGGTCCAGATATCTCAGGAAAACTGCCTCATCGGATGTCATCTGCTCCAGTTCCAAGAATCTTACTTTCAGGCCACCAGTGATGTGCAGGTCCAGTCAGGGTTCAGGGCTGTCTTTATGTGTGTCACATGAATCCAAGAGTCTATTCCTTGGAGTTTGGCCGCACAGAGTTTAACAAGTTGACAGGGCCTTTTCAACAAGTTTGAAGAGAATTCTCTGGGAGGTGTTGTTTCCAATAGATGAAATCTGTGTTGCAAGGTGTGATGCTCAAGGTCTTCATCTCCCAGGGGTGCACAGAGGAAAGATTGCTCCACCAAAACATGGCTCTCTCTTATAGAAGCATTTAGGCCTTTGCAATATTGGAATTTTTTTTTCTTTTATCAGTTGTGGGTCAAAATAAGCAGGAAGCAAGTGTATTGGGCATCCTATGACTGTCTCAAAAGGTCAGAGTTCGTGACTTCCAAAGGGGTGGATCTGGGATTTAGAAGCACCAATGGCAGTGCTTTTGGCCAAGGTATTTGGAGGGGCTCTACGGATTTTGCTGACTGAATCTTAACAATGCATTGGTGTGTTCAGCTAAACCAGAGGACTGAGAGTGGAAAGCACAGTGGAAGTGTGTAAAGCCAGCCAGTTGCACAGGCTCGTTGAAGCACCTGACAAGTACAGTTGGTTCTCGGATGCCTGTGAAGTTTGAGGGGAGCTCCCCAGGTAGGGGTAATCTTTTCTAGAGGGACTGTAGCCACAGAAGAGGCAGCAGCCTGTCTGCAAGGGAAGGTGTCAATCCAGTTTAAAAACATACGGACCAGGACTAAAACATACTTATATCCATGAAACAAAGGGAGTTGTATGACATCCGTTTGCTAGACCTTGAATGGTCCATTAGGCAGTGTAGTAATTCTTGAACATAGAGGCCACTTTCAATTTTATTTCTCCTGGACGTAAGGAAGCCACGCTGCTTCCACAACAGTCCAAAACCATGAGCTGCTCTGACAACACATCTGCTCTCAGTGCAAAGACTGGCCGCTTTGTCCTTGGCTGTGGTACAAGCCCATGCAAGGGTTTCTCCTTCAGCCTTCTGGGCAGAAGTAGCCAGAGGTAAAAGTAAAGATGCTGCCCCAACAGCATCAAAGGGAGTTGCAGTCGTGTGCCCAGCACGGTGCTTGCCTTTGCTGCCTTTCAAGCGGGAGCCATCGGTGAGCCCTGAGAAGGCGACGTGGCCCCGCGGTGTTCCCTGTAGCTCAGTGCCGGGAGTCGGGGGTGTGTGTCAGCCTTACAGTCAGGAAGGACTTCACTGGGGACGGAGGGGAGAACAGTAACCCGATCACATTTATTATAACATCAGAGTTATTTCAGGGGCAGCTAATAAAAAGAAGACTTCATAGAAGGTGAGGCCGCTGGCCAAGAAATGTTGAGGGTGATGGGAGCTCAGGAGACCTTCCACCGCATGAGGTTGTCGGGGAAGGGAAAATGTTCTTGTCCACCCCGTTTGAGTTCACGTGGCTGGACTGATAATAAAATTGAAGCAAGTCAGATTAAAGGAGAGAAAAAGCAAATCTGAATCATGGAGATCTCATAGAAATGGGACCTAAGAAGTGGCCAGCCAGGCAGCTTTTAAGGTTTTTGGACATAGAAACAATACATTTGTGAAGAATTTGCAGAACAAAGATACGTAGGCTCTGGCTACTTAGTTAGTGAAGAATCTAAATGGAGTTCGGTCTCAGGGTAGTAAGTTAAGTAACAAGGTTTGTTTACTTAGTCTTCTCAGCCTGAATTCCCTGTCAGAGAAACCAGGGTGATGAGTTAAAGTGAATCTATTAAATTCCTCAGCAAAGGATCTTTCATTACTTTGGGAAAATCTTTTGACTATGGCTTTGTTCAGTTTGGTCTTCCAGTTACAGTCAAACGTTCAGCTGACTCAGGTTGTGCGCTGTGCCAGGCAGGGGCCTGAGCATTTCCGGGGCTTGGTTAGTTCTTTCATGCACGGTCATTTGTTTCGTGCCAATAAAGTGAAAGGGTTTCAACAGGTAGGTAGCCCTAAGGCAGGTGACTCTTGGAGCACTTGTCTCAGTTTTTTTTCTTCCCACGTATTTTTATTGAGTTACAGTCATGTTTTAGTTTTATAAAGGCTTACTCATGTGTATCATCCCAAGCAAGAGATTCAGAGATTGAAATTTTGGTAAATTCATGGAGTGGGGAAGCCAATAGAGGAAGAATTAGGAACTCATAGTCTTCAATAAGCAGCTTCCATGGATAGAAATCCATAAGGCTACCACTTAGTTGTGTGTCTAGGAGATTCTTGGTTTAGCTTAATTCTTTCTGAAGTTAGCGGCACTCTTTTTATCTCTTAGATTATGACCTAGGTAATGAACTGTGTCTAGAAATCATGGTAATTTGTAATGAGACTCTGTGCCCTTTTTCAGCTAACTGTTGCAGCAAATAAATGGAATCTTTTATTGACACCTCCTTGGTAACTGAGCACAGCAGGAGGTCATCTACATATTGTAAAAGAATCAATTTCCTGGGGACCGGAAGGTGCTTATTTTGAGCTGCACTCCAGAGTCCTGCAGTCCTTGCAGCTGCCCAGATGTGAAACTGAACCTGAGAAGAAAGAACCTGGAGTCAGCAACAGGGACTTCAATGATTTGTTGGATGGGGAATCTTACAAGTCAGAGACCGAAGTCTTGGAGTCACACCTCACCATGTACAGCCAAAAGCAGGCAGGACAAAGCAGCAGTCTTGCTACACAGGGGAGCAGCAGGGGTCAGTTATAGGGGTATGACATCAGAAGGGCTCCTTGGTCGCCAGGGGCCTGTTAGAATGTGTCCCTTACAGCTCTCTGGGTTAGCAACCCTTGCGAGGACTGATGTTTCCTATTGATGACCAAACATACAGGAGCAGTTCTGGTCTGAGGGCTGGGACGGTGGATAGCTGGGGGTCAGGCTGATCATGCAGGTAGTTACTGATCGAACTTCCAGCTTAGGAATGCGAGGCAGTCATGAGCATAAGGTAAGGGTGAGGCAGGGCTGGTCAGTCTGGGGATGTACAGAGAGCCGCGTCTTATGGGGCCTGACCACACGGCTTACATCCTGGGGAAGCACTTGGGAGAAATAAGAAGGGATCTCAGAAAACCCTGGAAGAAAGTACGTGTGGGTATTTTGCTGATTGTTCCAAATAAAGTCAAGTCGATACAGGAGCTTTTTCAGCAATGCTGAAAAAAGCTGAACAAAGGTCTAGAGCAGTGAACCATTTGAGTCAGGTAGAACTTGTGACAAAAGGGTTTTCAGGTTTGGAACAACTAGGAAATGAGGAATAACTATCTTACTAAAAGCTCTCGACACTGGACAGATCACCACCCCTGTCGATTAGGTTTCCAGACTGGTAGGATTGGTGTGGTGCAGGGACCAGTGCAGGGAATGACTAGCCGCTGCTAGGGGAGTGAGGTCTTGTGTGGCCTCAGGCTTTAATTTAGGTAAATTAGGGAGGGGTTTAGTAATATCTATCTGAATCTTTATAGGTTCTGAACTTTTTTTATTCCAGTGTCAGTATTAGAAGTAGCCCACAAATTTTCCAGCACCTCAATTAAATTAAGGGATTTTGTTAAATTTCTTCATCTTCTGTGTCAAGGACAGACTGCAAGGAACATCACATGTTAGGCTTGGGTTGGTCAGGAAATTCTAAGTTACTACCAGAGAGTAGATTCTTGTGTTGAACAGGAAAAAATTCAAGAGCGAGCCACAGTAAAGCGCAAGCAGGGTTATTGGGAGGGGTACACATTCCATGCACAGAATGTAGTCTGTCTCAGAAGGTAGAGTGGCCCCGGGGTGATTAGTTTTTATGGGCTGGGTAATTTCATATGCTAACAAGTGGGAGAGTTATTCCAGCTGTTTTGGGGAAAGGGCAGGCATTTCTAGGAGTTAGGTCCCCACCCACTGTTTGGCCTTTCACGGTCAGCCTGGGAAGTGTCATGGCACCTGTGAGGGTGTCATTTAGCAGCTGATGTATCACAGCGAGCCTGTAATGAGGCCCGAGGTCTGCCGGGAGTGGACTCTTCCGCTGTCTTGGGCCAAGTTGGTTCCAACTAGTTTCTGCCATACCCTGAATGTATGTCATTCTTTTAAAGGTTGTGTCCTGCCACCTCCCCTCCTGTCTCAAGGTGAGGCCTCCATTGCAGGCAAAAGGTGTCAGCCCTTTTAATTGAGAAAGGAGATCCCTGCCTAATGAATTGACTGGGGCTGTGTCATATAGCAAAAAAAAGAATGTTTTTTCAATAAAAGGTCCCAGAGTCATTTGTACTGTTGGAGATAAAATTTCTCTCTGAACTTTATTAGATACTTCCACTGTTGAAACCTCCTTTTTATTTACTCTAAGGGATTTGTTGTCTGATGAGGGTGGGGTTTAAAATAGAAAGTATCTCCAGTATCAGCTAGAACCTGGCAAGGTTTCTCATTAATTTTTAGTTTCCTCTTTGCTGTTTAAGAGAGTAACTGAACTGGATAGTTCAATGGAAACTCATTAGAGATCAATTAACTGGGAGGGGCCCATATGGGGTTCCTCTCCTGAGGTAGGGAAGGAGGGCATTCAAGAGGACTTGGCGTAGGACCTTTGAAGGCAGTCGCTTTTCCAGTATCCCAGTTGATTATACCTGTGACACTGATCATTGGATCAGAGTTTGTTGGTTTGTTTTTTTTTTTTTCAAGATGGACCTATAGGGGAATGCAAATTACGAGGTAGGTGTGTTATTTTGGGTCTCTGGCCTTGCAGCTATTGTAGCTGTAAAGCTGTTAGCTTGGTGGATTTCTGTTTGCAATCTTGCCCCAGGGTCCTTTCAGAATGCTCAACTATAGTCTCCCATCTTATTTTCTGCCTGTTTTTTCAATCCACTAATCTGAGTCCACTTACAAAGAGGGCAACCAGGAAAGGATCACTGGCCTTATTTATTCTATGGAGCCAAAATGCCGTAAGAAGAGAGCTTCCAGTAAGCCCTAAGGTCTGCCATAGATTCATCCTTCCTTTGTTTTCATGATTGGAATTACCAACTAGTCCAGTCAGGGGAGACTCTGGGAGTAGCTTATAAAATGTCAGTTGCTGTTTGGGGAGCACTTTCTGGTTGAGGATGTCAAATATCATCCTCAGGGTTTTGCCATTTTGTTCCCTGCATCCATTTTGGGGCTTCCCTGGGTCATAGGTCCTGACAATGACTCTAAAATCTTCAAAAAACCTTTTGGGGTTCCTCCCTAGGTTTAGGAAATTCTTCAGCTGCAGCCCTCAGTTTAGTCTTTGGCCAAGGGGTGAAGGACCCCTGAGGAGGTCTGTCTGAGTACACAGGTGAAAAAGGACTGGGGGGCTGGGGGGGAGGCAGGGGGCGGTGGCAGAAGGAGGAGTCTCATTTACAGTCAGATCCATCCTACAGTCTTTTGTTTTAGGTTCCTCTGGTGTCTAATGTTTCCTTAGCCTTTTATAACAAGTCTTTTAAGGAAGCTATTTCGGAATCTTGAAGCCTTTCGTAAGCTTCCGCATGCCAGCTAAGTAGGCATCCCACTCTGCCTGTCCAGTTTGAGATGTCTTGCTTTGGGGTGTTTTCTGAATGAACTGCCTTATCTAATTGGAACTTTCCCCACAGTGGCCACTGTAATTCTAGGTCATTTTTACTGAATTGTTGACTATCTTGTGAGATACGTGGAACTTCTGGGACTATAATTGTTAAACATAAATAAAATAAGCAGGTGCACCCAGAAGGTGGCCACTCAGCTCTCTGGGTATAAAGGATCCCGTTTCTTTTAGGTAGGCCTATGGGTTTTCCAGAGCCACACTAATAACCTGGGGACTGCAGAAAGGACTGAAGCTGCAGGGCCCAAAGAATGGGGACTACAGACTGAATCCGGGGGTCTGGGCACAATAACAAAGGCCTGAGGTCTCTTTTTGGTTCCTGAGATGCCCACTTATCGGTAGCCTTTATCTACAGAAAACAAGATAAACAAGCATATTTGTGTAGCTTTATGTTATCAGCAGTAAGAAGAGATGTTACTGTGTCCTGGCCACAAGGAGGCCCTGTGCCCTGTGGAACCTTGGACAGGGGAGGGATCAAGCCAGCAAACCCCAAGGAATGGGGACTGCAGACTGATTCCACACAAATGCAAAACCACAGCTACCTCCAGAAATTCCCAGCATGCGTCTGGGGAAGGCTTCCAGACGAGTGGAGGACTGCAGCCGAACTGCAGCGGTTCCCAGCATGGAGCCCAGGCTCAGAGCGAAGGGCTGGGGTTTCGCACCTGGGGCCGGTGGATTTGCAGTGGGGTTTCTTGTTTGTTTGTTTGTGTTTTTTGAAAGGCTAGGGTCTTGACTCTAGGCAGAACCATTTTGCCAGCTCAGTTGGGCTTGGGACAGAATCCTCTACCAGCTCAGGCTGACCTGCTCTATAAAGGAAAGCCAATTAGATCAGGAGCAGAAATGCGACAGAGCAGACCTCAGCCACGAAGAACGTGCCCACGGCCCTCAGAAATGGCAAGGAAGAGGCTGCACGAAGCATGTGTTTCTTGTTCCTGTTTGTTTCAGTTTGTTTCAGTCCCACCACTGCCACCGAACTGTTAGAAACAAAATTCAACTGAGTACATTTGGAGATCTAATTGGCTTTATCAAATGACTCATGAATCAAGCAGCATCTTATCTGGCAAGCAGAGAGATACCTGGAGGAATATTACAAAAGAGCTCTACAAAGTGGAAGGCTTTTGTAGGAAGGAGGGTGGGACAAGGAAGTCATCAACAAGAGAAAAATAAAAGTTCATTGGAGGAAAGTGAGTTCAGGGTGGCGACGGCTTCTCGTGGCTGAGCTGCAGCATTTTCCATTGTCTGGGCTTGTTGCTGGGCAAGAAGAAAATCTTCCTTCCTCCTGCCAGGGAAGTAAAGAAGAGGCAGCTCCCTGTTGGGGAGGCAAGGTACCACTCTTCCTTTGGGGGCAGTCGGCACCTGGTGGTAGGATGTGAGAACTCCTTCTGCAGGCCTTCATGACTCCAATTTCAGTTGTGGCTTCCTTTTATTAATTTTCACACCATATTTAGTATTTGTAATTCTATGCTTGAGAATGAAGAGATGGTGAAAACAGTGGATATTAACTGTACCAAAGGCTGAGACGTCTCCTAGTGGTAACTTATACTGGAAATTGTACCCATGATGCCCTTAAGCAGTGCTGCACATTCAAGGTGAGCATGTTTGATGTGTTTCTTTACCTGAAAATACATGAGAATGCTTTCTAGTGATGGTAAAAGGGTAGGATGAATTTAATTTTTTGAATTAATCTTTTTTCTTGACAACTTAAAATTGAGAAAAACATAATTATCTTTTAAATAACTTTTAACTTATTAGCCATATGATAATAATAGTAACAATATCAACCATTAATACTGCTTCTATTGTGCGAAAGAATTAGCCAAAGCCCTTTTCTATCCACATGAGTCTAGTTTCACGGCTCTTTATATGTATTTTACTGGTGGTTACGTCCTCTGCGTGTTGTTTTTGCCCCTTTTGCTCTTTCATTTTTATTATGAAACATTTTATGTTTCCGTATGTATGTTTTACATTTATTTTATATGTAATAGAGACATAGCATATTTATATATGTGTGTGCACACATGCATATAATTTTGTGTGTTTTATGTTCATTTTATGAATGAAGCAGAAGTAAATATATTCTCATTATTTGCCATAATTTTGTTTGATAAAGTTGCCATGAACACTGAACCACTGCTCCTAGGAGTCAGTACAGGATTAGGTTTCTTCAGGTCTCTGCTCACATTTTGGTCTAATTTCATCACCAAAATACAACCTTGCTATATGTGTGCTCATGTTTGAAGACACCTTATTTACTATATTATTGATTCGTTAACATCAAACTTATAGCCAAGTCTAACTTAATGCCTGAATGAAGCTTACCTAACACATGTAATTTCTCATAAGACACATCACAGCTTCCTTGTGCTTAGAGACACTAAACAGCATTGCATCTCTATGCTTAAGGGCTATTTTATAAAGAGAAATTACCAAAAATGAAGAAGGCACAAAGATGCAAAAAAATGAGACACAATAAATAGAGGAAAAGACACTTGTACCATTTGAGAGCTTAAAGAAGTCAGAGCCGCACCTTGTTCAGCCTTAGTTGGGAGCAAGTGTCTGCTGACTCAAGTCTTTCTGTTCTCTGTGTGTCCGTGAGTAACTACAGAAGCGCTACAGGTATTCATTTTGGACTGAAAGTCAATTTTAGTGAGTGGGCAGTTTCACCAATACAGAATCCATGAATAAGGAGGGTCACCTGTGTGTTTGAAAGGCATATGTTTGTTACGTATATATAACATAAATCGGGGCATGCCTGTAGGTTTATGTGTATTATAACCTAAATGAAATCTAAAGAATTATAATGAAATGAACAGCCATCTACACCCTGCTCAACAAACAGAACATGGTCAACATTTTCAACTCTTCTGTTTGTCCTTCCTCAGTATTATTCCCATGTTCTCTTCACATATGACCACGATCCTGAAGTGGTTTATTGTTTGCATGCTTTCTCTTTATAGTTTTGCCAGAAATATCAATTGCATATTTATAATTTAGTTTTGCAAGTTTATGCTCATTGTGTAAGTGGAATTGCGAGTATGCTCTTCTGTGGCTTTTTCTCCATTGAACATTTTCCTTGAGGTTCTTCCATGTTTCTTATTAATATGGGCCCCAGTGTGGGAATATACTAACAGCACAATTTCTCTCTCCTATTCTTTCCCTTTTTTAGCCAATATAAAAATGCTTACATGAATATTCATGTCCATGACTTCTGGTGTACATCCATACTCTTTTTTTATGGTACAAACCTAGGAGAGCGAAGGTTTGCTGGGTCATAGGGCACATGAATTCCTCAGCTTCTGAGGTAAAGCCAAGTTGTTCTAAAAAGTGATGAGTTCCAGTCTGCATTTCTACCAGCAGAGTTCCAGTTGTGCTGAACCTCGCCAGCATATGGTTCTTAGAATGGACAAATCTATTGTTTAAAATGATATTTTATTGAGGTTTTAATTTACTTTTCCCAGATTATTTATGAGAAGTAGCATATTTTGGAATGTGTATAGTTGTTTCCTCATCTAAGAAATGCCTTTCTGAGTCTTTCAACTATTTCTCTGTTCATCTGTCTTTTATTTGTTGAATTATTAGGAATTCTTTATATATTCAGGAGACTAAAACATAGTTAAATTGTTGTAAATTGTCCCGCATAGAAGCGTCTCTTTTCACTTTTTTTTTGTGCTGACAATTGATAAACAGAAGTTTTTTATTTCTCTGTAGTGATATTTATCAACCTTTTCCTTGATGGTCTATAATTTTTGCCTTATTTAAGAAATCTTTCCCTACTACAAATTTGTAAAGATATTGTACTGTATTTTCCTGTAAAAATACATAGTTTTGCTTCCGCGTTAGATCCTTCAGTTTGATTTTGATATATGTATGCAATTGTTTTTGTGTGCAGTGTGCAGAAGTCAAATTTAATTTTTTTCGTGTGGATAAGGTGGTTTTAGTTGTTTAGTACCACATAATGACCATGCCATCCTTTCTCTCCTAAAATGTAGTGCCATTCGTTTCATATACAAATTCCCCATGTATGTGTGTGCTGTTTTTCTGGGTTTACCCCATGCCATTACATTGGTCTATTTCCAATATTTATCTTTATAGCAAAACCTGTCAACGCCTTATTTACTGTAGCCTTCTAATAAGACTTGAGATGTGGTAAGATTAGGCTCCCATCTTGTAGCTCTAGGCTGCTGGGCTGCTGGGCTCAGTGATATCCCCAAGACAATGCCTGCTTGCCCCTCTTTGGAGTCTTGCTCCTGTTTGGTTTTGTGGCCTCAGAGAATTTTCCTTAATTTCTAGCCAACTCAGCCATGCAGTCAGTTTTGTTTTAATACAGCATTTTTGAGTGCTTAGTTATAAAGTTTTTTGATATTGAGTCCTTAGCATGGTAAAAATATGAGCCTATTTTGGATTTTTTTTTTCCCAACTGACATATCTTTGAGATGATTTTATATCAATACATTCTTCCTAATGACTTCATAGTATTACATTGTGAAAATGCACCAAAACTTATTGCTCACTTCTTTACTTACAAACCTTCTTTCCACAACATTGCTCTTAAAGGAAAAAGATTATGGAGGATAAATGTGTACACTTCCCATCGTGCATACTTGTACAGTACATTTCTAAATGTTAACCTGCCAGCTCAGAAGCAGTACTGACCATATTCTTGAAGTCTCCTTTTCCCATACACTCCTCCTCACCGTGCGTCTCTCACCTAGTCATTTCTAAATCCTGTGGGTCTCCTGGGAAGTGTCAGCCTCCCTCTAACCCCATTGTATTCACCATATCCTAGCTAAAAGCCGTCGCTTGCTTTTTATGTTGCTAATCCCCTCCTAGCAGGTCTCAGTTTTTCCTTTTTACTATCTTTCTATTATAGTACAATCACCAGTGAACCTTGTAACAACAGCCTGTAGTCCTCTGGAAAAGCCTGAGTTATGTTCATTATCATGATTCTTAAGCTATGTGAATGTTCATTATAATTTAGATACATTTAAACTATATCTAATATATTTAAAAACATGTCAAATGCCTGAACTGTATTTTTGAATGTTCCCTATTTGTCCTGTATATCAGATAATAAACTAGTAACTGCATATTTTTTTTATGATTAAGCCTCAGTTTTCCTTCCGTAGGCCCTGGCACTTGGATAGGAGCCAGCATTAGGGCGAATCCTGACCAAATTGTAATGTTCTTGTAGCAAGACCCCAAATTAATTGCTTAGAAGCTGATGTGACACTTCCTAGTTTTTTGAAGAAAAGTCATCTAGAAATTGAGTTTATGACTACCACTTTTTAAATGTTAAACCTTTCTTTGTTGTTGTTAAAGCAAGTCTGGTGTAATGAAATTAGTTTCCTTTCTGTAGTTACTTAGGAAATGCCAACATGTTGATTCACAGGGAAGTACTCATAAATTAATAAATTTACCATTTTGAATCACAGAGCTGCCCAGTTAATGTTTAAAAATGTATCAGTCTGTTAGTTTTCTGCTTGGCAGATGTTCTTACTGGGTGTTACTTGGGCATTTGGACCATCAGGGACATTAGATTTGAGGGAGTATGTCTACGTAAGATGTCTCCAATTACCTTCTGTATTCTGGAGATGTAGCGCTTGTGAGACACATAGATCCAGGGCACATAGAAGTACACGGCTATAACCACCCCTTTCTCCATCGTAAATGAATGAGATCTTAGTGAAATATTTATAAAGACCTAGGAGAGACATCGTCTAACCCCGATGGTAGATGGTCTTGTCTCATGTACCAAATCTCAGACTGACAGTGGCTTCTTGGAGCCCTGTTTCAGGGACAATTCTTAGACTTTAACTAGGTTCTTGAATTTTAAAGTGTAGCTTGAGTAATTGGCTTTATTGTAGAGTTTGCATGGTACACCTTTTTTTATTCTTTTACTTTTACAGTCAGTATGTATTAATATTTTAAATGAGTTTCTTTAAGAGTGTGTATAGTTAAATCTTTGCTATCTAAATCTGAAAATCCCTGCCTTTTAATTAGAATATTTAGAATGTTTTTCTTCTGCCTGAATAATTTCTTTGTGTGTAAATCTGCAGGTGTAGGGCCTTTTAGCATTTGATTACTTTGGATAATTAGTTAATTATCTCCATTTTTGAAAAGATTTTTACTGGATATCAATAAAAGTTGTCAGTTGACAGGTTTTTTTTTTCTTGCCACACTTTAAGATCTTCTTGTCTCCTGCTTGTATAGTTTCTGATGAGAAATATGTACACATCTTTCTGGACTTAAAATGCAGTTACATAAGTTGAAAATACCGTAAGTCAAAAATTCAGTGAATACACCTAACCTTACAAGCATCATTTAGCCCAGCCTACTTTAAATGTGCTCAAAACACATTAGCCTGCTCTCAGGCAAGATCATCTAACACACAGCCTATTTTATAATAAAGTGTTGAATATCTTGTATGATTTATTGAATACTATCCTGAAAGTGAAGAACGAATGACTTTCTAGGTACAAAATGGAGGGAACTGTGTTGATTGTTGACATTCTTTCACTTACAAGGACCCAGTGGTTATTTGGGGGACCCTCCTAGATAATGCAGGATGATCGTCTCACTGCAAGCTCAGCTAATCAGCAGCATTAATTCCATCTGCAGCCTTAACTCCGCTTTGCCATGGAGCGTAATGCATTCTCATATTCTCAGGTTCAGGATGTAGACGTACTCAGGAGGCCATTATTCTGTCTACCATAAAGTTTTCAATAATTTTTATTTTTGTTTCTTGTTACAAGATGTGTTTTTCTCCCACCTCTGGCTGTTTTAAAAATGTGTCTCTATTACTGAGTCTTAGTATTTTGATCACAGTGTGCACTGGTGTATGTGTATACATGTGTATTTATCTTGCTTTGAGTTAATTGAGCTCTTGGATCTGGGAGTTTATAGTTTTTATCAGATTTGGAGAACTTTGGGTCGTTATTTCTTCTGTTCCTTTTCTGCCCTAGCTCTCTCCTTTTATTTTTTTTTTTCCCTTTTCTTCTAATACTTCTTCAATTACATATGTGCTGGAGTGTTTACTGCTGTCCCAAGGTTATCAAGGCTCAGTTAATTTTTTCAGTCTTCTATATGCTTCAGTTGGAATAGATCCTGTTATTGTCAAGTTCATTATTCTTTGCTTCTGAAATATCTGATTTCGTGTTATTTGCATTTTCAAGTGAATTTTCATTTTCTAATGAAGTGAATTTTTATTTCAGATACTATATTTTTCATCTCTACAAGTTCCACTTGAGTCTTTTTTATATATTTCATTGTTATACACTGCAGGATTGTGTCCCCCAAAATTGTTATGTTGAAACCCTCACCCTCAGTGTGATGGTATTAAGATGGTATTAGGGGCTTTGAGGGGTGATGAGGTCATGAGGGTGGAGGCTTCATAAGTGGAATTAGTGCTTATAGGAGGGGACATGAGGAGCTTGCCTTTTTCTCTACTCTTTACCATGTGAATACCAACAAGAGGCTGGCAGTCTGCAAACCAGTAGGAAGGCTGTCCAGAACCCTACCATCCTGACACTCTGATCTCAGACTCCCAGCCTCCAGAACTGTGATGAATGAATATTTGTTGTTTAAACCATCTAGTCTTTAGCATTTTGTTACAGCAGACTGAGCAGACTAAGACATCCATTTCTCTCTGTGTTCATATTTTTCTGTAATATTTGAGCACAGTCATAATAGCTGCTTTAGTTTTATTTGCTAGTTCATCTCTTGTCATTCCTGGGTCTGTTTCTGTTGACTTAGTTATCTTCTGGCAATTCATTATATTTTCCTGATACTTGGTCGGTCTAGTAAATTTTTGTTAAATGCTAGGCACTCTGGTTGTTATGTTGTTAAATGTGTGGATTTTGTGTATTGCTCTAAAGAATATTTCGCTTTGTCTTGGTAGACAATTTAAATGACTTGTGATTCAATGTGATCCTTTAAGGCATGTTTTTAGCTTTGCTGGGGCTAGTGTAGAGTACCCCTCACACTGGTGGCATTCCTACTCATAAAGTTTCCTTCCCCCAACCTCCCACACATCTCCAAAAACCACCCTGTCCAGATGCTCAGCAGCAGCCTTCCACTGAAGCTCTCTAGCCCTTGAGCCACTCTGGCCCTGCGTGGGTCCTGGGAATTGTTCAGTCTATAGCTTCTTGGTTCTTTGCTCTGACTTAGAGTTTTACTCTATTTATGTGCCACCTAATACTCAGCAAAAACTGAAAGAGATCTCAGTGCAGATTTCTGGCCATTCTTTTCTGCAAAGCTGTTTCCTCTCTGGGACTTTACCCTCCACTTCAGACTCCCGACTTCCATCTCTGTTTCCTCAGCTCAGCTGGATGGGCTGGCTTATTTGGGTTCTCCTTTCCAGGGCCCACACTCTGGAAACTGCCCCAGATGAAATCCTGGAGAGCTGTAGTGCTCAACTCATTGTTGACCTTCTTCCAGAGAGCAGGTCCTGTGCTGCCTGCTGTGCAGCGCGTGAAAGCTGTTGTTTCATGTGTTCTATCCAGGTTCCTGGCTGGTCACAGCAGGATGGTAAGTTTGGTTCTTGTTAATCACACCCAGAATAGGGAATCTCTTAGCTGTGTTCAAAGTGAATGTAGTTCAGTCTCCTTTGCTTTGCTTGTTATCACACTGAGAGGCTGGACCTGCCGCTGTACAAGCTGAACACAGCTTTTTGGCCAACTGTTTTCCATTGTATTTCCATCCTGTCTCCATTGGATAGTTCTTTCTTGACATCCTGGACTGTTTGCATTTTGAAAGCAACATATCCCAGTCCTTTTTATAGTCACAGTAATGTGCTGAGGAGAGGAAAGATAAAAAGATTATTAGGATGCAGCTGGTGTTTATACATTATTTAATCAAGCAACTCAACAGGGAAGAAATTACTACCGTGTTTTAGTGATAAAGAAAAGCTACTATATAAAAGTGACCATCAGAGTTATTAAAATCGCACACAATTTAGTGGCTGATGTAGTTTTCATACCCAGGTCTTTTTGACTCTAAATCTTATGTTCTACCCCAAACACTGACCCTGGTGGGATCTGAAAATGAGAGGCAGAGTGGTGGGAACATCTTGCCAAGGAAGCAGCTTTTTCACGCAAAGTGTGGGAAAAGCAGTTGTTCCCAGAGATCTGAGGCCAGGGAAGCCTTGGGCAGTGGTGTCCATTAGGAGGCACACAGATGCCTCTGTGGAAGGTGGACAGGGTTTCCTGGGAGCCTCTGGTGATGGGATGACAAGTGAGAGTCACTATAAACCATGCCTGTGCCTGGTTGTCTGTTTTAAGTGCTTTTTAAAGCTTTCCTATAGTTAACCGTTACCATGAACAAACTAGAAGGCTGCCATCCTCATTTGATACGTCAAAAAAAAAAAAAAAATGAGCCATGTGCTATAAAGAAAGGGAAAATCTTGAAGTAGAAAATTGGAATCTTTTCTATCTTTTATAATTAATTTTATATACTTTGGTATAATAAAATTTATTGATAGCAGATTATAAATAGGTAGGAAAGTGCTGCTAAAAGTAATGCTGGCTTTCAAAGCTAGTTACAAAGCCTTCTTTGCCATTAGAAATTAACTAAAAATAATCTTTGTATTTCTAAACAAAAGGTCAAGGAATGAAATAATTAGCCATTAGAAGTTTACATCATTTATAGGAAGTAATCTTACTTCTAGGTCATGTTCAATTTTTACTTGAAAAACTGTGCAAATAACATACATGGTACACAGCCTGTCAAAGTTTTTACTCAAACTGAAAAACACAATTTGTTTAAGATTTCCGTCACCTCATGTGGTTAGCATGGGTACTCCCTAAATGAATGGCGGAGTTGTTTTATTCGTAAAAGACATCTTAATTTTTACTAACTTAATTAAATTTTATTTTAGTTCAATAGGTTTCATCCTCACTAACTAAAGAAACTAAATCCTGCATTGTCACTAAGGTAACATCATGAGTATGTTTAAAAGAATCGTGATAACAAAATGTTGATGGTGTGTTTATACAGGCAGCATATTGGAAAATGGTATCTCAGTGTTCCCAGAAAACTGAATTGCACCCCAGGTTTTCAGAACATTGTTTTATTTCTAAGACTGTCATACAAAGGAAAGTCTCTTCAGTCCACTCTTCATCAGGAGTCGACATTTGTGTTCTAATGTACTTTCTTTGATCTCTCATTGGACTGTCTATCAAAGCTAATTACAGCTGAGGACACAAATCCTCTCAGCTTCAAAGTCATGTAAAATAATGGATAATACAACATTTTTAAGTATCCCTTGCTATTCTAGTTTGGTTTTATGGTTGTAATGTGGCTGTTAGGTTTTGGAAGAGGGTCTGTTTTTATGTTTTATTCCTTTAGTAAGAATCAGTCTTCGGCCACATTGAATTCAAATGTTTTTTCAGCAAAACTTGCTCATACAGTGAAGCAAGAGCTGTTGTAGCACACATCGCAAGGAACCATTGT
Source organism: Camelus dromedarius (assembly GCF_036321535.1). Lineage (NCBI taxonomy): Eukaryota > Metazoa > Chordata > Mammalia > Artiodactyla > Camelidae > Camelus > Camelus dromedarius. The sequence continues at coordinate 4,221,208 of NC_087443.1, forward strand.
GAACAAGTCAGGCTCACTTCATTCACAGCCCACTCACCATTTAGGGGCTTATGTTTTCTGAAAAGCTTTAAGTATGTGCTTGCTTTTTCTGCATGTAATGTTGAAACATGATAAAATAAGTTGATGTTTTCAGTTAAACATTATTACATATTATATCACTTCAGGAATTTCAGGAGCTTGAAATCCAGCATTTTCAAAGAACATTTAGTTAGTCCCTGATAATTATTGGGGCACTATGCTAAATATTTTGTGTATGTTAACAAATTGGTCTATTTGCCTAAGATTACATAGCTAATTTCAGTGGCAGAATCAGGAACAGAAAACAGATCTCTGAAATCTCATTCTAGGGTATTTTAAATTTCATAAATCATTTACTTTATTCCTCTAAAATAGTTCAGAAATTTTATTCTAATGTCAGCCTTAACCTCTAGACTTTACAAAAGAAAAAGAAAGACACACAATGTCAATTGGAAGAATATCCTTCCTGTAAATGATACGCATAATGGTGCTTTGTCGTTTTCCCATAAACAAACTTTATGTGGTTCTAGAATTGCTCCTGGAAGCAAGCCATTCTCATGCCACACAGCACAGAGCAAGTTTTGTAAGAGAGTGTGTTCCTGTTGGAGACTTTTCAGAGTGAACTCGTGGAACATTTACTCTGTTTTTTAATATGGCTAGTGATTGACCTATAAGTTATGTAAACAATCTAAAGAATAAAAAGAAAAAGGGGAAAAAAATCTCTGCTGCCAGCTCCAGCGATCCCTGTTAAGTTCTGACACTGACAGTCCTGCAAAGAGTGGCCACGTGACACTCCACGGCGGCTTTGCAGGTGCTGCAGAGGCCTTCACACAGACACCGTCTTGAGATTGTAAAACATGAAGGAGTCTGAGCTGGGTGGCTGCGTTTTAAGTAGTAACGGAGATGCTTTGACGATTCCCGAGTGACCATCAGTTTGATTTCATGCCCAGTTCCAGCTTTTATAATCGATTTTCCCTGCTCCACTTTGTCTTCTAGTTTCTCCAAATGGCCCCAAGTGTGACCCGAAGGGGAATGATTATGAAAGGATAGCTTCTTTCACTAGCTCCAGAGTTTTTTAAATTGATGTTTTTCACTTTTTATCCAGTAGCTCAGTGACTTTCACACTGTGTGTCACAGATCATTAGTGAAGCAGGAAATCAGTTCAGTGGGTCATGACTGCAGTTTGAGATCTAACAGAAGAAAAAATACTACATTGCGTGAAGTAGGAGCATTTTTGAAACTTTTATGTCAAATATGTGTGTATGTGTGTACAATAATACATAAATTCCTAGAATGCTTATTGGTCAAAAAATGTGAAAGTCACTGCCATGCATATTTTATATGATGAGGTTTTCTATGTTATTTTAAATAATTTTAAAATAGTGATTAATCTCTTTCCCAAATTTTTTCTTTGGGTTTGTGTCAGAATACCATTCTTCATTTTTAGACAAATCTAAGGGCAGATAAATGGATGCACTGTCTTCTCCCCACTTGGAGTTAGTGGAAAACATATTTTGCATTACATCTCCATAGAAATAATCTCTGGGTCTGTTCACTTGTGATCTGGTGTGAGGAGCACGAATGAAGATCACATGTGATTTCTATTTAGGTTTTTTACTTGGTTTTTGTACCATTGCTTGAGAGAATTATTTTCAACTAATTATTTAAATTAAATAATTAATTTAATTTAATTATTTAAATTCTTGACACAAACATTTGATATGAATATCAAGTTAGCTAGTGTTTTGTTTTCTCAGGTTAATGTGACTGATATAAAGAAATTACTTAGAAAATATAGCCACTTCAATCATACCTGTTCATAGATTTAAAATAAATTCCTGGCTGGAGTACATTAGGGTTAATAATGTATTAAAATACATTTTGTGTTACTTGGATCTGTTTTGCTTGAGGTAGTATAGCCGTTTATTATTTATCTGATCTTTTCTTGCATTTTCAGCTAAAATTGACCAAGAAGCAGAGGAGACCTCACTGACAGAGACTCATAAATGGTGAGAAATTGCTTTCTTTTAATGCTTGTTCTCAGAGTAAGCTTATAAGGTACTTGATGGGTTTCATCTCAAGGAGTCAGTCATGAGCTGAATTTTTATTTTCAGGCATAAAAGAAACAGAAACTAATATAAGAATGTACTTTACTTCTACACTGTATTTCTGGACTTTATCTTTATGACTTTGGACAATATGTACGTCTGTTAAGTATCAAAATATTGTGAATAGTTTAGCACCTTCTCTCCTGAATAGGATTTAGGACTGTGAAGTGCAAGAGAAAAGAAGACAGCAGGAAGCTGTTTCAGGAAAAAAAGGTGAAGGATTTGATTGCAGGAAACTACTGAGTTTCCACATGCAAAAGCAGAGCCCAGGTGGTAGCCCTTAGTTCCCCTTGCAAACCTTTGCTTCCAGAATGGAGGTTTGCAGTCATGGGCGAGCGCAGAAAGGGGTCTCAGAAATCTCCCCGCTTCTCTGCCTCAATTTTCTCCTCTTTTCCTTTCTCTCTATATTAGTCAGGGTTCTCCAGACAACAGAACCAATAAGAGAGGTGTGTGTGTGTGTATGAGACTTACATACAGAGAGAGGGGGTTGATTTTAAGGAATTGCCTGGCACTAGCCTTTTTTCCTTAATGCTCTCAACTGGGTTGTATGAAGCCCATCCTTATTATGAGGTGTAATCTGCTTTCCTCAGAGTCTCCTGATTTAAATGTTAACCACATCTAAAAAATACCTTCATCACAACATCTAGACTAGTGTTTGACCCCAAACCAGTTACCATAGCCCAACCAAGCTGACACATCAAACTAAACATCACAGTCGCTAAAGAAACCTGATTACTCTTGAGGGAAAATGTGGATAAAAGATGTTCTTTGCCATGACTTTATTAGGCAAGATCCTGGATATCCTGGGAGTAGACATCACATATTTAGTAGTTGTATGGTGCTAGGCAAATTGGTAAACAGAATTGGCTGGTTTCTATGAAAGCAAAAATTGAGGTCAAGACCTTCAATTATAACAAACAAATTTCAGTTAATTCTATGAAAGACATGCTGGCTAATGACAAAATTGTTAGTAAAAGAGCCATCTTGTATAATTAAACAATTATCTCTGAAATTCAAAATTGACAGATAAGAATAATGGATAATATGAAACATCCTGAAGGAATTAAGTCTCTGTACCATTTCTGTGGCAACCCTGCATAACCTGGGCACCAGTCAGTGGTAATGCTCTGCAGGGAGGCCACGAACCCCAGCCTCTCCTGTGAGAGCTCTGTGCCGTGCGGCCCGGACCACAGCCCCAGGGCAACAGCACCTCTCTTGTGGGGGAGAGTTGTTAGGGAAGAAGACATTTTCCTCTACCCTTCTGGGTTTCTCTGGTTGGTCTAAGCATTAAAGTGATGTGAGACTAATTAACAGGAGAAAATCACGTAAAAGTTTGATAACGTGTACATAAGGGAGACCCAGGAAAACTTAGTATCTCGCCGACATGACTGAAACTCTCACCTTCAGCTGAAGACAAAAGAGGACATTGGGGACAGGCGTGTGGATCAAAGGGGGGAGGAAGGCAATTCATATGAAGATAGAAAAGCCACATTTGGTAAACCAGCGTTTGCTGGGCCAAGCAGAGGCAGGGACACAGAGCAGACTGATGCTGACGCCCTGCCTGGAGTCCCCCCCCCCCCCCAACCTGGCCCACAGTCCTGCACGTATCTCTGGGGAAAGCTCCATTCTGGGAACAAGGCCTCTATCTAAATTCTTTAGGCAGTTGGGGGAATGTTAGAGTGTTAAGAAAGGCAAGTTCATGTGCCCAACACACCATGAGGCCAAACTGAAACATTGGAGTTTGGAGCAGAGAAAAGTTTACTGCAGGGCTGGGCGAGGAGGACAGGGTGGCTCATGCCCAAGAAAATCCCGAACTCCTCGGAGGGTTTCAGCAACGCATGTTTAAAGGCCAGGTCAGGGAGAAGGTCGCAGGGTACGCGATCAGCTCATGCACAGTCCTCTGATTGGTTGATGTGGAGGGAACAGGATGGTCAAAATTATCACCCCCTACACATGCCAGAAGATCTGGGAGCCACACATGTGCTCTCGATCATCAAGTAGCTAATTTCTTCCCTTTGTTGGTGGTTTTTAGCATCTGAAAAACTCAGGAAATATACATAAGATACTATCATCTGGGTGCTTCAGAGATAATAGGAGAGGGGTCTGTCCTTGGAAGGCCCCACAGGGTCCTGCTTGGTTACAAGAGTTCCTGAGTCTTTTGGTCATTTACTGTTTTCAGCTTGAAATAATCCATATGCCAAAGAGAGAATTTGGGGTGGCAAGTTTTCTCCCCAACAGGATTCAGTAAGATAATATTTGCCAGATGCTCAGTACTTAGTGAGTGAGTGATAGATGTTAATTGCTATGTCATTTTCACATTATTAACATCAGAAGTTACAGGGTGTTCAGTGGTATAAGCAGAAACTAGAGTCAAACTTCAGACTCAGGCATGTATTTTTTGTTCATTTTGTGTTCTTCACTGTCTCTGCTGAATCTGGTATCGGGCAGCCTGGCATCATCAGAGCATAGATTTTGGTGTCAGATCTGTGTACCCCACCTACTCCAAACGGCTGGCACTGTGGCTCCAGGGATTTGCCATAACTTTTGAATCTGTCCTTATCTGTAAAATAAACAGCACCCACATGGTGAGAGGGTAGAGATCAGCTCAGAATAGTTAAACCTTGTGAGTTAAGTGTGTATGTAGGACAGCTGGCTCATACAGGTTTTTCAAAATCCCCTTCAAAACACCTCCCCCTGGGGTCACAGCCACCGGGGGTCGGGAAGGCTGTGCAGCAGTGGACTCGGCTGCCCTCACGCACCAGCCGTCAGACCAGGCCAGGGCGCAGACTCGAAAACGCTCCCCGAGCTGCAGACAGATCTGTCAGCAAATAGTATGTCTCCTTGGCACCGGGCGGGGGGCTTCAGTGCAACCTCTGACCACCCACGGGCTGAATAAGCTGCTCTCACCCGGGGGCACCTCCTAGGAAACCAGGCTTACAAGTAAAATCACGCACACGCCTGGCAGTCTGGAAGACCACAGAGTATGTGCGCCTGCATCAGCTGAATTCACTGCTTCTCCTCAGACCGTGTGAGCGGGCTGGCGGGGAGCGGGGGAGTTTGGCCCTGCCGGGCCGGCCGGCTCCTCTCGGAGCTGAGGGAATAGTGGGTTGGCCCCAGGCTCCAGAGTCTTAGTTCTCCTCCTCAGCTGTGAAGCCTTCGCCATTTTATAAACCCCACTCCCACCCCCAACAGTGGATCACCAAATGCCCTCTCTACCTATGTGAACTTTGGGACCTGAAGCCCCAGGCTTTGGAGTTCCTCTTTGTCCAAAAATCCCTCTGTCCCCCCCACCACACCCCACCCCGTCCCCAAAAGAAAGTTAAAGTGAAACACACACACGCTTGTTCTTTATTTGATCTCTAAATATTTGAGTTGCCTCTGCAAGGCCCTGAGGGAAGGGAATCTAGGCTCTAATATCTTTTCAGTCTTCCATCCCTTCTTTTATTTCTACTTTATTATAGTTTATTATGTTCTGTGGGTCTTATTATTAAGCCAGCTGAAATCCACTTTGTGGGTAAGATGGTTTATAAGCCAGTTCTACGTGGTCTTAATATTTAAGTACCAGCTATTAAACAAAATTTCAGAACCAGAGACCTAAATAAAAATGGTACCTATTTGGGGTTTGTTAGGCCTGCAGCCCAGGAAACACAGATTCAAGAAGCATTTGAGGGAGGAGGGTATAGCTCAAAATGGTAGGGTGCATGCTTAGCATGAACAAGGTCCTGGGTTCAATCCCCCGTACCTCCTCTTAAAAAAGTAAATCAATAAATAAACATAATTACCTCTCTCCCCCCAACAAAAAAAACCCTAAAAATAAAAGAAGCATTTGAATTGTGTTCCACCAGGCCAGACTACAAAATGGGGGAGGCAAAAAGCCTGCAAGGTGACTAAAATTGCTTGTCAAGAACTAGGATTGGAGCTGGCAAGAAGTAAGGGTGCTTGTTAAGCCAAGATCTGTGGGTTCTGAAATGGCTGAGTAGTTACAAGGGGAGACTTTGAGACTATAAGGTTGCAGCTGGCAGGTTCTGTTCTGAATACAGCTGGTGGTGTCCTTGGACCTGGTACAGTTTAAAGAAAGTTCAGGTTCTCAGTGCGGCAGAGATCTGTCTGAGACCACATTCTCAGTGGCTGCTGGACTTCCTTTGTGACACCTGAGCTGTGATCACTCCATTGTAATTTCAATGTATCATCACAGCGAAGCTGACCTTCATGCTTTTCCTGCCCTCTGTTACCCTTTGACCTTGAGGCAGCAAATACACAGGGAAATTTGGTTGTGTGAGCATATTGAAAGCATCCTAAGCAAAGGAATTTTCTTGTGAGGTTCTGTTACTATCTCAGTGATGTTATTACAACTTAAGACACTTAGTTTTACTTTCCACCTCACAGGAGACCAAGTGACAAATTGGTGGCAGATGTATGTGCTTTAATTTTTAGAACTTAAGAGTCATTTACAGATAACTGTGATAGCTGAGTTGGGCTATAAATGTCTTGAGGACCTTTTCTGTATTGAAAGAGAACTTTCCCACATGTTTTGAGGCCATTAGGCATTGCGCATGCTCACCAAGGCTACTGTGAAGAAGGCGGCCAGGGTAGCGTGGTGCTGGGGCCCTGACGGTCCATCCCGAACTGCAGCTGGGGAAAACACAGAGGGCCCAGCCTGGCTTCCTCAGCCTTTCTTCTGTCTTCTGGGGTTGCAGGGAGGGAGCACCTTGTTCCTTGCAACGTGCGGTTTCCTCAAGTGTGGCTGACAAGCGCTCTTCCTCTGGCTAGTAAGAGGCCTTTCACATGAACATGAAAGGCATGTTCACGTGACAGTGTGTTGCAGACTGCACAAACTCACTGTCTTGCTTTGAAGGGAATTTTATGCTCATTTGTCTTTATGTTTGAGTCCTTAAAACCCAAAAAGTCTTGAGTTTTAGTCTATTTAAAATGGATAGTGAACTCTTACTGAGAAATTAATTAGAATTCTTTTCTATAGCGGATTATTATGTGTTTTTCAGATCATTTTATGATTTCCTAACTAAATAAAAATATTCAAAAGAAACAATGGTTAGTAAGTTTTAAAGCAAGACAGATCTTTTTTTAATTCCATTTGTTAGCACAATAGTTTCATGTGCTAATTTTGTCTGTTTATTCACTCATATTTGCTGTCCATCTAAGAAGTGGGACTTCAAGCTCCTGATTCACATGAACAAAAATATATAACTTGGGATAAACAGTTTGACTGAACTCCTCAGTTCTCCCAGAAAGCAGGACGACTGAGCAGATGAGTCTTGAACTACACCCCAAACCCAGACACAAGTCAGATGAGCGTGTACTCATCTTCAGGTGATTTCCCTGGGCGGAGCAGAGCTGCCACATTGTATCACAGGACAGTCTTCAGCAGAATCTTGCTCAGTTGGCTGCATCCCCAGTGAATGTGTTTATGTCCACCTCTGCCTTTATTTTACTTCTAATCAGCCTCCTCAGCTTTCTTCAACTGTGAAAAAGTATCACCAGACCAAACATGATGGTTTTTATTTTCCCACAGAATCACTCAGTGTCTGTGTCAGCTCACAGGCTGAGAATGTAGCAATTCTGGATTTGTCTAAGAAATGGCCATTCCTTTATTATAAATTTAAAGAATAATGAGCCTAAGAGTCATAAAATTGACTTCTCACACTCGGAGGTTCTTATTCGTAAATTATGGCTAACTTCAAACTTTTCTTAGAATTTCTTCCCTTTTTTATTCCACAGGTAAAAACCATATTTTATGCTGCAATTGACTTTTGAAATAGAAAAAGAGCAGACTTTAGAAACAGTTTGTTACAACCATGAGTCCCTTTAGTTTCACTGAATTTAATTCTGGCATCAATAAAGCAGAGAGAAATGACTAAAAGTAAAATGTGAATTATATTGCAAACATGACATTAGATAATTTTCCTTTGTCAGTTAATTTACATGCTTTCTAGGTAAAGGAAATCAGGCTGAGAAAAGTATAATTAACTTGATACACCTTCTGTGAGTAAAGGAAAACCAAGGAATTTGCTTATATCACTTCTGCCACTTTAAAAGGACTATCTCATTTTTCTAGGAAGTTTGTGACGTCTCCTACAGACTAAAACATTTGTTTTAGAGATACGTATAGTTTTCAACAGGACATATATATCTATATGTTACTAAATTTTTTACATAAAATTATTTTTGAAACATGTTTCAGAATGAAATTCTTTTTTTTTTTTTTACCTCCCCAGGAGTTAAAGACAATTAAAAGATTATAATGTAACTAATCTTCTTACAAGTAAGGCAGTAGTAAATCTGTTGAATAGAGAAGCAATTATTACAATCATACTTACGGAATTAATACATTAATATGCTTTATTTGGGCATTATTATGGGATGAAGTTCTGACTGTATACTTAAAAGTATACGTAGTGCATCTCATAGTACCAATTTCTAAAAAATTCTTGAATATACTAGTTTCCAACCCCCACCTTTTAATTTAAATTATAGCAAAAGCAATCAGAAACAACTAGTAATAAAACATGAAAAACAGTAGTGGAAGAAAGCACATTTGTGAAAGAATTTTAGATAAATATAAGTTGAATTTTTCCCTTTGTGAGAACTTCTACATCGTAAAACACATCACATTTTTCATTGACCACTGTTGCGTCCATCAGATATAGGTAAATTTGTATGACGAGTAGCATGAAGAATTTTTTGGTCTGGTTTGCTCACCATTTGTCCTGACAGGCAACATAATTATGGACTTAAGACCAGGAGAAATTAGAAACTACGTTTACCTGGCCAATTTTTAATCAGTGTTGGAGGAGGGAAATAACTGCATGAATTCTGGTACCACTGAAGTTGTAAGTCTGCACAGTGTCAGGGAGGAAGAACGCAGCTACCTCTGGGCCTGTAGCAGGCTGATCAGTTATTCTGATCTTGCTTTCCTCCGTTTGTGTGGGAAGTCAGTGTGACAAAGTCAATACTATATTTGCCACAGTAGCTAAGCATGCAATAAAAATACAATAAACAAAGCCTTTTTTCCCAAAGAGTATGTACTTTTTTACTTTTCAAACAGCAGTTTCTTTCAAAGGTTCATGGTTTTTCCCAGCTCCTCTCCTGCCTCCTCTTTCTGCTAATAGTATCTGCCCATCTGGATAAGACCAAGGTCACGCTTCTGTTCCTGGCCACAGAGACTCGTACTGAGAAACATGAGCATGTTTGCATTGAAAATACATTTTAATCCCACTGGTAACACTGTGGTGTGGAAATTCGCATCTATACTGATTTTTGAAAGAGTAAGGTTATTATTGGCACATAAAACCCTAGATTAGCACAAATAGGTGTAGATTCTGTGTGCTACTTCCAGAAAGTTGCCTAACCTCATTGGATGTTATGTAACCCACTGAAACTGTTCCCAAAGTGCCTCGAGATTATTTTTAAAGCTATAAAAATATATCCTTATAAAATAATTCAAGAAGTCTTTTTAGTTTTGTTGGTAATCTTTACATTGTTTAGTTATAAAAATCATTAGTCCTTCTGGGGAAAAATCATGAATTGATCAAAATTCTTTGTTTTGAGGATATTGAAATCAAGTTTTAAAAATGAGAATGTTTGACATGGTTTTAAAAATTCGTCTAAAAAAATGTATGAGAAAGTAGGCCACAAAATTCTTGACTCTGAGTTACTCACTGCCAGAAGGAGAGCAGTAAGAGATGGAAAAGGCCACAGTAGATTGGAAAATAATTTCAATTAATAGAAAACAGAGGGAGAACTAGATATAGGACGTGATGAAGACACTGCAGTAACCGCTGTATTTTTTCTTGTTTTATTCTATGGTGTCATGAGTGAATACCTAGTACAGTGTCATATCCCACGTTCTTTTTTATGACCTGAAACTTAGCCTTCACTCTTTAAAAGTTGATTTCTATTTCAAGCACTCAGTGACAGTTGAAAGCACGGCTGCATATTGGTAATACAGGTACTTTGCAGTCATTTATTTAGAGAAATACAGGCCCATTAAAAATAACCAGAAAATTATTACTTCTGATTCAACATCTTAGTATAACCAAAAGAAAAAAGATCAAAACCCTTTGTATCTCCAAAATCTGTCCTTTAAAATTGAGCTGCTTTTTCTTCTCTCGAGCCCTCAGATGTTCTAATGATGTCTTAGGAGAAAGAATGTGTTACAGGTTGATACATGTATTTCTTAAGTCTGTGTTAAAGACCTTTAATTTCTATCCTTACTTATGAATATAAAAATATAGGTCTCATTTTTTTCAAAACTCATGCAACTCATCTTTCCTTTTTCTCTTTAGTTACATCCCATATGTTCCTGGTTACATAAGGATAAATAAAGATAATATTCCAAACCTCCCAAACTTACTTGAAATACGTGTTTTATCAGCTCTGCTATTTAAGTGGCTAAGCCACGTTCTCAGAAGTAGGCTTTCAGAATTTCAACCTCATGTTAAAAGCAGCCTCTATAATTAGAGTATATATTTGCATAGGACATTTTACATTTTCACGCTGTTAAAAGTGCGTTCCATACACAGTGCTTACAGAAAAATGTGAAGTTCTATTTTAATGGATTATGGCATCCAATTTCCTCATAAACACCCCTGGGAAGAGGAGAGAATCTCTTCCCTATCTTCCTCAATAACTTACACACACACAAGTATTCAGCATTGAAATACTTGTATAACTCCATAAATTATCTTGCATTGTACTCTTTTAATAGAAATTACCAGATAATAAGGAGGACAAGTAACAAAAGGTTAAAATAGTGATAAATGTCTTTATTGGCTTGCTAAATCTGCATTTGTTAAATATTATTATATTGATTCAAGACAGTGGAATTTTTTCATAACCTATTATGTAGTTCAAGGTCAAAATGTAGTGAGAATTTAAGGAAATGCATATCTAAGTAGTTTTATGTTAAAACATTTTTTTAAAAAAATCAGTAACCACCAATAACTACCCACTCTAGTACTATTTTGATAAAATTTTAAAAAACTAATTCAAAAATAAAACTAAATGTCAAAGTCCAGAACTTGGTAGCTTATTTCAAGTATAATGTTTAGCATTTGATGCAGAGTAAATTTAGTGATGTTAATTATAAAATGTATAGAACAGTGAGTGAGGGATGAGATAGCCTGTCTCCCAGATAATAGTACATAAATTAGAAAAACAGAGGATTGCTGCTAGCTGATATAAAACCTGTAGGTATAGGTATAAAAAGATACCAGCATTTCTGCCATATGTCTCAATAATAGCCTTGTACTAGTTATTATTTGTTAGTTTAGCCATTATCTATCAGTTTGCCATAATGTTAGATGAAGTTTTAGCTCACATTGTTACCAAACCAAACTTAGGTCCCCTCACCCAAAGCACAGCAAAGTCAGTCTACTGACACCTGGTTGTGGTGAAGGAACGTGCAGCATTTATTGGCAGGGCGCCAAGCAAAGAGAACAGACAGCTTACGCTCAAAGGACCTGAACTTCCTCAGTGGCTTTAGGCAGGGGTTAAAGGCCCCATTAGGGGTAAGAGTTGCAGGGTATGTGACTATGTCATGGAGATTCTTCTGGGTGGTTGGTAATGAGGTAACAGTGATGTTTCAGGAATCTCTCATCAGTCTTCTGGCTTCTGGCATGTAGTCAGAGATCTACATGTGTATGGTCAGCATGTGATCACCATCATCCACATAGGTGGAGGTCTTAGTTCCTGCAAAACAACTCAAGGATATAAATCAAGATATTATGTATAGCCCTTGAGGAGGAACTAAGGGTCCTGTGACTGATTTATGGATGAATTGTTGTTCATGCTATTATTGCTTTTCTTGTTTGATTGTTTTCCCTTTATTTCTGCATTTTCTCACTTCTCTAATAATTAACTGATTGAGTCTGCTCTTTGAAACTTGGTTATTATGTTCTTTATCTCTGTTTGGTGGTTCTTTATATCTTCTAACTCTTTGTTAAAAACTAACTTCTCACTCTGTTCATCCAGTCTTCTCCCAAATTCCTTGATCATCTTTACAATCATTACCTTGATCTATTTATCAGGTAGATTGCCTGTCTCTACTTCACTTAGAAGTTTTTCTTCTTGAGTTTTATCTTGTTCTTTCATGTGGAACATACTCCTCTGTTGCCTCATTTTGCCTAATTTGCTGTTTTTATTTCTGTGTATCTGATAGGTTGGTTACATTTCCCACCTGGGAGAAGAAGATATTCCATAAGTCCCAGCAGTGTACTCCCCTCTAGACACCAGAGCTGTATGTTCATAGAGCCCTATGTGGGTGCATTGGTCCTTCTGTTTTGGCAGGCTGACTACTGTGGTTCATCTTGTAGGCATGGCTGGCCACTGGTCCCTTTGATTTCCAGGCCCTGCCTTCTGCTGAGGCTGCTGGCTCACTGATGTGCAGGGCCAGGACCCAGGGACTTCCGAGGCTGATGCCTGCCTACTGGTGGGTGGAGCTGGATTCCTGGGTCTTTGGCTGGATCCCTGATATCTTTGTAGATGTCAGGTGTCTTCATCCCTTGTTTCAGGATCCCAGGTTTTCCCAGCCAGGGATCTAAGTTTAGCTTAGCAGATGTGCTTTGGCTGTGCACTTAAATGTCTTAGGAGATCTAATATGGCTGTTAGATCTTTTTATTGCTCAGCTGTTTCTGTTCTTTCACTGCAGGAGATAACTTCCTCTTTGCAAACTACTAAGGAGCCCCCTAGTAGTCTTTAACTATCTATTAATGCCCAGGGTCTTTCATCATCTCTCTGCGGGGTGTCAGTCTGACTTAGCTAGTCAGCCAAGTCCACTGTCTATGTGGCATTGTTCTCACTGTACCTTCAGTAGCCTGAATCATCACACCTGCAAGGACATTCCCACACCAGGACTTTTTTGTAGGCCACCCCTAGTGATATCTTTAGCAGTTCATGGCCTCCAGTGTGCCAGGGTTGCCCCATGTACCACCTGTGGCAGTGGTGTGATGAATGAATCTGTCCCAGATGTCATCTTACAGCTTGTTTTCCCAGGCTGCTTCTGGCTCCACGTACGTTATTTCAGGTTCTCTAAAAGGCAGGTACCAAGGCTGGATTTATTGAGGGAAACAGGAAGGGAGCCAGAGGAAACTGGGACAGCTGTTAGACTTGGATGTGGGTCCAACTGCCATGGAGGAGAGGGATGGAAGGAAGCCTGGATAGCAAAAGTCTTAGACTGAGTCAAGCAATAGAAATGATACATTTTATTTCCCTTTTTTAAAAAATATTTAAATTAACAAATATTTATTTAATATCTTTGCCCCTTCCCAAGATAATATAACATCTTCAAATAACTTTTCTCACCACATGTTGTTGATCAACAACATAGGTATCTGTGTATGTGCCTGTGTGTGTCTGTGTGTCTGTAAGATGTAATGTCTGTGGTGTTTAAGCTCCTTTTGTTTGTTTTTTGCAAATAAACATCCAGTCGTTCTAGAACTGTTTGTTGAAAAGACTGTCATTTCTCCATTGAGCTGCCTTGGTTCCTTTGTCAAACGTCAGTGAACTGTATTTGTGAGTCTACTTCTGGACACTCTGTTCTGTTTCATTGACGCATATGTCTACTATTTCTCTAATACCATGCTGTCCCAATTATGGTAGCTTTATTGTGAGTCTGAAAATTCGGTAGTGTGAGGGCTTCAGTTTTGTTTTTCTTCTTCAGTACTGTGATGGCCATTCCAGGTCTTTTGCCTTTTCCATGTAAACTTTAGAATCAGTTTGTCAATATCCACAAAATAATTTGGTAGGATTTTTATTAGGATTACATCAATCAGATAAAGTTGGGAAGAACTGGAATCTTTACAATATTGTCTGTTCCTATCCATGTTCATAGAATAGCTCTTCATTTATTTAGATCTTGATTTTTTCATCAGTTTTGTAGTTTTCTTCATAGATCTTATATCTATTGTTAGATTTATACCTTAGTGTTCCATGTTTTTTGTGCTATACTAAATTATATTTTTTAATTTTAAAATTTAATTGTTCAACGCTGGTGTATAAGGAAGCAATTGAGTTTTGTATATTGACCTGTGTCCTTCAACCTTCCTATATTTGTTTATTGATTCCAAGAATCATTTTGTAGACTCTTTGGCATTTCTACATAGTCATATTCACCTTCAAATAAAGACAGTTTTATTTCTTCCTTCCCAATCTATATACCTTTTATTTACTTTTCTTGTCTTATTGCGTTAGCTGTGACTTCCAGTATGGTGTGAATTAGAACTTAAAGGGAAGACACCCAAGCCTTATTACCACTCTTAGGAGGAAAGCAGTCTCTTAACAGCAGTATGGTGTTAATTGTAGGAATTTTTGTAGATGTTTGTTATCAAGTCAAGGAAGTTCAAATCTTAGTTTGCTGAGAGTTTTTCTCATGGTATGAGATTTTGTCAAATGTTTTTCCTGCATCAGTTAATGTCATTATATTTTTTTCTTTATCTTGTTGATGTGGTAAATGGTATTTTTTATTTGAATACTGAACTCACCTTGCATAACGGAAATAAACTTTATTTAGTCATGATGTATAACTCCTTTTATTCATGTTGAATTCATTTGCTAATATTTTGTTGAGAAATTTTGTACCTATGCTCAAGAGATATATTGGCCTTGCTTTTTATTTATTTTTTTTCTTGTAATGTCTTTGTCTTGTTTTGGTATTAGACAATTACTGGCCTCATAGAATGAGTTAGGAACTCTTTCTTCTGCTTCTACTGTCTAGAAGAGATTCATTTTTTTCCTATAAATGTTTGGTAGGATTCAGTTGGGAAACCATTTAGGCCTTGTGGTTTCTTTTTTGAAAGGGTATTAATATTGACTTAACTTCTTTAATAGATGTAGCTATCTTCAGATTATCTGTTTCTTCTACAAGAGTTCTAGTAGTTGGTGTCTTTCAAAGAATTGACTCATTTTATCTAAGTTATCAAAATTGTTGGTAAAGAATTATTCATAACATTCCTTTAAATGTCCATGGGATTAGTGATAACCCTTTTTTCATGATTTATATTACTACTGTGTGTTTTTTCCTCTTATTTTTATAGGTAATAAATTTTATTGACCTTTCCTAAAAATTATCTTTTGGTTTTGCTGATTTTTTTCTGTTGTTTTCCTTTTTTTCATCTTCTTTTCTTCTGCTTCCTTTAGGGTTAAATTGCATTATTTACCTTAGTTCCCTAAGGTGCAATCTTATATTCTTGATAGTAGAACTTTCTTCTTTTCTAAGAACATTTTAAGCTATAAATTTTCATCTAAGTTCTGCTTTAACTACACTCTACAAATTTTGATATTTTATACTTTTAGTTCAAAATATTTTCTGATTTCCCTTGAGACATTTTCTTGATCCTATGAATTATTTAGGAATGATTTGGAAACTTTGGAATCTGGGTAAGATGGCAGAGTAGGAAGACTCTGAGCATATTTCCTGCCATTGGTACACCAAAATTGCAACTATTTGCAGAACAACTACTGATAAGAAAAAACTGGAAGACTAGCATAAAAAACCTTCTACAACTAAAGATATAAAGAAGGAACTACAGCAAGACAGGTAGGAGGGGAAGAGACACAGAATAGTCAAGACCCCTACCCCTGGGTGGGTGACCCACAAACAGGAGGATAATTGTAATTGCAGAGGTTCTCCCCAAGGAGTGAGGGAACCAAGCCCCACCTCGAGCTCCCCAGCCTGGGGCTCGTGCACCAAGAAGATGAGCCCCAAAACATTTGGCTTTGACGGCCAGTGAGGCTTACTTTCAGGAGACCCAAAGGGCTGTGGGAAATAAAACAGTAATTTGAAAGGAGACTGGGTCAAACCTACCTGCTGATCTTGGAGAACTTCTTGAAAAGGCAGGAGGCAACTGGAGCTCACCCTGGGGACATAAGTGAAATAAGTCAGACACAGAAATACTAACACTGTATGATTTCACTTACATGTGGGGTCTAAAAAACAAATACAAACATAGCAAAACAGAAGCAGAGTCATAGATACAGAGAACAAACAGCTGATTGCCAGAGGGGAACGGTTGGAGGGTGGAAAGAAATAGGTGAGGGCAATTAAGAGGTACAAACTTCCAGTTGCAAAATAAATGAGTCACAGGTATGAAATGTAGAGTGTGGGCAATATAGTCAATAATGATGTAATATCTTTCTGTGGTGACAGGACATAACTAGAGTTATGGTGGTGATCATTTTGATATATATAGAAATATTGAATGACTGTGTTGTGTAACAAGAACTAACATACTGTTGTCAGTCAATTATACTCCAAAAACAAACAAACTCCTAGAAAAAGAAAACAGATTTGTGGTTACCAAAGGCAGGGGGGGATGGAGGGAGGGGAAATTGGATGAGGGTGGTTAAAAGGTATAAACCCTAGGAAAGTAATGTACAACATGATAAAAATAATTAACACTACTGTGTATAATATGTGTTAGTAGTTAAGAGTTCTCATGACAAGGAAAAATATTTTTTATATTTAATTTTGTATCTACATGAGATGATGGGTGTTCACTATACTTATTAGGGTAATCACTTTGTAATATATGTAAATCAAATCACTATGCTGTACACTTTAAACTTATACAGTGCTGTTTTTCAGTCTTATCTCAATAAAACTAGAAGAAAAGGAAAAGAAATGACTTGGATATTTCCCTGCTAATTTTACTATTATTGACTTCTAGTTTAATTCCATAGTGGTCAGAAAGCATACTTTGTATGATTTCAGTTCCTTTCCCTCATTCCTTTACCCCACATAGATACGAGACAACAAAGGACCTTCATGTAAATTAAAACATGTCAGTATATCAATCTTGGAGAGATCAAGATGGCAGAGTAGGAAGATGTGGAGCTCACCTCCTGACCCACAAATACATCTAGAATACATGTACATGCAGAACAACTGTCACACAAAATTAGCTGGAAACTGGCAGAAGAACTCCCATACAGCCAAAGCTACAACAAAGATCTCCACGTACTGAGTAGGATGGGAAAAAAGGCATTGGAACAGGACCTGCACACCTGTGAAGGGCCTATAAGGAAGAGAAGGTCCACATGGGTGGACCCTCACCCTGGGGAGTGACCAGGTTGAGCCACAATCTGGGCATCTGAGTCCTGGGTTCCTGCATGGAGGAGACATGCCGGTGTGTCTGATGCGAAATCTTCTGAGACAGTTTGAGGACTGCAGAAGGCTCAACTCTACTCACAAGCAGTGCTCATGTGCTGGCTTTCTAACAGTCAGGGCAGAGAGAGCCTTGCACTGGTGGCTGCCACCTCACCACAGTTCCCAATCTGAAGGGGCAAATGCCCTGGCCCTGCTCACTCCACACCATAGCCTGGTGCAAGATCTTGGCAAGAACTCAGTCTAGCTGTGCAGAGACAGACTAGGGCACCTGGGGTGTGATCTGGGCAGAACCACAAAGACCACTGTCAGTGCTCACATGGGGGTGATGGGTCAAACTGAGCAGACATTGTCAGCGTGCACATAGGACGGTGCCACAGGAGTGCACAGCAGCTCAGCAGCTATGGGCAGACAGGCCCTGGAAGAGGACAAGAGTTAGCTATGCAGAGACACCCCAGGGGCACCTGGCCTGTGGTCCAGACAGGCAGTGACAGCCATTGTCAGTGAGCTCTGGAGTAGCAGTGGTTTATCTCCCAGCAAGAGTGCTCTGGCTCCACCCACGCCATACCACAGCTTAGCAGGTAGGTCTGGGGAGAAGTCTGCAAGGCAGCCCAGATCTCAGGCAGCAGCACAGCCACTCAGTTCCTTTAGCTACAACGCCCCAACCCCGAGCCCCATCCTACTCCACACCACACCACAGACTTGCATTAGGTCTGGGACAAATAGAACAGAGAAAGTGATGGGACCTTGGGCTGCTTGTGAGCAGAACCATGGATGTCTACATGGATGGTGCATAGGTCCTCTGTGATGCCACAGGCCTCACTTGCTTCAGCAATCAGTTGGACTTAATTGATATGTGTGGGACATTACATCCAAAAAAACCAGAATATACTTTATTTTCAAGTGCATATAGAACATTCACTAGAATAGAAAACATAATAGGTCACAAAACAAGTCTCAACAAACTTAAGAGAATAAAAATTATTTCAAGCATCTTTTCTGATCACAGCAGTATGAAGCTAGAAATCAACCACAGAGAGAAAAATGGAAAAAGAACACATGGAGACTAAACTGCATGCCAGTAAAAAAGAAAACAATGGGTCAATGATGAAATCAAAGAAGAAATCAGAAAATACCTTGAGACAAATGAAAATGAAAACACAACCTTAGAAAATCTATGATACAGCAAGAGCAGTTCTAAGAGGGAAATTCATAGTGATACAGGCCTTCCTCAAGAAACAAAAAAAAATCTCAAACAACGTATCCTACCACCAAAAAAAGTTAGAAAAAGAATAAAGAAAGACTGAAGTCACCAGAAGGAAGAAAATAAAGATCAAAAAGAAACTAAATAAAATAGAGATCCAAAAAATAGAAAAAATCAAGAAAAGATGAACAAAATCATCAAACTTCTATCCAGGGTCACCAAGAAGAAAAGAGAAAAAAAAACAGCACTTAGAAAGAAACCTTAAAAGAAGACAGAGGGAGCCGGAAAAAAGGTAAAAGGGGCCAATGATTGTCCATTGTTGAGTGTAGAAGCTAAGAGTAAGGAAGAGAGACAGGCGTATCGGAGATACTGCAATAAAGTTAATATCACAATAAAAAAAAGAGGACTCAAATAAAGTAATGAAAGTGGAGCAGTAACAAACAGTACCAGAGATTTTAAAAATTGTAACAAAATACTAGGTACAGTTATGTCCCAACAAATTGGACAACCTTGAAGAAATGGACAAGTTTCAAGAAACATACAGACTGCAAAGACTGAGTCAAGAAGAAAGAGACAATTTGAACAGGTCAATCTAATTAAAACAACAAAAAACAAAAAACTCCCTGTAAACAAAAGTCCAGGACTGGGCAGCCTCACTGGGGAATTCTACCAAACATACTACAAAGAACTAATATTTATCCTTTTCAAACAATTCCAGAAAATTGAAGAGGAGGGAACACTCCCAAATTCATTCTCTGAAGCAACCGTGATCCTGATACTAAAGCCGGACAAAGACACTGCAAAAAAAGAAAATTACAGGCCAATATCTTTGACGAATATAGATGCAAAAATCCTCAATGAAGTGTTAGCAAACCAAATCCAACACTACATAAAAAGAATCTTACACTATGATCAAATTGGATTCATTCTAGGATTGCAAGGATGGATCAACACACAAATCAATCAATGTGATACACCACATTAACAAAAGGAAAGACAAAACACATGTTCACCTCAACAGATGTAGAAGAAGCATTTGACAAAATTCAAAAATCCAGTCGTGATATTATATATATATATATATATAAAATTCAGCCTTTAAATGAATGAAAATACTGCCATTTTCAGCAACGTGGATAAACCTAGAGAATATTATACTTAGTGAAATAAGTCAGACAGAAAAAGGCAAATACCGTATGATATCACTTACAAGTGGAATCTAAAAAATAATACAAATGAATCTATATACAAAACAGAAAAAGACTCAAGGACATAGAAAATAAACTTATGGTTACCAAAGGGGGAGAGGGAGGGACAAAGTAGGGCTCTGGTTTCTTCCTCTTTTTATAAGAGCATTTTATATATATATATATATGTGTGTGTGTATATATATATATATAAAAGTCATTATAGGAGCTCCACCCTCATGACCTCATCTAAACTTGGTTATCTCCAAAAGGTCCCACCACTATTACATTGAGGATAAGAGCTTTCACATACAAATTTGGGGGACATAAACATGAAGTCTGGATTTCCCCGATTTTGTCCTGTTGGTGCAGGTTAACATGATCCTCTCCCCGTATTTCTTGCAGGCTGATAATTAGCTCTAGATGCTCAATCAGTTGCAGGTCTGAATATGGCAAAATTACCTTGTAGATTGCAGTGTGTTCTACCAAGGGGAAGTGTATCATGCTTGGTTTTCTCTTTTTGTAATATTACCAGCCTTTGACAGTCAATATCTAGATACTTTAACTTTTAAGGAATTGGAAAATGGTGACATTTTGTCACTTTTCTCAGTTATTAAGTGAAATGCCTTTTTTAAAGAAAATCTTTTCCTCACTTGGCATTTCAATAGAATATTCATACAGGAAATGAATGATTCTTTCCCTTGGTTTTCCAGTTTTCAAAACGAGGTGGTTCTCTAGCTTCCCCCAACAGTGACCAAATCTTTTTTAAGCACTGTAATAAGCTGATTGAATTAAACATATTTTGATGTGTTTCACTCCTTTGTAGTTATTATTTTTGCTGATACACAAAGTGTTCCATCTTTGAGTTAACCTCTCAGTTTTTTGACGTGACCTTCCTTGTTAGCTTCTTGGATTAGATACTCTAGGTTCATTTCATACATTTTTTAATCCCAGACCTGGACTGAGCCATTTCTCCAACTGGGTTGTTTAGAATGGTCTTTGGCGATCACAATCTGGGTTCTAGTATTATTTATTGCTACTGAATTAGCATTGGACAGTTAGAATTAAAATACATTGTTAGTTCCTACTATTACTTCCCATTCTAATTCAAGGCAGAGTTCTTAACTGTAAGATTCAACATTCTTTATTCTTTCTCACGTTGAGAATCTTGATTTGCCAATCCTTCCATCAGTGTCTCTTGTGCCTTCTTTACTTTTTGAAGCTCATTCTCTAGTAGACTCTTCAATAACTGATCATTTCAGTAATATTTCTTGAATTCTTTCATACTGTATACAGTTTTCCTATGCCCCTTATACTTGAAAATCAGTTTGGTTGAATACAAAATGTTTGGTTGACCCTCCTCTTTAGCATCCTAAATCTGTTATTCCATTGTCTCCTGACAGTTGTTGTCTAAATGTATGATGATGGTAAGATTCTTTTCGTTTTAAGGAAAGTGGTCTGTCTGCATAATGACCAAAAGACTTTTTCTTTTTCCTTATTTTTTAAATATGGTAGTCTTACTATCACTGTGCATTTTGTCTTAGTGCTGATTATTGCCATGCTATTTCAGTATGCAGTATCACATATTTTTATTTTGGAATTTTGAATATTTTAGAATGTTTTCTTTTTCATTGCTTTGGTTGTCATTTGTGGGGGCTTTTATAACGTGTGTGGGAATTTCTTCTCTTCTATACTTGCGGCTTTCATCTCTTGGCTTTATTTCTCTTTGATTTTTAAATTTTATCTCCTAGTTACATTAAGATATTACGTGTTATTGTTATTAACTATACTATTACATCTAGTTCAGTCCTTGTGTGTGAAATATTTTAAATTTCAAATTATTTGTTAAGTTCTATCATCTCATTTCTGAGTTTTTTAATTGAGAGTTATGTTTTGTTATAGCCTCTATCATTTTATTAATTTAACATGTTTTACAGTATTAGGCAAAATTTTTCATCTGTTTTATAGATTGATCTCTCTGGCATGTTCTCATTAGTCTGTAGAGCCATTATTTTGTTCCTAGTTTATTTTGTCTTTTAATAGCTTTGTTTAGGACTCAGTCACAATTTCCTTTCTTCCTTCTTTTTATCTCCTTTTTGTTCCTTCTCTCCTGCTCTTACTTTCTTTTTCTTACTTCTTTTGTTCTTTCTTTGTTAATTGAGGCATAATTTATACAATAAAAATGTACAGACATAACTGAAAACAGTTCTGTTGCCTCAACTGTTTACCCCACACCTCTCTGAAGAGACAGTCATTGGTTTGATGTCTGTCAACATGGAGTAACTTTGTATATACTTGGGCTTCATGTAAATGAAATCATATGGCATGTGTGATTTTGAGTATGATGTTAGCTGTAGGCTTTTCACAGATGTCATTTATCTCATTGTGTAAGTTTACTTCTGTTCCTAGCTTGCAGAAAGTTTTTTCTTTCTGTGGTAATGAGTTGGTGTTGACTTTTTTTCATATTCTTTGTATGCATTTATTGAAAAGATCAACTGGTTTTTCTTCTTTACTCTGTTCATGTGGCATATTACACTGATTAGTTTTCAGATGTTGAAACAACTTTGTATTATTGGGATAAACCACAGATTGCATGACATATTATCCATTTTATAAATTGCTGTGTTCAGTTTGTTAATTAAGGATTTTTTATGTTCATGTTCATGTTTTATTTTTGTTTTATGTTCATGAACAATGTTGGTCTATAAATATCTTTCTTTTTTCTTTTATAGTATGTTTTTTTAATAGTATATTTTTTCAGTTTTGAATATCAACATCAGAGTAATGCTGGCCTCATAAAATGAGTTGGGATGTGTGCTCTCATTCTGTTTTCTGAAACAGTTAATGTCAAATTGGCATTATTTCTTCATCAAATGTTTGTTAATTCACCTGTGAAACAACTTAGAAGTATTTTGGAAGGAGAGTTTTTTATTACAAGCATATCAAAAATAATTTCTTATTTATTAAAATAACTTATTAAAAATTGAAAATAAATAGATGTAAGGCTACTTCTATTTCTATTTCTTTTGTCAGCTTTAGAAAATTTTTTTGTTCGAGGAATTAGTCCATTTCTTCTAAGGTGTTAAATCTATTAGCATAAAATTATGTATAATACGCCATATTATACTTTTAAGGTCTGTGTGATCTATAATGATGACCCTGCTTTTATCTGTGAAATTAACCACAGTTCTCTTTTTTTATTTATCAGTTTTGATAGGGGCTTACCAATTTTATTAAACTTTTCAATAAATCAACTCCTGACCTTCCTGGTTTTGTGTAAGGTTTTTCTATTTCCTCGTTTTATGATCTTGTTATTATTTCTATTTCTATGTAATCAAGTTTAATTCACTCCTCTTTAGCTTCTTGAGTTAGATATCTACCTGTATCAGTGATTTTATACCTTTTCTGTTTTAATATGAAGATTTTCAAAGCCCTAAATTTCTCTTTAATACTGCTTTATCTTCTTCCACACATTTTGATAGTTTATGCTTTTATGTTTACTCAGTTTGCAGTATTTTCTCATTTCTTGTCTGGTTGCTTTTTTACCCATAGGTTATTTATAATAGTTTTGCTTAATTTTCAAATTGGAGATTTCCCAGATATGTTATTTTTATTCAGTCATAATTTAAAGCTGCTGTGATCAGAGAACATGTTCTGGATAACAGATAATAAAACGCCTTTGAAATTTACTGAGACTTGTTTACGACTCAGCACACGGGCTGTGTTGGTGCTTTCATTGCTCTCATGCGGCCCACTGTCATGGGTTACAGTACTCTGAAAACCAGCTCAGCCCATTTGTTGATAATCTTTAAATCTTCCATATCTTTAGTGATACTGTTTTCCTGGTTCTGTCAATTATTGAGAGAGGGATATTAAAACATCCAATTATGATTGAGGTTTTGTCTCTTTTTCATTTTAGTTCTATATTTTTTGCTTCATGTATTTTGAAACTTATTAAATACATATGTATTTAGGATTGTTGTGTCTTCCTGATGTTTTTATTATTTTGAAATGGTGCTGGTAATATTCTTTGTCTTAAAGTCTGTTCTGTCTGATAATAAACAGCACCATGTCAGGTTTGCAATGCTTAGTGTTTGACATGCTTTTTTCCATTGCATTATTTTTTTCTTGTTCATTTTACATGAAATTGGCTTTACTGAACTTTTAGGAGAAAGAGATGAATGAGGATCGCTTTTCTAGGCTCACTTCTAGCTTCACATGAACACATACCGTCCATAATTTTCTCTCTTCCAATGTATCTGCATTTTCTATCTCCTTTGTCCTTGCATTTATCCTGCGCAATTTTAACTACTCCCAGCATTCATCTTCTCTCAGTGCAGAGCTCTGCCCTCAGAGGGAATTCCTCGTTGTTAGTACTGAGAGTTCACACAGCCTAGACTGCTCCCCGCCATTATAACAGATTCTTTCTTCTCTTCCATGCATTAGTGTGCATCAAGCCCTTCCAATTTCAGCTGCAGTTCTCAGGTTGACCCTTACACTTCTCAGGAGCACCTGCTTAGGATTTGGGGGTTCTCCTGTTTCATGGGGACCCCCTGTTGCTTCCCTCTTCCTCCCCCTGTACAGGGATGCTACTGGGCTTGTGCTGTCAGTGGTTTGTCCTACCCCATTGCGTTCTGAGGTTTGTGGGGATGTTGGACTCAGTGTTTTGTATGCCTTTTATTTTACTGTGAGCTTTTATTTTACTGTCTTAGTTGCTCTCTGTCTTTGTGTGGGTAGTCGTAAAAAATTCCAAAACAATTCTACTCCTGTGGCCATCTTTCAGAATTCTGCAGCTACTTTTGATTCCATTACAGAGCCTCATATTTGTACTTTCTGATATTTGTAGTAAAAGAAGTGTGGTGCTGATCTTTTACAGAAAGGACCATTTAGGGACCGAGACTAGAGAGTTCTTGATTGCTTGGTGACCTCTGGAGTTGCCTTTTGTTGTGATTGGTGCATTTGCTTAGTGTTAGAACTGCTATTCTTTTTACTGCTGGCTCTTTGTGTGCCAGGGTCATATTGAGAGGGCCTCACAGAACAGTCTGTGTAGAGAGGAAAGTCTCAGATAGGATGTCTGTCCTCTTCAGTGGTCCCATATCCCGTACGGTGGGTAGGGCCCTCCTGGTTCCTGATTTAGATAAAGGGGATAATTCAGAAAGGATGGCTCCTATCCCTACCACCCACCATCCAAATGGGTATCTTTCCTGTCATAGAAGTTTGAATTAGCTGAGTGCCGCCTAATGCTGGACAGGACTATATAACTGAAAATGCCTCTGGAATACAAGGTACCTTGATAACTTGTAGAAATTAACTGGCCTCTTATTTGCTTCATTATTTTTAAACAGTGCTTACACTTTATCCTGGGAATGAGGTGACTGAGTGCATTTGGGACAGCACTCACGATCCTCAGATAAGCCTTCACTCTGTGTCGCACTCCTGGGTGACACTTGTTCCGTCACCACAGCCACTTCCACAGAAATGGCTATGGACGTAGGTTCTCTTCATGGAGAATCATGCTATTAATTGGTTTCACACTTTGGGTTTAAGTCAGTTGTAGGATACTAACTTGTCTAACAAATTGATAAGGTTTTGCACAAAGAGCATTTTTAGGGAAAGATGCCTAACTCTTATAAAGCTAATACATGTGTTGCTATTTTAGTTTATAACTTGGAAGGTACTTTTAATCTTCATGACAGCCTTGAAAAGTAGGCATAGGCTCTACTTTATAGATGAAGAAACTGGAGCTCAGAAGTCATTACTTGCTTAAAGCTATGTGGGCAATTTATGACCGAGCCAAGAGGAAATTATCCAACAGAATAATTATCACTAGTGTCAGAAGCCTCTGTGCATGCCAGTAACTCAAAAATATCTACAGGGACCTCACAT
This sequence comes from Camelus dromedarius, assembly GCF_036321535.1. Classification (NCBI taxonomy): domain Eukaryota; kingdom Metazoa; phylum Chordata; class Mammalia; order Artiodactyla; family Camelidae; genus Camelus; species Camelus dromedarius. Next base: position 4,246,729 of record NC_087443.1, read on the forward strand.
GAGTGTCTGTTAATAAATCAGTTCCAATTAAATCAATTATAATGTAGAGAAAAACCTTAGGAAATATGTATTTATATTTATTTCATATGCAGTATAAAATATGCAATATATATAATACAAAATAACATACAATATAAAATCAATTTGCATTAAAACATTCAGCAACACTTCGGGAATCCATTTTTTTCCCATGGGACTTTAAAACAATTGTTTACCATGAACTCTGTCTTACAGATGAAAAAAGCTGAGTCAAAGTGATGTTAAATGGTTTGCTCATATAGCTTGTCCAAGAGTCAGGAGTTATGTCCTGTGTCTCCTCGTTCTAAATCCTGCCTTCTTTCCTTTACACCGTGCTGCCTCATGGTAGAGCTTCTCAAATGCAAGACAGCTGGGTGGGTGACCCAGCTGTTACAACTTAGATACGTCTGCCCAGATGGGCTGGTTTGGTCTGTAATGATCAATCTGGGGAAGCATAAATATCAGAGAAGAATAAATGGATAGTGAAAGGATTTGAGACCTAATTTTAGCTAGCAGTCCATAAATGATCTTTAGGCATATAAGGAAGGTGACTGGCTTTCCCATGGGAAGTACTGTGTATCCTTACCAGTTTTAATAAAGCATGACCGTGCCCCCTGCCACTCTCCCTCCTGGCAGTCCTCAAACCGGCAGCACGTTCTGCAGGCACACTGTGTTGTCACTACCACAGCTCGTGGCAAACCGTGTCCACTTCACAGCCTGACTCTTTCTCAGGACTACTTGACTCCACTGTGTCATTTTTCCTGTTAGGCTAACTGGGGAGAAATATATAATTCCCAAGAGTCACGCATTTGATCAAATCAGTGCTGTCATCTCTCTTCAGAATCAACAGCTGGTACCCCTGGGAATCTTGCCGCTCAGAGCCAGCCATAAGGCACGTTTAAAAACAACGCACTAGCCACACGTCGGTAGCCCGCAGTTGGGGGGGGGGGGGGGTTCGATTTTGTCTGTGATGCTCGATCTGTTACTTTCTGAGCAGATTTATCCCACACGTCTCAGTTTTTCAAAGGATTGTCTAAAGGAGATTTTTTCATTTTATTTTTTCATAGTAGGGATTTGCAATCAGCTGTAAGACAAGCTGAATATGTACACAGATATGTGTAAGTGTGTGTATGTGTGTACACATATTTTTAATCAAACAATATGGCAAAATCAAGTTGCCTTAGAAATTTTCACTTCAGGGCAAATCAGACTTCAGCTTGTGCAGCAGAAACAGTGCCGGCTCTTGGCCAAAGGGAGAAAAATGGTTGGGGGAAGGGAGGTTGCCACATCTTTCTGAAGCAGCTCTGGCCACACACAGCTGCCCAGGCTCCCTCACCGCGACGCGGTCCGCTTCACTGGCCTGGTTCCCACTCTGGGTGTCGTTCACGGGCGTGCAGGGCTTCCGTTGTCATGGCTTTCCCATTTACTAGCTGCGTGCTCTTTGTCAGGTCGCCCTTGTGAAACTCTTCTGAGCTTCGTGCAGTTGTACGAAGCCTCGTCTGGAGACTGGCCCTGCCAGCCCGCTGTCCCAGGGCCGGCTGCCCCGCTGGTGTCCCCTCCGCGCCACTGCCCTGATCGCCACGGGAGCTGTGTTAGCATCTCCTGGCGCTGCTGCTGCTTTCCCACCAGCAACATAGGAAGCCAAATAGCACACAAGCAATACCACATACATGTAGAACACGGATCAGTTTGGGGGCAAAGGGCTGACATTTCACTTGTTCAGAGTCTAGAAAGAAAGTGTGTACCTACCACTTCCAACTTGCCCCAACCTGATTACAGGTTCCCTTCTGAAGTATGTCAGACACATGGTGATTAATCTTGAAAATGACTGGACCAGGGATAGTTACCAGTATACGGAGGGCTCTTGTCAGCTGCTAATATCCATCTCCAGAAACTCAAACATAAAACCATAAGACAACTGTTGTTGGTGCTGAGGAGTTTGAGTCCTCTTGGTAAAATAACTGTTTGAATGAAGTCAGCATTTGGATAAAGAAAGTATTTATTTCCCATATTGGAAAGTAACCATAGCTTTTGTGTGTGTGTGTGTGTGTGTGTACATGCATGTGTGCTTTGACAGCTTTTTGGAGACTGCAGCCTATTTCTTCATGAGACCAAAAATCGGAGAGAAGGAGGTGTCCCCCAATGCTTTCTTCAGTATCTGGCATGAATTCAGCTCTGACTTTAAAGACTATTGGAAGAAAGAGAACAAACTTATTCTACAAGAGAGGTAAGGTTTTTTTTCATTTACACAATGGCATTTTAAAACTGACCAATTAGGGGTGGCCACCTTTTACAGCCTGAACGAAAACCTAGGCCCTCAACCTGGGTATCAGGTCTAAGACGGCACTGAGGTTTGGCAGTATCTGGAGTTTGAGTAGAAGGGTCAGCACAATGACTGTGATGCTGCAAAAAGTATCTGGGGTGATGGTTTGCTGGCACCACTGTCTGTTAAAACAACCTCAGTGATGAGGAAACCACACAAAAGCAGATCATGTAATAAAGAGGAGCAGAAGAACCCTGCTGAGATGGCAAACCCACTCACCTCAGAAGGCTGAGAGCGAAGGCCGTAAGGCAAGATGAATCGGGTTTGTTGTTTTTGCTCCACTCAAGGGATATTGTCAGAATTTCACCGTTCATATCGCAATTTCTCCCAGGTGTCCCAAGAAACAGATGATCAATACTTTTTAAAAGATCGTTCAAGAGTCTTGTAGGATCATATCACATTCTAAAGTGCATCTTTTCAGGAAAGAAGGGAAATCTCTCCCGTCAGGTATATAAAGTAGAGTCCCTGTCACTTGACTGTGGAACTCGTAGAGACGCACTGCTGCGAAGTCAGGGAGGAAGCCGCCTGGCCCGGCAGCGTCCTCAGAGAGCTGGGCCTGAGGGAGGGTGAAAAGGAAACATCGCGGACACGGTAAACCAGACCCTAACGCCAAGCCAGTCAGCGCCCTTGCCAGCGCGCCGTCGCGAGCACGGGCTTTGCTGCAGAGCTTGGGAAACTTAGCTCTCAAGGGGCTTTGCTCACCACGCCACAGAAGCCCACCGTTCTCTGCTTATGGTCTTTATTTTGGTCTTGCTTACATACAAAACCACGATCACCTGCCTAGTTTTCACTTCTAAGTAGGTTCTGACACATCCTTAAGTCAGTGAAGTTAATGGCTGACACCCTGAGCGCGCAGAGTGCGCTAGGCTTGCGCTGCTTCATACGGTCGTTGCGATCCGAGGACGCTGTCAGAGAAGACGGTGCGCCTCAGTGCGCAGTGGGCGGGAGAAGGGCAGTCTGAACAGGAGAGCGCTTTGAACATTCACTCTAAAGATAATGAGCTTATTCTACCTCAAAATGCATCAATACGGGTTAACATAAAAGATGTGATTTTACTCAAAATCCATGCAGCTGGGGCAGCAGAGAGCATTGCTTAAACATGAGCACGTTTGGATCACTGTTCACTTATTTCCCACTTAGCTATGTAGTTCCAATTTTTTACCCAGCAATGCTCGCTCTGTTTGGAAAATGGTGAAGAGGAGCTTTTTTTTAACCTGGGCACAGTCCCTTCCTGACCCTCACTGGTTCCCCATGTGCTTCCTTTGGTCTGTAATCTCAACCTGTGCCGCAGGTACAGGGCCTGGGGCTCAGTCACACTCAGGAACACAAGTGAAAGATCAGCCTGTCGCTTTGCGCTGTGCCAGTGATCATTCTCACGATAGCTGACGTGAGTCCTAAGGAGAGTGGAGGGGGTGAGATTTGGGCATCGACTGCACAGGACTGATGAGGCTGTGGTCGGGGAGCTGCGGTTCTGAGAGCATCTACGTGAGCAGGTGAACGGCAGAGGCGGCGGGTCCTGTGGTCGTGGCTCCAGAGGTCCCAGCACAAGAACGCAGGTGGCCGTGCACCGCAGCCTCCCTTTACTGCGGAGCCAGAATGTAGCGTAAGCTGGTGAGAAGCCTCCTTGGAGGTGATGTGGGAACTGAGTCAGATGCACAGTCTGGACGTCATCTAACCTGTGCTGCATGAGACAGAGCTGTGTTTCTAGGTAACACGACTGAAAACAGTCCTGTATTTGATGATATTTTATCCACTGGACATGAGCAGAACTAGCTTTGCTTTGCTTTGCTAAGTATTTCCTAAAATCAGCCGGATTCTTTTTTAATACTTCATCCTGTGCTTGTCCTGTGCTAGAAAAATATGATGGGCTTTTTGGCTCACACTTGGTGACCTCACTTTAATTTTGGCAGTGATGTGAACTGGCAGGTTACAAGCGCCCTCCGCTGCATGCTTCTGATTTTTCTAAATCATTTGCTTTCAGTGAGGGGCTAAGGAGGGACACGAGGGAGCGCTTCTCTGCCCTTTGACTTCCGAAATAGATGATGTCTCTTGGCGAACAGGCTGCTTTGAAAAGCGAAACTGTTGGTCTAAATAGTTTGCAGGAAAACTTTGTCCCTTTCTTTAGTGGAGGACCAGCTACGCCATTTCCAGGAACAGTGCAAAATGAAAACATGTGGCCCCTTGCGCAAAAATTGTTGACAATTTCAAGATGGCAAATTGTTAAACCAAGTGCAGAGCGCTTCTGAGAGTGGGCCCTGTGTGCTGGCGCACACGCACGCCAGGAAGGCAACCTTGCCTTGGGGTAAGCTTGGTAGCGTATATACTCTGTGGGTAAGTGGAAGGGTATTGCAGGGGCGCTCCAAGTGCTGCCGGGCACCCGCAGGAGACGGGAGCGTGCTCAGCCACAGGGTTAAACCTCCGATGCACCGACGTCAGTGTGCGCAGCCGCGAGCAGCACAGACGCTTGAAGTGGAGTGCTGTTCCCCAGCCCAGTCGTTCCCTCCTCTTCTCCTATAATATGTATTATCTGCACATTTTAATAGTCAGTCCTACGCTGCCTGATGATACGTCTGCTTTTATTTTATACCGTAACTTTTCCGAGGTGTGCATTTCAGTCTTTGTTCCCCCGACACAGTGTTCCAGGTCTTCATTTTCAGTGTAGCGCTCATTGCCACTGGGCCACAGGGCTGCCCTCTCGGTTTCTCCGTGAATATTTGCTGATTTGACTTGTTACATCATCGTATTCGACACAGATACCGAAATAAGAACTTAGCCTAGTAAAGTCATGAACATGTTTTCTTACATAATTTAAGTTTATCATTGGAGATAATAAAAGCCCCACTCCAAATACCTGAAGCAAAGAGAGGGAGTATTTGTTTAAACAGTCAAACCACCGAAGGGCAGGCTACGACGTGCCTGTGGGTGCCTGAAGGCAGAAACTCCAGCTGCAGTTTGTGGGGGTCAGTCAGGCGTGCCTGCCCCTCTGCCTGCCTCTACCTGTCTTCTAAGTGTCCTCTCCTCCTCCTTCCTCTTCTCCAGTCCTTCTCTCTCTCAGCCTCACTCACTCTCTTTCCCCTTTCCGTGCCCTCCCTCCAACCTGCTCTGTGGTTTAGGCTAATTTCCAAGCCAGGACTTTTCTTTAAGGGTGGACCCATGGCCATGGGTCCCATCCGGGGCGTACACTCTCACAGCCCAGGAGAGAGCAATCCCAAGGAAGAACTCCAGATGAATCATGTTCATCTTTGGATCAGACACGGTGGCTGGAGGTGTGGGTACCATGGTTAGTTCAGCAGTTCACAAACCCAGTTCTGCAGCCAGAGAGGAGGGTTCCCGTGGGTGACAGTTTCCTTCTTGGCACTATCACTGGAGTTAGGGAAGAGCAGTTTCCCAAAGAAAGTAAACAATAATCTACCACCTCTAGTTCATTAAACCTTTAAAAATAACCTGTGTAAGTAGCAGAAGGTCTTAGCATGGTAGAAATAACCCAAAAGATAACACCATGGTGTGGATGAAATTTTCCTTTCTGATCAAGTTTTCCTTGCTCTAATTCGGAATTTCTACATTGAATAGTATCTTTAAGGTTGTAGATCCTCTGTAAAATTTCCTTATCCCATTATTCCTAATTGGTGTTTGATTATAGTGTGGTGGTAACGTATTTTCTGGCTTTTCCTGATGACTCATGTGATTGGGTAGATACGTTGCTTGAAGTGGTGAATTTCTATAGTCTGTTGAAAAGGTCTGCTGTCTTTCTAATCCATGGGGTGGAAAACACGAGCATTTCTGAGTTAGGTCTTCCCCTCACTAGCTCTAGTCATAGACAGTCGTAGTACCCTCGTCAGCAAAATGGAGGCAGTGGCTCTTGTCTTGCAGTGTTCCTGTGTAGGCTAATGAGATGATACAGAGCACAGTGTCTACATGCTAGATGCTCAATGGCTGTTTCTCCATCATTTAATATAAATAACACCCTGATCATGACTACCTACAAGGTAATGTAACATACAGACAAGGCATGTTAAGCATCTTAAGAACATATTCTGTAAATACAAGGCATTATTGCAATTCGGTTACTTTCTTGGTTAGGTAAAATGCCTTGATTCTAAGTCCAAGGGTGAACTTTTATTTGAAAATGTTAATGTAACCTTATTTACATTATGCTATATTCCTGTATTGATGCTTTAGACAACTGACCCATTGATTTTGTCACGAGTCAGAAAAAATTTTTTTCATATACTTGCAACTAGGCATATATAATTGGTAATAAACCCTTCTCAAAAGAAATCTAGACTTATTACTGAGCAAAACAAAACATGAAAAATAATTTTAAAAAACATCAGCTTAATTATATCCAGAAGATGGGGACCAGCTAACATTAACTCTGCCAAGCCTCTCCCAGGTTTCACAGAGCACAGCTTCGGTCTGTAAGGAAACGGGCAGTCCTCGTCTCTCACCTGCAGGAAGACACGAGCACCACTGGCCACTAGCGCGGCCCAGCGGAGCTTGGACAACAGGGCTGTGCTGCTTAGTACAGCGTGACTGTGAATAGTTGCTCTTTCCAACCCCGATGAAGGGAGTGTGGTCCTGGAGAAGACAGCGGGGGCCCAGAGCAGTTTCACTTCCCACTCTTGCTCTGTTGTAGCTGAACTCGGTGTTCAGGCGGAGTCTTCACAGAGAAGCGATCAGTGATCATTCCCTCAATCCGTAGTGAGTTTCATTAGGCACAGGAGACTGTCAGGTCCACTTGACGAAGGCCCTGTTCTCCTTGAGCTAACAGCCTAGCTCTGGTGTGGTGTATCGTGCAGGGGAAGAAATGAGGGGGCATTGGTTCTTCCCAAAATTCTTTTGACATGCAGCTTGGCGCCAAGCAGGAGTTGCACAGGCAGCCCTGGAGGGCGCGGCATTCTAGGTAAGAAAGACTGGCTCTGGCAACCAGGCCTCCAGACCCATAGTGTGCAGTGTGGCTTATCGTGATTTCATTTTTAGTCAGCTTAAGGCATTTTAATTTAATAAATCAGTTGTGACATTAGTAAGGGTTGTGTGTTTAAAGTGCTTTCTAACTTAATTCACTGGTTGACTTTGAGACAGGTAGTCTTTGATGAATCAGGAAAAAGTATAGTAACTCTTCGAACTGCATAAGCACGTGGCAGTCAATTCTGGATTCAGCCCAGCTGAAAGCTGTGACTGGAGGAAAAGTGTCTGAATGCTTGGCCTCAGCAGATGATGCATTAACCTGAAGAGCACCTCACACACTGTTAACACTCCTGTTTCCCTAAGTTCTATTCAAGCGAGCTGTATGTTCAGATTTAAATATGATGTTATCAGAGTAGAAGGAAGCAACCACATTGGTTTATTATCATGTAGTAATGTACTTGTGGGACACCTAAGTGAAACTGCCTCTTGGACTGCTACTTGGCATTGTTGCTTTGGAGCAAAAAATGAATTTGACCAACCATTTACCCCTTTAATTCAGGCATCAATTTCTAGAGAAATGACCCATAAAAAAATCCTCTTCCTAGTTCTGACTCCTACAAGCTGAAGCTTTGACAAGGCAATTGACAACAAGAGGAACAGACTAGTTGCAAATGGAGCCTGCGAATGTGTAGGGAATGTGAGCTACACTCACTAAAGGAATAATTCATGTTCATTAAGGTGTAATAAGCAATTAAATTCATTAATTTATTAATTCATTCAACAATTAATTATGCCCTACTGTGTGCTGGGCAAATTTCCTCTAGTGGATCTTACTTTCTAGCTAGAGTAGCAGACAATAAAAAAGTAAACACATTTTTAAATTATAGGTTGAAATTAGTACTGAGGAAAATAAACAGTGAACCAGTTTTGCAGACTAAAAAGCAGAAAAGTTTCATTTAGAAAGTGTGGTCAGAGGAGGCCTTTCTGAAGAGGCAACATTTCTGTGGACACCTAAAGAATCTGAAGGCTTGTGAAGGGGCAGGGTGGTGAGCCCGCCAAGCAGAGATGTGGGAAGTTCAAGACAGCACAGCCAAAAAGACCGCTCTCTTCTGTAGTTCTAGTTTTATACTGACTACAGTTCACATCTTATTCAGAGAGCCATGTCAAGAATTCCTCCTAGAAATTACAATCAAGAAAATGTAGTGATGGTTTTGTTTTTCCGGGACAATCTTACATTTTCAGAGATGAACCTCACAGCCTGTTGTGTTTCCATTAATCCTTTTCCTTGAATAGGGTTCACAATTTGTCGGGTTACAGTACTTCTCCCCAGGATCTGGTAAAATACATGCACCCATTTTTCTAAATAGTTTCTCTTATCAAAACCCATTTTAAACTGTCACATTTTGTATGCTCAGAGTTTTAAGAAGAGTCAGTCTTTTAGAAACAAATGCTTCTAAATAAATAGTAATAAATATAAATTACTATAATGAATGTAAATACATAAATATACAAATGTAAATACATAAATTTAAATAAATATGTACATATTGGGGGAGGGTATAGTTTAGTGGTAGAGTAAGTTTTTAGCATGCCCAAGGGCCTGGGTTCAATCCCCAGTGCCTCCATTAAAATATATAGATAAATAAGTAAACCAAATTACTTCTCCCCCCCCAATTATTTTTTAGTTTTTAAATGTACATGTAAATAAACAAGATTTTGTCAGTCGTGTTTCATCATCTCGTTTGCATTGTGATGATGCCACACAGCAATGCTTAACATTGGAGCTGAGGAGGTTGCTGTCTGTCTGGATCTCAACTTCAGGGCTGCCACATTGGTGTGTTGACCCCAAGCAAGTAATTTGACCATTTAAAATATTCAGTTTCCTCATCATAAAAGTTGGGTAACGGCAATATTTACCTCGTAGGGTTATTCCGAGATGTGTGTGAAGGTTTTGTTCTGTTTGAAGTGAGATCAGGGTCGGGTCCATCCTTACCCGTCGTCTTATCCTCATCTACAGCCATTCCGAACCTGTGGGGAGGGTTCTTCGGAGGCAGCTCATCCATAATCATGTCCTGTGTTTATGGAACATTAGACAGTTGTCAAGGAGATTCAGACTGCAGGGGGTTGATTTGCTTGGGTTTTCTTAAGAAAAAATGATTCCCCTCTCACCCACATATACTTCACAGTTCCAGGAGGCACCGCTACACGTCATCTCTGCTTGTCGGCTTTGTGCTCATGGGAGGAATGTATTTGTGGATTTTAGAGCACAAGCATGGAACATACATATCTCACTGTCAGGGAATCCTAGATCTTTTGTACTGACTGTTTCTCAAAATGGAGCCCGTCTTGTTGACGTGGCCGACTCGCCCCACTGAGGGGCGTGGAGCGGGGCGGGGCGGAACGCAGACTACGCCGGGGGAGGCAGCCGTGGCGGCGCTGTGTCTCAGCGGCTGCACGGTGAATGCTGGTGGTGATCGCTGGGCTGGCTCTCAGCTGGTGGTCGGGACCCTCGGCCCTCAGCGCCCACACCTCCCAGGGCAGGAGCCAGGCTGCTCCCAGTGGGCGGAGGCGGAGCCGGCAGGAAACGAACCCGACTTTCCCAGATGCTTATTTAGACCAAATTTTTAGTGTTTACTGGCAGAAAAGTGGCTTTCCTTCTCATTTGATTGAATGATGGGAGCAAATCTGTCTTGATACGGTTGCGGCCAGCCTGGTGTTTGCTCTAAAAAGTAGCTAAAAATTACTCTGCCTGCAGGCTTACAGGGACGTCCGGCTTCTTTTCTCTGTGTCAGTGTAGAACCCTTATTCATCTCATAAACTACCATTACGTTTAATCACACTGAACTTTTTGAATATGTTTGCCGGAGTCTGGGGCTTGGGGGAGAGCACAGAGAAAAATACATCTTTAATAGAGAAATCAGAAACCACTCCTTTGTTTAGAATAACCTTTAGTGTAAATGTGTCCAGATATATTAAGGACACAATTTGAGAAACTTTTCATTTGTTTTGAAAAATACCAAATAAAAATAATAACTGGAATTTAAACTAGTTTTTGTAATTATAGTTGACATGCAATTATTACATTAGTTTCAGGTGTACAACCTAGTGATCCAATATTTTTATGGATTATGCTGTTTCAACAAATTCTGTGATAATGTATATTTTTTATTCTATCACCTTCCTCTGTCTTCTTTCTAATATAAACCTTAAGGATATTCTCAGTCTCCTGGACTCAAATTTTCTATGCTTAATAACTTCTAAGCTTACTATATTAAAGCCAAATGAAGCTGTTAAAACTAAAAAATTTTACATGTAGGGAATAAAAAAAATCTATAGATGTATTGAAATCTATTTACTTTTTCTTAGGTTACATTTATAACTTTAGTTTTAGAAGAGAAATTTAATATTAGAGTTTTCTTTAAATTTAATTTTAAGCTTTAATTCACAGAGATGTTATGTTTTCCTCCCATCACTTTTGCCCAGGACTTATAAAAGAGGGATATTCCATAGTCACCTTCCTCACAAAATGCTTTGTCCTGTAGGTGATCACAAAATCTGTCGGTACCAGTTAATGGCGTCACATTCTTTTCCCTTGTTAAGCTGGAATTTCAGGTTTCACATTCATTCCAGCACTACTTTCCATCTTTACAAACAAGCTGCTGAATGAGGAGGTTGGGTGGTGCAGTAGGACCAGCTTCAGAATCTTAGAATCATACCGTCAGCCGTTCAGAGCTGTCGAGCCCTGCCTGTCTGTAAGTCAGACGTCTGGCCTCCCTGACCTTACAGATACAGCTGTGAGCCCTCAAGTATGTGGGAGGTGCGGAGTGAGGGGGAAGCCCTGGAGAGTTGAATTGACTGCCTCCAAGTCCAGGAACACTATCTGTTTAGCTGGGACTGAACTCGGAGTGTTACTGCTTTAATTTGAGGCTCGTTTAAATGAGCTTAGTTATCTGGTTTCCCCCTGCTCAGAGAAGATAAGAATTTCTTAAAGAAAATAGAGTCTCTCTACGTAAGGCAGGTGCGCTGGCACTGGGAGAAGTGGTCACAACCTGCCATCCTAGGAACAAAGAGAAGACTTTAAAACTGTCTACGAAGTCAAGTCCCACAACGCTACGGTGCTGGGTCAGCACATGGGCAAACTGCTGTCCGCGCTTTAGCTTAGAGGGTGGCCTGTGTCAGCGCACAGCAGTGATGAAGGTGCCGTCAAGTAAAAGCTAAATTCCTTACATGTATTTAAGAAAGAGAAAAGTTTAATTTTTTCAAAAATACTATTCAGAGTCGGTCAAAGATTGGTCTTTGTCGGGAGCAAGATGCCATTTTCTGGGCATCACTCATCCATTTTTCTAACTCTCTGACCAGTGCCAGAACAACAGTTAACAGCAAAAATTGTTTGCTCAAACTCATCACCTACTCTGCTTAGCAAACCTGATTCCCTCTGTCTTTTGGACAGATTTCCCATAACTAAATTCTCCCTTAAAAGATAGAGGAATGCCTCATTTTTTTTTTATTACTTTTGGTCTTCTGAGGGGTAAGTGCACTTTTGAAATGTATTCAGCACACTGTTGTATGTGAAGTTTCATAGACAATAAAAGATACTACACCAAAATTTAACATAAACATCAAATTTTATAGCCATAATATACTGTTTAGTCTCCTCCTATTCAGTCTCTGCTTTCTGTTACTGTTTTTCCAAAACCACCAGAAGTGATGAGCGAAGTTTTCATCATTGTTTTTGTTCTTACTTTCCTTGTGTGATCTAGACTGCTGATCAGAAGTAGCAGCTGTTAGAATCAGCCTACCAAAGATACCATTTGAAAAATTTCCACTTCCCTTTTTAGTTCTCTAATAAGAAAAACCCTTGATTACCGAATGTCCTGGCAGCCCCCGTTGTGTGAACGCAGCCATGTTTAAAAAAAAAAAAAGCGTGTTTAGGACTCACGCCCAGTAGCTCCGTCTGCACGCCTGCCACGGACCCGTCCCAAGTGGACGGTAAACAGCGCAGGCGAAGGATGGGCTCCTTCAGCCACGCCCTGGCTTCTCCTTCCTCGCGGCGTCTGCTTTCTCTCTTCGGAAACGCAGTACCAGCCCTCTTTTCACTCCTTTCCAAATAGGACATGTTGGTCATTTTTATTTGAAACGTTATCGTCACCGTGCCTTTTCACTTCGTATCTAGTTATTGAAATGAACACCTTTTTCCTACTCAGTTTAAGAAATTTTAGGCATCGTTGAATGAGGGGCGAGGCAGGAGGGGAAGAGGCTACTCAGGCCTGAACACGTGGCTGGCGAGCTCCCCCCAGACGCCCAGGTGGAGGCCCAAGTAGGAAGCTGCTCATGGCCCTCCCCACCCGGCTTCCCTCATTTTTCTCATTCCTACCCACTCTGGTAGAGTATCTCACCTCCAGGGGTGCGTTCTTTTTTCCTGCCTAAAAGTGTGGGGAAAACGTCAGAATTTTGTTGAGATAAAATTCCAACAAGGTTTGCTAGGAAGCCTAAGAGGGCTGGGGCCGGGGCCCTGGGGTGCATGGCGTCGCTAGAGGGGCGAGCAGGTGCGGCTGTCTAGGGGCACCGCGTGGCTGCCCGGGCTTCAGGGCGACTTCCTGGCTTTCAGGGCGCTGCCTCTCGAAGTGGTGCCCACGGGCCGCCTACAGCAGATTCTCCTGGTGCCGCTTCTAAACGCATCCCAGAGGGATGCAACCAGGAGGGAGAAAAGTGGGCCTGGGAACCGCATTTTAACTAATTCACCGTGATTCTCCTGCTCCCAGATTTGAATCCTGTTCAGGATTCTGGTGCTCAGTGCTTCCACGTCCCTAATCACTGATGTGTGCGTGCCTAGAGGTGCGGAGGATGCAGTGACTTCTCACTGAGGCATGAACCAGAAGGCGGGCGTGGGCTCTGGCCTGAGTGCCGGGGGTCCTGCGGCAGCAGAAGGGAGACACGCTCCCCGACTCCCCAGCCCTGCCCAGGTTACTCTGTAGCGCTCTTCTCTCTCTCCCCAGTCCCATTTCCCCTTCTAACACAGGTATGGAAAATTAAGATTTCTCTTTGACATAAAGCTCACCTGTCAACCTGCTCCGGAAGGATTCCTGTAACCCCTCCCGCCAACCCCAGGAACCTCCCGGGGCCACAGCTGGGCTTCTGCCGACCCAGGTACTCATGCTCCACAGGCCAGTGGGATTTGCTGGTGGCTGTTGGTCTCACTCCTTTAGACGCTGGATTTAACTGTCCTCAAAGTCAAGCTGAGCCCAGTGCCTGACCTCCATAATGACCATCACAAGAACGGCCCAAGAGACCTGCCAGGGTTCCCTGAGCCACGTTCTCTTTTCACTTTTATTGTCTCTGCTGTAAGGAACAGCTGGATTTGTTTTTGTGTAAAATCAAATGTTTGTATTAGATTCAGCTTCCTGTGATACTTCTAAAAATGTGTTTTAAGAGCAAAATAAGTAAGATAGTGGGAAAATTAAGATGATCTTAAATAAGGTGATTTAAATACTTGCAAAGTAGATTTTTTTAAAAGTCACAAAATGCTTTAAAGAGTTCCTGGTAAATTTAAGAGGGGATCTATTGGATTTTGGCTAAGTGCTAACAAAAGAAAAAAAAAAGAGATTTTCTTAACTCCTTGTCCAAATAGTTCAACTTGTATTTACTGGTAGTTATTTCAGAGGAAGATGGGAGCTCTGCAATCTTTAGTCTGTTATAAACAAAATGTTTTTGTATTCAAATGTTTGGAGAAAATATTAAAGGCAATTTATGGCTTGGGAAGAAAGTAATACAAGTGGTAACAATGGAGTATCTTGTAAATTGTCATCATTTTCTGAAATTACTAACAATATCAACTCAGCAGGTATTTTACATCCAAAAGGAATTACCTTCATTTGTCATGCTTTAACGTTAAGTGGTGACAGTAATCCGACAGCTGCTGCACTAGGTGATTTGTTTCATTCTGTTTAAAAAACAGGCATTTATTCAGCTGTATAGGAGATGAATTTTATCATTAGAATGTTTGCCATCAGGCTCAAGAAATAGATTTATAACCCATTTCTTTCAGGAAATAGGCTTCAAGATATACGTAACACAAGTCTTTTATTAAGTCATGGCCTTTTTTAGTTTCTCCAGAAACACTATTTTTAATTCCCAATGAAAATCACAATAATAATAGTAAATTGACCTAATAGGTTATTTTCTTTCTTATGGCCCCTCTTTTTATTAAGAGAATTCAAAAAAGAGAATTCCAGTTTACTGATTTCTTACTATTTATTTAGTTAAAGCAATCATTCATAACTTTTTATAGTATTTTATAATTTATAAAGAACTTTTAAAACTTTTGATCTTGGCAACAATGCTGTGTAGTAGTAATCGTGATGCTGTTATATATTACTGAGCGCTCTGACTCTCTGAGAGAATGCAAAGGGCAGTGGTGGCAGGGCGTTAGCCAGCATCAAACAGCAGGGCCAGAACTGAATGCAGAACTTAGCTTTTAACTGCACCTCTGGTAAACTCAATACTGTTTTCCTTGAAGTGTTTAAAAAAAAATCCTGCAAGTGTTAAAACATTATTATTGCTCACTTTTTTCTGTTTTCAAATGACTGGTCCCCACGCTTAATGTAGCTCAGTTTTTTAAAAAACTGTCCCAAGTATTCATTGCACGACTTTCATGCATGGATACACAGATTACATAAATCATTTTAAATAAGCATATGAGTTTTTATTTGATTCTGTGTATTTACATAAATCAGAAGTATTAAAATAATTAATAGTGCCAACCCTATTTATGTAATAGACCCAGTCTCAGCACCTTCACCTGAAAATGAAAGATATTTCTTTCCTTTCCTTTATATAGCTCCTTTAATATAGGATAAAGTGTATTCCTAAAAATGTAAACTATTTGTGTACCAGTCCATTCAACATCCTTTGATTCCCCTGGATGTTAAGAACCCCTGGGTGACCTCTAGCTCTAATATTCTGTTTTTAAGTCAAATGTCAGATAACATTCCTGTGTATGTGGTATTATTTTCTCTAATAAATCAAATCCTTAATAAGTTGACACTTGCTCACCTACTATAAGGTGGATTATAGTGATCTTTGAAAGACTTTGCTTAAATACATGTGTCTTCTCCCCACCCAGAGTAAAAGAAGCTGAAGAGGTGTGTAGGCAGAAAAAGGGAAAATCACTTTATAAAATAAAACCAAGGCATGACTCTGGAATTGTAAGTATTTAACTATTCTGTTTTTTAACTTGTGATTTTCTTTGGCTTTTAAACACTGTTTTCTCAATATATACAAACTCATCTGATAATATCTGAATTATTTTCCTCGTAAGTCTGAATGAACAATGAGCTTCTGACGTGAATCCCCTTGTCCTTATGCCTTTAATCAGGCCCCAAAGGCTAAGGGAAGCTTGATGTTCAGCATTAGAAGCTTAAGAATTAAGATAAATCCACTAAGGGGTGCATATAGGCAGGGGTGCGTGTGCTGGTGGGAGTGGGGGGCAGCCTTTCACTTTCATCAGCACACACGGAGCACAGCACGGCACAGCTGTTGTAACTGGATGAGCACCACTGGGATCTGAAACATGATGGGAAGTGCCAGGTGCAGTGATGTCCTCTGCTCAGACCTGGCCCGTTCCCGTACACGGCGCCGCAGCACTGAGGCTTGGCAGCCGTCAGCCAGCAGACGGAGTGTAACCAGCTGATGTGAGCCTCCTCTCTGCCCACTGCTTCAAAATAAAATGCCAAGTCGGGCACCCGGGGAGGGAAGGGCTGGTGACAATGAGGAGTTTTCCCTTACGGTACTGTCAATGTTTTGTTGAGTGTTTTGAGGGATTATCACTTGGTGTCACGGAGTAAGTAACCGATGCTGTTTTAAGTAAAAAGTTGGGCTAGGCCTTAGAATAGGAGCATTTTGAATCAAATTAGTCTAATATTGTCTAAATGGGAAAGATATTAAAATAACCCAAACTGGAATGTGATTAAACAGCACTGTTTAGACAAAGGTAGAAATTGTATCTTCATTTAAAAGATATCTCCCCTTCAGGTTCTCTGTATCAAAAGCTTGTCTAATGACAAGTATTGTGTTATGGTTTGGTTTATGTTCTGTCTTTTTGATTAAAGTACAATCTTCAAGGTGTATAGAATGAGAAGGAATAATTATTAATTAGTTAACCACAGTTACACTATTGTAAGGCTAGAAGAGAATTAAATCACATAAGCCACGGAATGAAGCATCGATGCAGTTTTCATGTGTGTGCCTTTGCACACAGGATTGACAATGAGAAAGGTGAGTTGGTACTCATTCACATCGACTAAAAGCTAAATTATAAAGAATTTTTCTCAAGTGAATATTTTAAAAGATAAAACAGATTCTACTCATCTTTTTTTTTCCTGTATGAACTGATAGATCTTTAACCTTTTCTTGGCGTTTGATCCAAATGAAAGAGATCTCGTTTGGGCTATATTGTAAACTCCATACATTTCTTAAAGTTCTTTCTAACGGTAATTCTTTAATCTGCTGCATTTATTTTCAGAAAGCAAAAATAAGCATGAAAACCTGAACAACAAAAAGCAGAATGAAAATGAGTCACTGCAACCACTTCCACAAAACTCTTCCGACCTGAAGGCGAGAAGGAAACTCATCATTTTGATCACTTCTCTTCTTGATCTCCTGCATAATCTTTGTGTTTTCCAGACAGTTCACTGAATGTTGAATTTTACAGTACATTCATACAAAAATGCGAAAGCAGTAGACCAGTGCAGAATCTGCCACCTTTTCTTTCTGTAGACGTGTATGGTATTGTGCCGACAGACCACGACAGCATGTGCAAGGGGCAGAGTCTGCACTGATCTGAACATGCTAGACAGTAACCCAGCATTTACTTACGTGAGAATACTCCTCCTCACAGCAAAACTCTTTCCCTTCCACTGACAACCGGCACTCCGCATCACTGCATTTAGATTTATGGTTAAATGTTCTTTCTAGTGAATTGTTTGTATCAGTTTCATGTCTACCTATAAATTTTCTATTTTAAAATTTAAGTACCATTTATATATATCATAGTCAAGGCTTTCCCAGCTTTGGTCTCTGTAACTATGTATTTGTGAAAGAAGATTATCATTTTTTTTTACTCATCAGATAATGACTAGAAAAACTGTAGCAAAAGGAAAACTCTTCCTAGAAAAACTGTAGCAAAAGGAAAACTCTTCCTATAAATCATTTCAAACAGGCAGGAATCAGAGTTTTAAGTTTAATGAGGACTTTTATCAGATCACGTCCTTTGGGACCCTACATAAAGCCAATCTGCAACAAAGCTAAATTAAACCAAAGGTGTGCCTCTCTGTAACTTTGACCATTGCCCTTCACAAAGAAAATGACACAACACTTTGAATGAATTTAAATAAGTGATGCTCATGAAATTGCCAAACATGACTATTGACCAAAAAAGAGTAAATTTTGGATGGATTGGCATCTACCTAGAACTTGTTCATTAAACTCAGCTGCCTGAATATTTTGACATGGCTGAGGTTGTCTTTATGTGTTATGGCAGTTGATTAAAAGCTATAAAATGAGTGTGCAAAGATTTATCATCTGAAGGAGCCTAGGAAAAGATTTCATTTTATTTTACTTTAGAGGAAAAAAGGAAATCTTCCACTGTTTCTGAGAATATTTTAAAGTCAGCTCATGGTGCATTGTGATGGTTTTGTCTAACATTAATAGTTTTTTTTAAAAAAATTCTTTTAATGATATTTGTTGGGGTATGCTTACAGATAAAGGGGAGAATTACTGCTACTGCCAACCGAGTATGGAAAGCAACTTGAAAATCTTCTCATAACTATGTTTGTATTTATGTAAAGTATGGTCTCTTACCTTTCAGTTTGTAGTTTAAGTGCAAAGAAACCGTAGTGACTCTGGTTGTTGTTTTATAGTCTTCCTGTCTCCTTCAGTCCCTCCAGTGTGTATATCACCATTCTTCAATGATATAATAGGGCATTTAACAAAGATCGCTATGTGCAATACTGTATTTAGTGTTTCTATTTTTAGTGTTTCTAGGACGTTAATTTATATGAAAATAAAATGAATAATAAAAGAGTTCTATGCCTGTTGTGTATGTTATCACCTAAAGATACTTGGAAAATGCAGCCATCATATTTAACACAGTGGGGAAATATGTTAGATCGTCTTGGGGCTTTTTTTAAAGTTCTTATTTCAGGCTTAACAGTTGTTAGTAGTTAAGTATTTGATGAATGCTGGGTTTTAGAAGTAAAATAATCATTCTGCTACATCAAAACATAGTTTTTTTAAGTTTGTATTTTCCTTATACAATTTTAAGGAAGACGTATTTCCCACTTATTTGAGAAATCTTATTTCTAAAAGTTACAAATTAGATGATACAAAAATATCATCTAAGTGGTGAAGGGTTACTGGAAAACGAAAAGGCAAACGAGAACATGGGGCACAAGAGATGGGGACAGAAGCAGACATGGAATAAAAACTAAGCATTATGCTGATAGAAAAGTATGGAGTTTCTTTTTCTTCACAAATAATCTTCGCAGTTAAGTCTGATATTGAATTTTTCAGTATAAACTCTTTCATCACCTGTACATGGCTTGTGCCAGCCAAGGCCTGGTCCAAGGGCAGAGTGGTTAAAAGAGGGTGCATGATGACAGACAGAAACTAAACTTCTGGTGGTGTGCATGCTGTAGTGTGTACAGAAGTCAAAATACAGTGTTTGTACACATGAAACATACTGTTGTAAACCAATGTGACTGCAATAAAAATAATTTTTAAAAATGAAAAAAACCTGAATATAAAGTTGGAGGAGAATAAGTATAAAGCAATTAAAATTCATTATAATATCCAATTCAAAGAGTGCAAAATGGGGGAGGGTGTAGCTCAAGTGGTAGAGCACATGCTTAGCATGCATGTGGTCCTGGATTCGACCCCCAGTCCCTCCTCTAAAAAAAATAAATGAACCTGATTACCTCTCCCACCATCCACTAAGGAGGTGCATATATGGGGGGAGGGGTGCTGGCGGGAGTTGAGAGCTAAAGAATACAAGATGCTAAATCTAGAGGGTAAGTGCGAGTTAGACAAGTGACCGGGGGACAGAGAACTCTAGCAGGAAGAGCAACTCCTGAGTCTGTATCCCTTTAACTGGCTTCATTTTCTTCACAGTGCTTTTCACCACCTGATAACACATAGATGGTTGTAAGTATGTAGTCAATCACCTGCTCAAATTTAAATTGACACTTTTTTTCCCTAAGTACTAAATCTGTAACATTAAAAGCAGTACATGGCGCTCAATAAAGATGTATTGATTCAGTGAGTAAATAAGTGAGAGCGAGAGAAGGTAAAAGTTAGGGAGTGAAAGGGAGTGAGAAATCCCTAACGTGCGCTGTACATCCAGGCAGCTGCTTCTAGAAGATGGAGGCTATTGATCAGGAACTCAAGAGGTTGCAGTTCTGGAGATTTAAAAAATGATGGAGGAGCTGTCTGCATTCAGGTGGTTGTCAAAATTGCCTAGGGACTCAGGAATAGATTTTTTTTTTTTTAAGTCTGAGGTCATGTTGAACCAGTATTTAAAACATTTTAAGTAAAGTCAGCCAGAAAGAGAACGAAAAATACCATATGATATGATATCACTCATGTGGAATCTAAAACAAAAAGAGAAAGAAAAAGGACATTATGAGCTCATCTACAAAACAAACAGACTTGCAGACATAGTTAACAATCTTATGGTTACTGGGGAAAGGGGGTGGGAAGGGATAAATTTGGGAGTTTGAGATTTACAAATAATACATAAAAATAGATTTTTAAAAAAGTTTCTGCTGTATATATACCACAGGGAACTATGTTTAATACCTTGTAATAACCTTTAATGAAAAACTATGAAGACAAATGTTATGTATATGCATGACTGGGACACTGTGCTGTACACCAGAAACTTGACACACTGTAACTGACGGTACTTCAATTTAAAAAAATAATAATAAAATAAAATAAAATAGAAACAAAAATAGAGAGGTCACAAAAAGAACCTCATGAAGATTAACCAGGGAACTAAAAGCTGAGAACCACAAAGATTTAATATTGCAAAGGTCAAAGTAAATTGGCACTTGGAAAAAAATAATGACATTTTCCTATTGCCCTTCAAACTTACTACTATTGTAAATAACAAATTAATAAAATATATGTAATGACTTTTTCAACATTCTATTTTAAATTCTGCTTTGGGGAAGCAGTGTAGAAAAGAGATTTCAAACAAGTTCTAAAGTCCCATTCCTGTGTGGCTGAGTAAGCTTCCAAGAGACCAACCCTCCCACCAATAGAAACTATAAACGCTGAACAAAATGTGTAAGCAACCACTTGAAGGCTCTGAGAGTGAACAAAGGAGGCATATTCTGGGGTGAGGGGGAGTTGAACAGGACGAGAATGGCCCGGGGCCTGAGGCCAGCTTCCGTAATGGTGCTGCACACAACAGCTACAACCTCCCACACAAGCAGTCCTTTTCCCCAGAAGACAGGGGGACAACGTCTTTAAAGTCCCAGGGCAGGAGAGACCCTGTCAACCAGAAGTCTATATCCCAGGAAAACACACTTCAAGAATGAAGGTGATATAAAGACACTCAAGTATTTGTCAGCAGCAGGCCTGTATATTAGAACCTTAAAGAAAGTTCAAGTTGAAGGGAAATGATACCAAAGGGAAACATGCATCTTCAGGAAGGAGTAACCAGCACTGGAAATGGTAAACACATAGGAAAATATAATTTCTTTTAAACACTGACAGTTTAAAGCAAAACATATATAACATCTTGAAGAGTCTATAATGTTATGTAAATATAATATATGAAGCAATTGTAAAGGGTAGCACACTGTTGGGGGGAATTACAAGATTTCTACATTTTTATATGAAGCAGTGTAATATTTACTCTAAGCAGACAGTGAAGAGTTAAGAATGTGTACTCCCTTAGTGTATAGTACAACCCTTAGGGCAGTCACAAAAACGTAATGGAAAGAAACATAGCTAAAAACCCAATGGATGTAGTAAAATGGAATTTAAAATATATTTAAATAATTCAAAAGAAAACAGGAAAGAAGGATTGGAGACAAAATCAGAAGGGACAAAGGACAAACAACAAGATGGCAGCCTTAAGTATAAATTTAAAGTAATTACATGTAAATGGACTAGATACACTGCATAAAAGACAGATTATCAACTACTTTTTTAGAGGTGAGATTTTGCTGTCTACAAGAAAAACACTAAAAACACTTAAATTAGAAAGACAGATATAGTCATAAAATCTGTATGTATTGATAACAGCTGTAGAATAAATGAAGTAAAAATCAACAGAATTAAGGTAGAAATGACCACTTTCATCATCACAGTTGGGGGTTTTAACACTCCTTTCCTACCAACTAGTAGAACTAAACCACCAGTCAGAAGGAGAGAGCCGAGCTTGGGAGCCGGGGAGGGGGAGCGGGGAAGGAGAGAGGAACCCGTACAGGGTAAAGGGGAAAACACGCTCCATTTACAGAGGGAAGCAAGCCAGGCTCACCACCGGAGACGTGGGACCAGAGTGGGGGTCACCAAAGAGCGAGAGTCAACTTACAACAGCTACAGTGGATGCCCTAGAAAATGGCAAACAAAGCAGCACGTGTGTCACGGCAGGAAAAGGCAGGGAAAGCCCAGCAGAGCAAACTGGACCAGCCCACTCGTTGGCCCATGTCTACACCTGCAGTATCTCCGATATCATTGTCACACAGGAGCCCAGTGCCACCAAGAAGACTGGTTCTGGACTAAGACTGGCACTGTGGAAAGGAAAAAAAATGACTAAATATAGATAAGGGGAGAAAAGAGTGTTGAGCATCCTCTCAAAACAAATCTACAAACACTTCCCAAAGCACGTGAGGAAAATGGTCAATGAGAAAGAATAAATCAACTCAATAAATGGAAATGAATTCACCTTCAAAAACGCAAATAGAGCAAAATGTAAATGGTTTAATAATAATTATGTTTAGCACCTGCAAAGAATTTGAAATATAAAGCCTCTGAAACAGAAAAAAATTATATATAAGTGAATAATTATAGGTGGACACAAATTAAGAGACCATTAGTGATCTGGAAGAGGGTGCTAAAGAATTCACTGAGATCATATTACATAGAGAGAAAATATTTTTAAACATGAAGAGAAGAGGCTCCCATTTGAGAGGCATCCCATAAGGAGAAACTAAAGGAAACGGGAGAGAAACAGATGGCTTATGAGAATATCATTGAGAATTGAAAAAAGACGTGAATCCTCTGCTTGAAAATGTGGAACAAGTGCCAGGCAAGATAAACACCAATAAATTTGCACCCAGAGAAGTCAAAGTGAATCTCCAGCCAGATGAAGACAAAATTTCAAAACTTCCAGAAAGAAAGAACACACCAGCTACAATGGAATGATAATTACACTGAAAGCAGATTTGTCTTCAGCAACAACACATAACAGCAAATAGTGAGCAGTGTCTTCAAACTGTGTAAGGAAAAACAATGACTCAAAACCATTCATTCAAAGGGAAGGGAAGGTACATTTTTTCAGACATATGAAAACTAAGAGTCTACCCTAAAACCTTACTGAAAGATCTGCTAAAGGGTATATTCCAGCGAGGGGAAAAGGTGAGGACAAGAGAAGAGCTGGGATGTTAAGACATCACTGGGGGCACAGAAATTGGTGAGATAGATCGGTTCTAGATTCTGAACAGTGACAACCACAACTAATGTTTGTGTTTACAATGGGGACCAAATTTTAGCTGAACAGATGGGTGGGAGAAGTTCAGGGAATAATCCAAGCATGCTGAGGGTCATGTCTTAGTCTATTCATTCATTTAATTCAGAAAACGTTTATAGAGAGGTTAGTATGTGCCAGGAACTGCTGTAGGCTTTGAAAATAATGGACAAGTAGGGGGGGAAATGGCCTGTTTTCATAAAACTTACATTCTAGTGAGGGAAACAAACAAAAAACCATGTGAAGTGATGTCAGGTGCTATGATAATTTAAGTATGGTGACCAATAATTCATTTCTGAGAGTGCAACGGGGTGCGCTGTGACACCAGGAAAAGCTCCATGAACTGCTACAATCCCCATACAAACTGGTACACATGCTATGTAACCTTTCAGTGCCGTGATGAAAACAAGACAGGGAGAAGGCAGTGCTAGTGAATATATTTCGATTTTGTACAAAACAATGTGAAATTAAATAAAAGCTAAAGGTTAGGGGTATTCTTTCAAAGAAGAGAAATAACTAAAGGCAAGTAGAGTAGAAAACCTGTATCAATTCAACTAAAGGTCAGGAAAGTGTGATAAAAACAAAGTATGGTGGAAAGAGAAGCAACTGTGGAAGAAAAGGAGCTGTCACTAACAAGCCCTGGAAATCTCGCGCCACTATGCCCCGCATACACCAGCCCGTCGTTGCCACTCCCCTTTCCAGCCAGTTAGTGAACTCAGAAGTTTAGAGGCTCTGTTAGTGAGGTTCTTGTTTCATGAAATACATCTTCAATTATACAATCAAAAACAACAGAAAGAGGTCTAATGTTGTAAAATGGCGTGATGAAGGCAACACTCCTCTCAGAAATCATTCCAAAGCAAAAAGGAGCAAAAATGTAAACTTCACCTTTGATTAAAATTAGAGATAGTGACTAAACGTTAAGACCAGATACTATAAAACTCCTAGAGGAAAACAAAGGCAGAACACTCTTTGACATAAATTGCAGTAATATTTTTTTTATCCATCTCCTAGAGTAATGGAAATAAAAGCAAAAATAAGCCAATGGGACCTAATTAAACTTAAAAGCTTTCGCACAGCAAAGGAAACCATAAACAAAACAAAAAGACAACCTACGGAATGGTAGAAAATATTTGCAAATGAGGAGACCAACAAGGGATTAATTTCCAAAATATATGAGCAGCTCACACAGCTCAGTATCAAAAACACAAACAATCTAATCAAAAAATGGGCAGAAGATCTAAACAGACATTTCTCCACAGAAGACATACAGCTGGCCAACAGGCACATGAAAAGAAACATCACTAATTATTAGAGAAATGCAAATCAAAACTACAGTGAAGTAGGTGTCACCTCATACCAGTCGGAAGAGCCATCATCAAAAAGTCTACAAATAAATGCATAAGAGGATGTGGAGAAAAGGGAATATTGGTGGGAATGTGAATTGGTGCAGTCACTCTGGAAAACAGTACGGAGATCCCTTAAAAGAACTAAAAAGAGAGTTAATACATGATCCAGCAATCCCACTCCTGGGCATATTTCCAAAGAAAACTCTAATTTGAAAAGATACATGCACCCCAATATTCACAACAACACTATTTACAATAGCCAAAACATGGAAGCAACCTAAGTGTTCATCAGTGGAATGGATAAAGATGTGGTCTATATATACAATGGAATATTACTTAGCCATAAAAAAGAATGAAATATTGCCATTTGCAGCAACATGGATGGACCTAGAGATTATCACCCTAAGTGAAGTGAATCAGACAGAGAAAGACAAATATATGATTATCACTTATATGTGGAATCTAAAAAGATGATACAAATGAATTTATTTATAAAACAGACACAGACTCACAAACATAGAAAACAAACTTATGGTTACCGAAAGGGAAGCGGGGGCGTAAATTAGGAGTTCAATATTAACATATACACACTACTATATGTAAAACAGATAACAAGGACCTACTGCATAGCACAGGGAACTATATTCAATATAACCTGTAATAGAAATGAATCTGGAAAATAATAAATATATATGTGTATAACAATCACTTTGCCACACACCTGAAATTAACACAACATTGTAAATCAACCATACTTCAATAAAAAAAAAAATTAGAGGTATCAAAAACCCAAATCACGGAATATGGAAGACCTTCCAAATGTGCAGGTTTAGGAGGCAGAGAAAGGATGTTCATAGAGGCAAATTTAGATTATATACTCATAAAACAAAAAATAATCAACCAAAAAATTATTAGTGATGATAACAGAATATGGTAAACTGACTACGCAGAAGAGTAATACAGAAATTAAGGTTTTCATCTATAGAATGTCCAGTCAGAAAATATAACTGGGGAAAACGCCCACTTAAAATAGCAACCCAAAAAGATGAACAGCATGGACTAAACTTAACAAGAGATGTCTAAGGATCTATACGAAAACAACTGAGAGACACACCAAAAATCGGAAGGCGTGTGACCCACAGTGTCAGTACTCCCTAAATGAATCTATACATTTAAAGCAACCTAGATGGAAAAAAAAACAAAACCAAACCAAAACAGGAGTTTTTGTTGTGGAGGAGAGGTGAGACCTACAGAAGATGACTTTAAACTTCATATATAAAAATAAATAAACAAGAATAGTCATGAAGATTTGGGGGAAAAAAGAGCACTGTAAAGAGGAACTGGCCCAAAGGTATATTAAACCTACTAGAAAATAACACGTATTTGTAACAGCAAAACATAGGAAACTTCGAAGTAATGAGGTAATATGCAGGCTTTTTTTAAAGAAAGAATGTGTGACACTATATACTGATGTAGAAGATTTACAACATTTTGTCAAGGGGAAAAAAATTCATGAAAAGGCTTGTATCTTTTTCATTTCTGTGTGGAAAAAAAAACAAGTAAAACAGTGTGTTCAGTGCACTCTCCTTTAGGTAAAAACAGGGCAAATGTAATTACTGAACCCAGAAGTTAACACACACAGTGCAGCTCTGGAGTCATCCACAAGGCACTGCTACTATTAGTTGCTTCTGGAGAAGGGAAACCGGTGGACTATGAGGTTCGTGAGAGAAGGATTTTTTTCACTGTTATTTTCTTTGGTTTTTTTGGATTTTGTACAATTTTGAAAAATAAGTCAATATAGAAATACCTTACAACTAACTTTGGAATGTATCTCATTTCAAGTATCAAATGACGACTATCTGGTCAATTACATAGAAAAAAGGAGACAGTATGTTTGGGGCGTTAGGATGCCTGCTCTCTCAGACGCCCTCCCCAAGGAAGATCAGGAAATTCTCATGCGAGACCACTGAGGACGTAAGGGTGGGAAGCCAACCCCATCTGTCTGTTGCATGAATTAAAAAAAAAAAAATCAGGTGGTCTGTAGGCCACTGGACACATTTTCTCCGATGGTGGTCTGACTGTTATGGTAACACTCGGCTTTTTATTTCACAATGGCCTATTTAGCTAATCCTTTTGCAAAACCCTCTTTCACCCCAATTTTGGAGTTACTTCATACTGACCTCATTGACTGTATATAAATGTTTCTTATTTATGGCTATAATCCTATCACATATTGTAAAGCTTTCCCAATCCACGCAACCCACGCTACAGGCTAACCAACAATGAGCGTTTTCTGTTGGTTGTAGGCTTTTGGACTCAGATACACTTACACCACGCTATAGGGACGCATATTATAATGGGATTCCATTCATCTAAGTTGGGGCCCCCAATACTTGTTATTCCAAACCTACATCTATCTCACTTTGTAAATGCTGTCTGTAACTTGTCAGCACACCCTTAAATTAGGGAGCTCATTTTTCTCAAGCAAAGAGTGAAAAATTAAGAATCTTAATATTTAGATTACAGAATTCCAGGATGCAACCAGAAATAGACAATTAACAGGGTACCTTTTTAACAGCAGGACCCTATGAGGCCTCCTAGGGACAGGTCCCCCACCTACCCCCAGCCCCAGCCATGTCCTCCACCTGCCTCTTGTTCGTGGAAAAGCTCAGTCTCCCAGATCTCAGCTGAGTCACAAAACCCTGGCCCAAGAATTAATGACTGAAAGAATGTGAACATGTACTACTAAAAAACAGCAACTGGGCCTGAAGAACTGTTAACAAGGCCTTCCTTGCTTCAGTTTGGGAAAACTCTGATGCGCCATGCCAGCTCAGAACTCCCATAGGATCAAATGACGCCTCAGCTGCAACCAGGCTGCTTTTTCTGATCCTAGTTTCCTCACCTCCTTACATGTCTATGCTGTGAACTTCCTACTGAGCCTTCCACACACAGCTCTTGGTCTCAGAATTCGGGAAACTAACCTAAGATAAGCAGTTCCAGGAATGGTCCAAGGATGTGTGCTCTAAAACAGGATCTGGACACAGATCGCTCGCTGGCCAGATGCCAGGGACGGCCCCTGGGATGCCGTGGCCGTGCGCTGTTCCTGTTTTTCCTGGGGACAAACTAAGGAGGGATGCTGGTGGGGGACTCCTGGCTGTGCAATACTTCAGGTGCTTAAGAGTGATGAGAGACAGTGTGACCACAAGAACTTTGGAATTGGGTACCAACTTCCAAGAGGAACTGATTTACTGAAGAGATAAAAACAGATTTGGGGTGACTGATGACCAATCCAGTCAGAATGTGACACCCACAGGGTCTCTGGCACCCCCGAATTAAGCCCTCATCTTCTGCAGTCAGGCAGACTCACTACAGAAGTAGTGCTATTTCAGAGAAGTTTGGATTCTTAGCTGCAGCAAGTCTTCTGTGCCAAAGTCAGGGTCCTAATGAGAAAGCACTGAAACCCCTAAAATTGGGGTGAAAATACCTGGGTAGATGCAGTTAAGAATCGCAAAGTCTCCAAATGCCCTGAACCCAACAGGCTCATGTCAAGCCCCCCACCTTTACTGGGGATGCACTGGGATGACTAAAGGAGGAGAGTGAAGCTGCTGCAGAAGCCAGGAAAGCAAGCATAGGATTGCACCCTGAGGGTGCTGGGCAAGGAGGAGAGCAGAATACTGAACTGGATGCCACCATGAGAACACTCTCCCCACGGATGATGCTAGCATGATTCCTGGAGGATCACAAAAGCTGTGATCCATACTCACTGAAATAGAAAGGTAGAAACTTCCGTGGTGGATGGTGTGAAAAAAGGACTGAAGGCTCAGAGAAGTGGACATGCTAAAGTGGATCTGCTCCTTACAGCTAAAAAACCCACCAGCCAACAAGGGTCCCAGGAAAGCCTCTGTTTACCAAAGTGATGGTGCCGGTGCCTGTGCTCAGCCGAGCCCGGTATCCGTGGCCCAGGGCTAACAGCTTACAAAACTAGGCTCCCTGCTGGGCCTGAGAACAGTTGAAAGTAAAGTAACGTGAGCCAGGTGGTAGTGCGTAGCTTTCAGAACTAACGTGGGCACAATTTTTGCAAAGAGTGGTGGGACTGGAGTGGCACGAGGGAGTTCCAACTTGGAGATGATTAAGAGAACATGGTGTTCCTGGAGGCAAGACAGATGTGCAGCCAACAAGGGCACTGCTTAATATACAGTCAAAAGACATCAATGATCAGAGGCAGAGGGCAGTATCTCAGTAAAAATCACACTCCCTTGCTCAGTTTTCCGATCAGACTGGGAACCCACTGGCTGAAGGAGAGGCTGATTCTTTCTGAGGAAGGACACATTGTGGGGCAATTTAGCAAAGGGACTCAAAGTAAGTATAATAAATAAATGTCAGCTTCTTGATACCAAAGACCACAACATGAAACCTCAACAATTCATTATAAAATGAAAGGTAACCTAGTGTTTGCTCATCCTTTTGAAAGTCCGTTCCCCGGAAAAGCAGCTAGTTGTCTTCTGCAGGACGGTTCAACTAGATTTCTATTCTACTTATTTTAGCCTTTTTCCCCTCCTATAACCACAAAATAACCAATTCCTCCTATTTTTAGATATTTCTCTCTTTTAATGGGAAGTTTTTTTGTTTGTTTGTTGTTGCTTGATGTCAGGGCAGTGAAATAGTATACCTTCTCCCTCCACGTATGCATGGTAAATGTTATAGGAGCTTTTGAGTTTCACCTTAACATCTTCCGGATAAAGCCCCCTCCCTACCCTATCCATTCCAACCCAATTCCTGCTACTGCAGTGCTTCAGTACCTTCAATGAAGTATGATTCCACGTAAAATCACAACTCCCATCTCAGACGTGCATGAAGTGAACTGACCACGCGGTTTACTTCTGATTTAAACACCTGGGCGGATCCCCACCCGCTCTGGTCCTTCCTGAGAATGGGTGCTGCGAAGTCTAAAAACAGGGAACACCACACGAATGGATCTGTAATACTTTTGTAACAGCTCCTACCATCCGGGTCAGTTGTAACACCAGCCTTCACTTAGAGACCTTTGTGTGCAACGACGTTCTGACTGCGGCGATAGCAGCGCGCACACCAGAGCTCATCTTCCGTCCACAGATGGGATGGGAGTGAGGAGAGGGGGGCCCGATGCCAGGGACCCAAGTCGTCTCCCGGGTATCAGGTTTGCCAAGAGAGCTTCCCTGTCCTGCGACGTTGGCCGACCCGCACCGCAGGCGCGCAGACGGCAGCCTGGGGTCGCCGGAGGGGGCAGAGGCCGCGCGCCTGCAGCAGGGCCAAGACGGGCTGAAGGGCCGGCCCTCGCGTCCGGGGGCCCACGCCGCCAGGAGGTCCGCGAAGGATCGGCTCCTGCACTTGCACACGGAGGGCAAAGCCATGCCGGGTGCACCGCGCGTCTCCTGAAAGGTCCTCACCGACCGCTGGGCGGGGATGGGGGCTTTCCAGCACTTTCCAGGCGCGCGCACAGCCTGTCTCGGAAGCGCGGGCGGGGCTGGCGGGGCGGAGCACGTGCGGCCGCGCCCGTGACCAGGGCGCCATTGCTGGCCGCCAGGGCGGCAAGAGCGTGGGGGCGGCGGCGGGGGCAGGCTGGCCGGGGGCCTGCGCCGGCACTGCGTCACCTTCCGGATCGTTCAGAGGCAGAAGGGCAGGTACCGGCGGGGCACCGAGCTCCAGCAGCAGGGCGGCGCGGGGCGGGCAGAGGCGGGGCCAGGACGCCGGCCGCCGGATGCGGGGCCGCCGTCTCTCCGAGCTGCGGCGCGAGGGCGTGGCTCCCGCGGGCCTGGCCTTCCCCAGCGCAGCCGCGGGAGCAAGAATGCGGAAATGTTCCAGAACATTCTGCAAGGAGGGAAGAATTAGAGGGCCTGGTGGGGCCGGTAGCGGTCCGGCCCCATTTGCTTAGTGCTTTATGGTTTTGTTAGGAGGCGCTGCGGTCAGGCGGGCGAGGCTGCTGGCCGGCGCCCAGCGGCGCTGGAGGCCAGACGCGGTGAGATGCGCCACTTAGAGCAGCAGCCCACGGGCCGGGTCGTGCAGAGAGTGAGTGAGTAACAGCGTATCAGGAAAACACACAGGTCCATACCCAGCGTTTACCACCTTTCTGTACGTGCGCAGCTCTGTCCCAAGTTCTCGGCGTGTGTATCTCATTTGAGCCTCAAAACACCCTTCAGTTGGAGGTGGATTGTTTGTTTATTGTTCCTTTTTTACCGTGAGGGAAACTGAGGCTCACAGAGGTTGAATAATGTGCCCAAGGCCGCACACCGGCTAAGTAACAGCCCAGGGTTTGGAGCTAGACTTCTGCATCCAGAGTCGTCAAAGTTAACCGCTAGACGTCAGTGTGATCAGGAAGACTGACGGAAAGGAAAGGTGCGCGTACACGTACACACAAACACACACACACACACAGAGTCAGCGTAAATAAAGGAGATTATAGTAAAAAAAAATGTGGGTAAGCCGTTTTCAAGCCATTGAAAAATTAAAGACCAAAAAGAGGTTTCCCAGGGAAACAACTCCTGCCTCAGTGCTGTATTATCAAAGTCTGTGCTCTGAATTCCAAACGCACCAGACAGCAGGATCACAAGAATCAGTTCATGGGTAAAACTCTCTCCTTATCCACCCATCTATCTAGTATCTACATAATATATATTATTATTACATTATATAAATATATACGCTTGTATTTGTGTATATAAATACGTGTATGTATACATATATTCTGTATTTATGAATATATTTATATTTATTACGTATATATATGCATTCTGTATTTCTATATTGCTGATGAAGCCTGAATAATAAAATGCTAAAGACCTTTGTTCTTCCCAAGTACACTTAAGAATTACCATTGTTTAAGGGAGTTAAAACTCAACACCTTAAACATTTTGTAAAGTGTCTGTCCACCCAGACATGGGCACATACTGATCACCGTTAGCACTGCCTAGGGATTCTGAGATAAGTTTGGAGGACACTTGCCTACCTGATAAATGCAAGTAACTTCCAGAACGCTCTTCCCTGTAGCAGATGAAGATATGGAAAGAAAACTCAACACATCTGAGAGTGTCAGGCAAAATGATCAGCACTCACGTTCCTAAAATTAAAAAGGGAGTAAGCAAGAATTCAGAAAAATAATCCAGAAGCAATATTCACAAAATGCAGATACACACATCAGAACTATTTGGCTGTAACAGACTTCCTTTAACACATTTTTGTTAAGTTTTTTTGTTTGTTTCCTTTTAGCAGCACACACCTGGTAAATGTTACCACCTGATAAATGCAGTTATTACTAGAAAGCAGGCTCTGGAAGGGCAGAGATTTTTACTGTCTCATTCACTGCCAGTTGCCTGGTGCCTACAACAGTGCCTGGCATGTCACAGGCCTTCAGTCACTTGTTGAACAAATGAATGGTTCTCTGAAAAACCCTCTCCTTTGATGCTAGTATTTTCAACTCTACAGTAACTACTGAGAAGAAAAAATTATGGAGTATACAGGCTATAGACGGCCATGCCCTATGGAAGTATTAGACCATCTAAGAGCAAGTTTGTTTGTGTTGAGGACCCACCAACTGTTACACAGCAGTCAAGTTCAAGGATTACTGGGATCAGGATATCTTGTCTGTCCTTATTCATCTTTAAGCAAGTTCTTTATAATTAGATTCTAATTGGCTTCCAGAAAGGTTCTGTGTGTTTGTGAGAGAAAGATGAGAGAAAGACGGAGAGGGGAGGGAAGATGATCTTTTTAATGTTAAAGCTCTTATAAAAGTTGTATCTCAATATATGTAGAAAACTCAGTTGACAAGACCCAAATCCTATTTATGATTAAAAATTGTTCAACAAACCAGGAATAGAAGGGAGTTTCCTAAACCTGATAAAGGGCTTCTGTGAAAAATCTGGGTAACATCATACTTCATGGTGAAAGACTGGATGCTTGCCTGAAAATCAGAAAAAAAAGGGGGAGGGCACTGCCTCCTTTGAATTATTCCATACAACTTTGTTTGGAGGTTCTAGCCAGAGAAATTAAGCAAGAAATGAAAAATGACATGACTATGAGTGCAGGAAATCCTATGGAATATGTAGAAACTATTGGAACTAATAAAGGAGTTCAGAAAGTTTCCAGGATACAGTCCCTATAAAAAAACTAATTGTATTTTTACAAAATAGCAATAAACAAATAGAATGAAGTAAGAAACAATTCAATTTGTAATAGCATACAAGAGTAAAATACTTAGGAAGAAATTTAACTTAAAATGTTAAATTAAAAAGGACTAAACTTAAAAAGCCCTGTGACTTTGACATTGAAAACTACAAAACATTTTTAAAGCAATTTTAAAAGAAGTAAATGGAAAGATAGCCCATATTAATGAATAAAAGTACTTAACATTGTTAATTTGACAGATCTACAGTTTCAATGCAGTTCCTATCAAAATCCCAACATATGTTTTGCACAAATTTAAAAGCCAATACTATGTTGAGAAGTTTTTGATTATTGATTCAATCTCTTTACTCGTTATTGATCTGTTAAGATTTTCTACTTCTTTCCAGAACCGGAAGTATTCTCTGGCAAATTCTACCACATATTTTAAAAAGAATTAATGCCAGTCCTTCTCAGATTCTTCAAAAAAATTTAAGAGAAAGAAACACTTTTAAATTCATTGTGAGACCTGCATTACCCTGACATCAAAGCCAGTTTAAGGACACTACAAGAAAACTATAGGTCAATAACTCTGATGAATATGATCGCAAACTTTTTCAACACAATATCAGCAAACCAAATTCAAAACACATTAAAAGAAATTATACACCATGACCAACCGGGATTTATCCCTGGGATGCTATGATAGTTCAACATACACAAATCAATAAATGTAACACATCACACTAATAGAATGAAAGATAAAAGCCACATGATCATTTCAATAGATACAGAAAAGCCAGTTGACAAAGTACAACATTCTTTCATGATAAAATTCCTCACCATACTGGGTACAGAAGTAACGTAACTCAACATAATAAATGTCATATACGACAAACTCACAGCTATTATACTCAATAGTAAAAAATTGAAAGCTTTTCCTCTAAGATTAGGAACAAGATAAGGATGTCCACTCTCACCATCTGTACTCAATATATTCCTGGATGTCCTAGCTAGAGCAGTTAGGCAAGAAAAAGCAATAAAATGCATCCAAATTGGGAAGGAAGAAGTACAATGTCATTTTTTGCATATTATGTGATTTTATATATAGGAAACCCAAAGACTCAACCAAAATCTATTGGAACTAATCAATAACTTCAGTAAAGTTGCAGGATATAAAATCAATATTCAAATACCAATTGCATTTCTATACACTAATAATGAAACATCTGAAAAAGAAATGTTAAAACTACCCCATTCATAATAGCATCAAAAACAATAAAATACATAAAAATAAATTTAACCAAGGAAGTGAATGATGCATACAATGAAAACCACAAGATTTCATTGAAAGAAACTGAAGAAGACACAAACAAATGGAAAGACATTTCCTATTCATGAGCTGGAATAATTAATACTGTTAAAATGCCCATGTCACCCAAAGCCATCTACAGATGCAACACAATCCCTAATAAAATTCCAGTGTCATTCTTCACAAAGCCATAAAAATGTTTTTTCCATTTATATGGAACCACAAATGGCATCAAATATCCAAAACAAATCTGAGAGGGAAAAACAAAGCCAGAGGCATCATGCTTCAAACTATAGTACAAAGCTATAGTAGTCCAAACAATATCTCACTGGTATGAAAATAGGCATACAGACCAACGGAACAAAATAGAGAGCCCAGAATTAAATCCCTGCATATACAGTAAGCTAATATTCAACAAGGAAGCAAAAACATCCAGTGGGGAAAGGACAGTCTCTTCAACAAATGGTGTTGAGAAAACTGGGTAAGTACATGAGAAAAATGAAAGTGGACCTCAATCTTACACTACCCTCAAAAATTAACTAGACATGTACTTAAACATAAGACCTGATACCATAAAACTCTTAAAAATGTAGAGAAGAATCTCCTTGACATTGGTCTTGGCAATGATTTCTTAGATATGACATCAAAAGCAAAAATTAACAAGTAGGACTACATTAAATGCAAAATTTTCTGCACAGCAAAAGAAACAAAGTGAAAAGACAACCTGAAGAATGGGAGAAAATATTTGCAAACCATATATCAGATTAGGGGTTAATATCCAAAGTATATAAAGAACTCATACAACTCAACAAAAAACGAGTAATCTAAAAAATGGGCAGAGGAACCAAACAACTCAATAACAACACAAAACACAAATAACACACAAAAAAATACAATAAAAAATGGCAGAGGAACTAAATAAGACATTTTTCCAAAGAAGACAATCAAATGGCTAAAATACATTAAAAGGGGCTCAACGTCACTAATCATCAGGGAAATGCAAACCAAAACGACAGTGAAATATCACCTCACACCTGTTAGAATGGCTGTCATCCAGAAGAGAGGAGATAAAAAGCGTTGGTGAGAACAGGTAGAAAAGGGAACCCTTATACACTGTTGGTAGGAAGGTAAATTGTTTCAGCTAGTATGTAAAACAATACGGAGTTTTCACAAAAAAATTAAAACAGAACTACCATAGGTCCAGCAATTCCACCTCTGGGTATATACCCACATGAAATGGAAACAAGATATCAAAGAGATGCATGCACTCCCATGTTTACTGCAGCATTATTCACAATACCCAAGATAACAGAACAACCTTAAGTTCCCATCAATGGATAAATAGGTAAAGAAGACATGGTAAATATACATACAAAAAAACATTATTCAGCCATGAGGAAGAAGGAAATCTTGCCATTTGCTACCACACAGATGAGCCTTGAGAACATTATGCTAAGTGAGATAAGTCACACAAAAAAAGACAAATACTCTATAATATCACTTAGGTGTGGAATCTGAAAAAGCCAAATTGTAAAAAAAATTGGAGAGCAAAGTGGTGGTTACCAGGGGCTGTTAAATTGGGGAATAGAAGAGATGTTAAGGGTATGAATTTGCAACTAGTAGTAATTAAGTCCTAGAGATCTAATACACAGTATAGTTATAAATAGGCAATAATATTGTATTATAAACATTGCACTCTGTAAAAGGCTGGTTCTTAATTATTCCAGTCACAAAAAAGAAATGATAATTATGCCACATAATAGAGGTGGTAACTTTCACTGCCACAGCAATCATAGTACAGCATATAAACACATCAAGTCAACTTGTTGCATACTTTAAATTTACACAATGTTATATGACAAATATATTTCAGTTTTGAAAAGGCAGTACTAGAATTTACACAGAAATACAAAGGACTCAGAATAACCAAAACAATCTTGAAAGAGAAAACCAAAGTTGAAAGACTCACACTTCCCAATTTTAAAACTTACTACAAACCTACAATTTTGAAGATAGTGTGGTCCTGGCATAAAAAAAGGACATAAAGTTCAATACAATGGAACTGAAAACCCAGAAATAAACCCTCAGGTTTACAGTCAATTGATATCTGATAGGATGACAAAATTCATGGGAGAAAGAATAGTCCTTTAACAAATGGTGTTGGGACAACTGGATACTCTCAGGCAAAGACTGAATTCAGCTTCTTCCTTGTACCATTTTTGGTGTAGCTCTAAATTAATCAAAGTCCTAAGTCCTAAGAACTAAAACTATAAAATTTTTAGAAGAATTTAGGCATTTGTATCTTAGGTAAATCACCAAAGACAAGCATAAAGGAAAATACAAATAAAGAGCCGTACAAATTGAAAACACTGTGAATCAAAGGACACTATCAAGAGTGAAAAGACAAACCGAAGTAATGTGGCAAAATATTGGCATTTATATATCTAAGAAGAGACATATATAAAACATACGTTGAAACCTTGTAAGTCAATCATGGAAAGACAAATTACCCCACTAAAATGTGGGGGAGTGGATACAGCTCAGTGGTACAGTGCATGTTTAGCATGCACGAGGTCCTGGGTTGAATCCTCAGTACTTCCACTAAAAAAAAAAAAGTAAAAAGATGTCAAGGACTTACTGTGTAGCACAAGAAACTACATTCAATATCTTATAATAACCTATAATGGAAAAGAATCTGAGAAAAACTGAATCACTTTGCAGTACACCTGAAACTAACACAACATTGTTAATCAACTATACTTCAATTTCTAAAAAAGTAAAAAGAAGTAATCAAAATAGGGGGAAAGAATCTGTATAGATATTTCT
This sequence comes from Camelus dromedarius, assembly GCF_036321535.1. Taxonomy (NCBI): domain Eukaryota; kingdom Metazoa; phylum Chordata; class Mammalia; order Artiodactyla; family Camelidae; genus Camelus; species Camelus dromedarius. The sequence goes on from NC_087443.1 coordinate 4,283,349, forward strand.
CCAAGAAGATATAAAAGTGGCAAAAAAGCACATGAAATATTCTCAATACTATTATCTATTAAGAAGTGCAAACTGCAACATGAATGGACCTGGAGATTGTCATACTAAGTGAAGTAAGCCAGAAAAAGAAAGAAAAATACCATATGATACCACTTATACGTGGAACCTTAAAAAAATGACACAAATGAACTTATTTACAAAACAGAGACAGACTCACAGACAGAGAAAACAAACTTATGGTTACCAAGGGGAAGTGGGTGGAGGGATAAAGTGGGAGTTCAGGATTTGCAGATACTAACTATTATACATAAAACAGGTAAACAACAAAGTCCTACTGTAGGGCCCAGGGAACTGGGTTCAATACCTTATAATAGCCTATAATGAAAAAGAATATATATATATATGAGAAATGGGGAACCACTTCACATCCATGAGCACGGCAATAATTAAAAACCAGGTAATAATAAATATTTATTACAATGTGGGAAAATTTAAACCTTCATACATTCCTGACAGAAATATATAATGGTGCAGCCCTTTGAAAAATGGTCTGACAGTTCTTCAAAAAGTTGAACACAGAGTTACTCTAGGACATAGCACTTTCATTCCTAGGCATACTTCTAAGAGAAATGAAGACATATGAAAAATGTGTGCATACCTGTTCATAGCAGCAACATTCATAATGGCCAAAAGGAGGAAATGATCTAAACGCTGTCAGTGGATGAATGGATAAATAAAATAAGGTATATTCATACAAGGGAAAAGTACACAACCATAAAGATGAATAAATAATGTATGATCCAGTCATGCATGAGCCTTGCATTTACATGAGAAATTTACACATGAAAGACCACATATTATATTATTCCATTTATATGAATAGTCCTAATAGGCAAATCCAGAGATTGAAGGTACATTAGTGTTTTTCAGAGCTGGGGGAGAGAACAAATGAGGAATTACCACTTTTGTGGTACAGGGCTCCTTTTTGGGGGGATGAAAATGTTTCAAAATTATGGTAATGGTTGAACAACTCTGTGGATTTATTAAAAACCATTGAATTGTATCATCTAAATGGGTGAACTGTATGGCATGTGAATTATGTATCAATAAAACTGTTTGCAAAAATAAAAAGAAGGCCCATGTTCTTTCTTTCCAAGTTTCATGTGTCTTCTTCTCAGGGCAGCCAGTGCTAGGCACTTGCTCTTCCCCCAAATTCCAACAAACACAAAGGATATGGGTCAAACCTCCATTAAGCCCACCCCAGGGGAAATGGGGGCAGACATCCTTGGAGAAAAAGGATGAAGGATGCTGGCCACGAGGAGTGTGAGTGCAGACTGGCTCCAGGAAGCAGCATGGACACAAACACAGTATTACGTTGATGCCTTTATCCTCAAAAAGGTGAAGCATGTGCACCTTGGACTGTCTCTTGGCAAGAGGGTGGCTGTTTTAAAGTGGGAAGAAGAATGTTTTATTTTGTAAAGTAGCTGTATGTGTGAGAAATACATCACAGAGGGGACAAAACAAGTGAAAATGGTTGATAGATTCACTGCAATTCCCTCAAAACCGGAAACGATGGTTTGTTTTTAAAACTTGCTCAGAACAAAAAGAAATATGAGGATTTTAAAAGTAAGACTTAGAATTAATGGGTTTTACTGAGCTTGAAGATTAGAGTTTGCTTGATGGGTGCTATATCCAGGGGATCATCATGCTTAATATGTATCTGCAATAATCATCAATAAAAAGCTTCAAGGTCAAGAACAATACCTGGTAACGGGGAAGGAGCAGTACATATACCCGTGTTCACATGAAGGGTGACTTCCCAGGACACAACAGATGTAAAAGAGTTTCATTCTAATAACTCACTTTAGAGCTGGTGCCCTGGGGTTATAAAATTTCACCAGCTTATGAATATTAAGGAAAATCTATTTGTATCAACTGTTTCATGGTTTATAGCACATTTGTTATCTCACAGCCATCGACTGTTGAACTGCAAGAGTTTCTGGAAACCATTTAGACCCCCATTCCGTGTCCATCTTACAGACATGGAAAGGAAACTGAGGACCAGAGACTGAGCCTGATTTGTCCAAGGACACACAATGAGTATCTCCTAACATCTGATCCAGAATTCATTCTCATCTGGAATGAATGAAGATATCTGTTCTTTCAGCAGGCAATGGATTTATCATTAGAATACATCATTTCAAAGCAAGGGACCATTTAAGATGTATAGCATTTTAGGCAACATTTGAATGATATAAATAAACTTTTTATATAATCTTTAAGAAAAAAACGGTTTGGTGTTTAATGCTTTTCAAAGTGTAAAATGTAGGATTATTTTAATCATTCCCAGTGGCATTTAAACAAAGTGGACTATATGAGAAGAGAAAATTCTCAGGGCATGTTATGATTTCAGATCAGCCTCAAAGTTTTCAACATAATGACTTAAGTCCTAACTCTTGTTCTTCCAGCCAAGCCAGGGAAGCAGAAATGAACTATAATGTCCATTTCTCCCAGTCCTGTGCCCTCAGCCAGGGAGTATCGACATTACATCAGTAATGACTACAGGTATATACCTGGGCATCAGTTACAGGTCCCTCTCTCAGGTTTCCATACGGGGGATGGAAACAATGGCAGTGGGGTGGTTTAACTACAGTGACACTGACCAGCTCTCTCACCTGCAGGATGTCTGTGGTCAGAGTCGAGTTCTCATTCACCGAGGCAGCGTAGCTCTCTGGCTCACTATAAAACACATCCAGCTCATCTCTCACATCCACAAACATGCAGAACTCTGTGCAAGTGGACAGGAACAGAGAGATTTCAAGTTCTGACTTGAGTCCAGCCTTGCAGGTGAAAAGCAGACAAGTCTCTGGTTCAGAGGCCAGTTTATCCCGTGCATTTGAACCTCTTCTGAAATTGCCATGGGCGCTGGCTCTGTTGTGATATACGTGACTGTGAGTTCCTTGGAAACAGAGGTCAGTCCACATTCTGTTTTCCACTCTTCAGTACACAAGACAGGGCCCCACAGGGCTTAAAGAACTCAACAAACATCAGTGGACTAAGAGAAAAAAGAATCACTAACTATGAATAAGGGCAACTTTGGGCAAGATTCCAGTCCTTTCTCACACTGCCAAGTTCTAGAAGGAATTGCTTCCATGTGTAATGCTGCCCAGCCCCCTCATCCTATCATTATTCCATTGTTTTTCTAGTTCGTTCTGCCATCATTTTCTACCAATTAAATCCTGTTTATATCTGAAAGGAGAGCTCAGTTGCTATCATCGTCAGTCAAATACCAATCTAGAATAATTCACTGAACTTCTACAGCTCTTTTACAGTATCCTTATGTGTCTTAAAATGGTAGTTAGTTCATACAAATTCTTTAATCCTTCTTTAGTCTATGAATTTCTCCCTGGCTAGGTTGTGCTAAATCAGCTCTGTCACCCTTTTACCTTCTAGCTCTGTGGTTGGAATAAAGTCAATACTCAATGAAGATTTGTGAAGCAGAATAAATCCAAGTGAGTTATTCACTGTTGCAGGGAACTCTAGCTATTCATCAAAGTCCATTCTTCCCTTCTTTGGACACCGTAGCTGGACAGCATTTCCCAGCCTCCTTCATTTTAGGTGTGTTCATATGACCATTTCTTGTCAGTGGAAGAGGAGTGGGACTGCTGTGCACCACTTCCAGATCCAGCCAACCAACTTTCACAGCTGATATGCCAGTATATTAACACTCAGTGTTGGTGTCTGGTATTAGATATTTAAAACTCAGGAAAAGGATGTCATTAAGATGGTGACAAAGCTTGTTCCCAACCTCAGTCCTCTCACAAGCAGACCAACTAGCTATTATTCATAGACAAGCAACCTTGTAAAAATCCCCAAATTAAGAGGCGAGGCTGAAGCATTCCCCTGGAAAACAGAGACCAAGAAGGACCACATGGTAAGGAGCAGCAGCAACACTCTGACTGCATGACTCCTCCCCAGGCAAACAGAGCACCACACTGAGAGGGCGGGCCTACAGTTTCTCCAGTGGGAAAAAAAGAGCCCAGAAGAGGCAGTCAGCTCCCCCAGCCTTCCAGGGCACTTCCCAGGAGGCCCACTTGAGTCTTGTCTCAAAGGGATTAATGATAAAATAAGTCTTCCAAATGTTAAGACGAAGTCTGCACCCCTGCCTAACAGCAGACCACAGCCTGAGTAGCTGTCTGAGAGGTTCTGCCTGTGGACCTGCTTGAACACAGAATCCAGCCAGTGGCACGATCCACTTGGGGATCACAGCCTGAGTGGCTGTGGCTCCATCAGACTGTGAGGCATATATTTATACAGTTCATATGAAAAGGTCATAGGTCATAAAGATAGGTCATATGAAAGCCCAGCAACTTCAGCCAATGAGGAAGCCCACCCAGCAGCCCCACTGTAATGCAGAGCCCAGCTAGCAGACCTGCCCAACAAGGAGCCCAGCCACAGCACCCTGCCTGACCTCAGAGCTCAGGAGTGGCCTCCCCCAAATAGAGATCTGACAGCAAACTCCACCAGACCACGGATGCTATGAGTTGACCCACCCAGGACCCCAACATGGGCTGACTTTTGAAGGACTATCCCTGATGAAGCAAATCTGTCAAGCCCAGAAGAGGAGACCACTTATTCAAATGTGCAGATACCAATGCATAGAATCAAAGATCAAGAATAATCAGGTAAACAAAACACCACAAAAGAAAATGAATACAATTCCAATAACTGACTGTAAAGAAAAGGATAACTATGAACTGTCTGACAAAGAATTCAGAATAATCCTCTCAAACTAGTTCAGTGATCTACAAAAACACACAGAGAACAAAACTGGAAAAACAATTCATGACAAAATAAGAAGTGCAATGTAGAAATAGAAACCATAAAACCCATAAATTTTAGAGCTGAAGGATTCAATAGAGAGCATCAACATCAGACTCAACCACCCAGAAGAAAGAATTTCTGAAGTGGAAGATAGGTTACATGAAACTATCCAGTCAGAAGAGAAAAACAAACATAGAAAATGAATGTAGAATGCTTAAAGCACTTATGCAACACCAAATAGGAAAACATTATATGTATTATGGGACTCCCAGAATGAGAAGAGAAGGAAAAAGAGATAGAAATTCTATTTAAAACAATAATGGGTGAGAACATCCCAAACATGGCAAGAAAAATAAACATTCAGATACATGAAGCCCGAAAGGACCCAGATAGGTTGAACCCAAAAAGGGGCACACTGAGACACATTATAATTAAATGTCAAATCAAAAGTTAGAGATTTTTTAAAACAGCATGAGAACATTCATTCATCACATACAAGGGAGTGCCCATAAGAACAGTAACAGTTTCTCTGCAGAAACATTGCATGCCAAGAGAGTGAGATGGTATCTTCAAAATATTGAAAGAAAAAAACTGTCAACCAAGAATCCTGTATGAAGCAAAGCTGTTCTTCAGAAATAGAGTTAAAGATTTTCCTGAAGATACTGTGCAGGGAGATTTCATCACCTCTAGACTTAACCTTATGAGAAATAATAAAGGGAGTTCTTCAAACTAAAATATAAGGATGGTAATTAACATCATAAAAACATGGGATTGTGTTAAGTTCATTGTTAATGGTAAATATATATCAAAGTCAGATTCTTCAGTATTGTAAAGGTGGTGCATAATTCACTCTAAACTCGAGGTTCGAAGTCAAAAAATAAATTATATTTTAAAAATAACTATAATAACTTGTTCTGAAATACATAACATGTAAAAGATATAAATTATAATATTGATAACCAAAAATGTGAGGGAGGATATGAAAAGTATAAAGCTTCTAGATGCTTTTGAAGTTAAGTTTGTTATCAGCTCCAAATAGGATAAGTTATTTTAAGTAAGCCTCATGAAAACTATAAAAGGAAGAGCCTGTAGTAGATACACAAAAAAAGTATTATAAGGTGCCAAAATACATCACTAAAAAAGTCATCAAATTACAAAGGAAAGTAGCAAGAGATGAAGTAAGGAACAAAGACCCTATGAAGCAGTCTGAAAACAATTAATCAAATGGCAATTGATATTTCTTACCTATCAATACTACTTTAAGCATAAATGAAATATGTTCTTTAATCAAAGGACATAGAATGGCTGAATGGATTTTTTTTAAAAAAAGATCCAATGATAGGCTGCCTACAAGAGATTTACTTTCAGTTTAAATACACAAAGAGACTGAGAGTGAAGATACCGGAAAAGGAGGGGAGAGTGTAGCTCAGTAGTAGAATGCATAGTCAGCATGCATGAGGTCCTAAGTTCAATCCCCAGTCCCTCCATTAGAAATAAATGAATAAACCAAATTACACCCCTCCCCCAAAAAACCAAGACAAAAAAGAAAAGATATGGGAAAACATTTTAAGGAAATGGTAAGCCAAAGGTAGTAGGGGTAGCTATACTTGTATCAGAAAAAGATATTTTAAGTTAAATGTGGTGAAAAAAGACAATAAAGGTCATTATATGATGTTAAAGGGGTCAATACATCAAGAAGACATAACAATTGTAAATATTTATACACTCATCATTGAAACACCTAAACATATAAAGCAAATACTAAAAGAGCTGAAAGGAGAAATAAACAGCAATACAATAATAGTTAGGGGCTTTAATACTCCACTGTGAAAAAGGGGTAGATTATCCAGGCAGAGAATAAATAAGGAAACAACAAAATTGAACAACACTATTGGCCATATGGAACTAATAGATCATGTACAGAAAATTTCATCCAAATGCAAAAGAATACACATTTTCTTAAGCACACCTGGAACATTTTCAATATCACACTTTAAAAAGTGGATAAAACAACTAGACAGGAGATTAATCAGGAAATAGATCTGAAAAACATAAACCATCCAGACCTACCACACATTTATAGAACACTCCACCCACCAACAGCAGAATATATATTCTTCTCAAGTGCACATGGAACATTTACCAGAAGAGAACATATGTTAGACAATAAAACCAGTATTGATATATTTAAAAGGACTGAACTCATACAAAGTATGTACTCCAACCATAATGTAATGAAATTTTATATCAACTAGAGAAGGAAATTTGAGAAATTCAAAATTATGTGGAAGTTAAACACCGCAGTCTTAAAAAAAAAAAAAAACTTTGAGGTTAATGAAAGTGAAAGTATAATAAAACAAAACATATAATAAGTTATATTAAAAATACACACATTTAAAAAGTAAATATGTAGAAAGATATAAAATCAATAACCTGATGTTTCAACTTAAGAAACTAAACAGAAAACTAAACCCACAGCAAGGAGAAAAAAAGAAAGAAAACAGAGAAGAAATAGAACAAAAATGAGTAAAATAGAGAATAAAAAACAATAGAGAAAATCAATTAAACCAAAAGTTGGTTCTATGAAAATATCAACAACAGCTAGACTGACAAACAAAAAGAGAGTGAGAATATTCAAATTACTAACATCAGGACTAAAAGAGGTGACAGTACTACCAAACCTACAGAAATAAAACGGATTATTAGGGAATACTATGAAAAATTGTACAACAGCAAACTAAATAAGCTAGACAAAATGGAAAAATTCCTAGAAAGATACATACTACAGAAACTGAGTCAAAAAGAAACGGAAAATCTAAATTGACTTATAACAAATAAAGAGATTGAGTCAGTAATCAAAAACTTCCCACAAAGAAAAGCCCAGGACCAGATGACTTCATTCATGAATTCTATCAAATGTCTGAGGGGTATGGCCAAGACGGCAGAGTAAGAAGACCCTGAGCTCACCTCCTCCCATGGGAAACACCAAAATCACAACTATTTATAGAGCAACTATTAATAAGAGCGGAATTAGCAGAAAAGATATCCTACAACTAAAGACATAAAGAAGGAACCAGAACGAGATGGGTAGGAAAGGCAGAGATGTGGTATAGTCAAGATACATACCCCAGGTGGGCAACCCACAAGTGGAAGAGTAATTACAATAGCAGAAGTTCTCCCCAAGGGGAGAGGGGTCTGAGCCCCTCATGAGGCTCCTGAGCCCAGGGGTCCTACACTAGGAGAATGAGCCCCTGGAACATTTGGCTTTGAAGACCAACAGGGCTTACTTTTGGGAGAGCCAGAGGGCTGTGGGAAAGAGACTCCAGTCATAAAAAGCACACACAAAATCTCACATGTTTCAGGACCCAGAGCAGAAAAAGTCATTTGAAAGGAGCCTGGGTCAGACCCATCTGTTGATCTTGGAAAGCCTCCTGGAGAGACAGGAGGCAACTGGGGTTCACCCTGGGGACACAGACACTGGCACAGCCATTTGGGGAGCTTGTTCTACCACAAGGACCCTGGTGCTAGCAAGTACCATTTTTGAATCCTCCCTCTAGATTATCATCACTGAGACCCAGCCCCGTGCACCAAGCTGTCATTACCAGTACTGAGACATCTCAGGCAAACCAAGCAACTAGCCAGGTGGGGACATAGCCCCACTCACCAGCAGGCTGGCTGCCTTAAGACCCCAGGGGCACAGAACTACCCTGAGACATGGCCCTATCCACAAAAGGGCCTAGGACCCAGCCATGCACCCCAGTGCACCAGCACTAGCCCAGAACCCCAGGGCCCTGCAGCCAAAGACCCCAGGAAATGGGTCCTCCCACCATGGACCATCACTAGCCTTGGGATGCCTCAACCACTGTGGGCAGGTGTTAGTTCCAGGACCCACTGGGCTCTGGCCCCAACCTCCAGCAGACCAACACACCAACTCTAGAACCCCTAGAGCCCTAAAACCAGAGATCCTGGGACCCAGCTTCACCCACCAGTCAGTCAGCACTAGCCCCAGGACCCCCTGGGCCTTAGCCCTACCCACCAGGAAGTCAACAACATCTTTGGGACACCCTGAGCACCTCAGCCACCTGCACAAGGATATGACCCCATCAACCAGTGTGACACCCCAGACCCAACAGCCAGTTGTGTCAGGAAACAGCCTGACCCACTAGTGGGTCAAAACCAGCTACAGAAACCCCAGGACCCTGCAGCCAGAGTCCCTGGAAAATTTCTCTGCCCACTAGCAAACAAGCACTAGACCCCTGGGCCCCTAGTGCCCTCACTTTATTCACCAGCAGGTTGACACCAGCCTTAGGACACCCTTGAGCCCCAGACCTTCCTATCAGCAGGTTGATGTAAGCTCTGAGACACTGGGATACTTTAGCCATCCATCCCAGGATTCAGCCCCACTTACCAGCAAGCTGACATCAGATCACACAGTCAGCCATTTCAGGAAATAAACCCACTCACCAGTACCCTACCCTGACAACCACCAACCCCAAAAACTGGCTCTGCCAACCAGTGAGCCAGCACTAGCCCTGGAACCTCCTGGGCTCTGCAGCCAGTGACTTTGTGACATGGAAGCACCCACCGGCAGCCAGCAGCTTCCACACAAGGCAGAGCCTGGCGACCAATTAGACCAGGGGCCAGCAATGCCTACCAGATTGCCCTCAGTAGTCGGCCTGCCACAACAGAAGGACCCATGCAGCCCACATATAGCTCTGGTGACCAGAAGGGAGTATGCTGTTGGGACTTATAGGACATCTCTTTGAGAAAGCCTCCTCTCAAAGGTCAAGAAATGTAACTGACTGACAAACTATACAGAAAGAGAAACAAATTAGGTAAAATGGGGTGACGGGAATATGTGCCAAATGAGGAGCAAAATAAAACCCCAGAAGAATTAAGTGATGTAGAGATTAGCAATATATCCAATAAAGGGTTCAAGGTAATAATCACAAAGATGCTCAAAGAACTCTAGAGAAGATTGGGTGAACAGAGCAAGAAGTTAAAGGTTTTTAACAAAGAGTTTAAAATATGAGGAAGAACCAAACAGATATGAAGAATGCAGTAATTGAAGTAAAAATACACTAGAAGGAATCAAAAGTAGATTAGATGATACAGAGGACTGGATCAGCAAGCTGGAAGACCAAGGAGTGGAAATCACTCAAGCTGAAAAGAAAAAAGAAAAATGAATAAAAACAAAAAAGAACAGTTTAAGACACCTCTGGGACAACATAAGGCATACTAACATTTGCATTTTATGAATCCCAGAAGAAGAGAGAGAAAGGACAGAAAACACATTTGAAGACCTAATAGCTGAACACTTACCTAGCCTGATAAAGGAAACAAATGTCCAAGTCTAGGATTCACAGAAAGTCCCAAACAAGATGAACCCAAAGAGGACTACACCAAGACACACTGTAATTAAAATGGAAAATATTAAAAATAAGGAGAGAATATTAAAAGGAGCAAAGGAAAAGCAACAAGTTACACACAAAGGAACTCCCATAAGGCTATCAGTTGACTTTCCAGCAGGAATCGTACAGGCCAGAAGGGAATGGCATGATATGCTTTAAAGTGATGAAAAGGCAAAAACCTACAACCAAGAATATGTTATTTGGCAAGGCTTTCATTCAGATTCAAAGGAAACATCAAAGTTTTACAGACAAGCAAAAGCTAAGAGTTCAGCATCACCAAACCAGCTTAAAAAAATTTTAAAAGGACTTCTCTAAGTGAAAAAGAAAAGGTCACAACCAGAAATATAAAAATTACAAAAAGAAAAATCTCATTGATAAAAGCAAATATACAGTAAAGGTAGTAGGTAGCTAAGTCATCACATATAAAGGTTAAAAGCCAAAAAGTAAAGTTATCTTTATATCCTCAATAAGTAGCTAAGGGAAACAAAACAAAAAGATGTACAACATGACTTCAAAAACAGTAAACAGGGGGAAGTATAAATGCAGAGTTGTTAAAATGTGCTTGAATTTATGACATCAGTAACTTAAATATATATTAAACATATATGTATATTATACATTTACTTCATGGGTAATCACAAACCCAACAATCCATGATACACACACACAAACAGAGAGAGGAATTCAAACATAATACTAAAGACAGTCATCAAATACAAGGGAAGAGAGCAAAAGAGGAAGGCAGGACCAAAAAAGAACTATAAAAAGCAACCCAAAAGAGTAAAATGGCAAGAAGTACATTCCTATCAGAATTATGTAAATGTAAATAGACTAAATGCTCCAATCAAAAGACACAGAGTGGTTGAATGGATTAAAAAAAAGAACCATACATATGCTGTCCACAAGACATTCACTTCTGTGTCTCCTGTGTGATCAAAAGGCACACACAGACTGACTGAATGTGAGAGGAGTAAAAAGACATTGTATGCAAATGGAAATGAAAAGAAAGCTGGGGTACCAATACTTATATCAGACGAGATAGACTTTAAAACAAAGATTGTTGTAAGAGATAAAGAAGGACATTAAATAATGATCAAAGGATCAATCCAAGAAGAAGATATAACAAATGGAAATATATATGCTCCCAAAATAGGAGCATCTAAATACATAAAGCAAATAATAACAGACATAAAGGGAGAAATTGACAGTAACAAAATAATACTAGGAAACTTTAACACTTCACATATATCAATGGAAAAATCTTCCAGACAAAAAATCAATAAGGCTACACTGGCCTTAAACAACACGTTAGATCAATAGGGCTTAGTAGACGTATGTAAAAAATTCCATCCAAAAGCAGTAGAATACATATTCTTTTCAAGTGCACATGGAACATTCTCCATGATAGATCACATGCAGGGCCACAAAACAAGTCTGAGTAAATTTAAGAAAACTGAAATCAAGCATTTTTTCCAACTACAACACTATGAGACTAGAAATCAACAAGAAAAAAAAAACTGCATAAAACCACAAACATGTGGAGGCTAAACAACTTGCTACTAAACAACCAAAGTATCACTAAAGAAATTAAAGAAGAAATTTAAAAAAAAATACTGGAGACAAATGAATACGAAAACACAACAATCCAAAATCTATGGGAGGCAACAAAAGTAGCTTTCAGAGGGACGTTTATAGCTAGACAAGCCAACCTCAGGAAATAAGAAAAATCTCAAATAAATTACCTAATCTTACATTAAAAGGAACTAGAAAAAAAAAAAGAACAAACAAAGCCCAAAGTTAGGAGGAGGAAAGAAATTACAAAGATCAGAGCAGAATAATGAAACAGAGACTAAAAATACAATAGATAGGATCAATGAACCAAGAGCTGGTTCTCTGAGAATATAAAATTAATAAACCGCTAGGCAGACTCATAAAAAAAGAGATGGCCCACGTCAGTAAAATCAGAAATGAAAAAGTTACAACCAACACCACATAAACACAGAGGGTCATGCGATTACTATGAAAAATTATATACCAATAAATGGACAACCGAGAATAGACAAATTCCTAGAAATGTACGATCTCCCAAGCCTGAACCAGGAAGAAGTAGAAAATGTGAACAGACCAATTAACAGTAATGAAATTGAACGTGTAATTTTACAAAACCTCCCAACAAACGAAAGTCCAGTACCAGATAGCTTCTCAGGTGAATTCTATCAAACTTTTAGAGGAGAATTGACACCTTTTCTGAAACTATTCCAAAAGACTGCAGGGAATAAGCACTTCTGAACCCATTCTATGAAGCTAGCATCACCCTGTTACCAAAATGAGACAAAGATTTAAAAACAGAGAGAAAATTACATGCCAATATCACTGATGAACATAGATGTAATAATCCTTAACAAGACATTAGCAAAGTTAATCCCCCAACACATTAAAAAGATCATACACCATGAGCAAGTGGGGTTTATCCCAGGGATGCAAGGATAATGCAGTATCTTTAAATCAATCAATGTGACAGGCCACATTAACAAGTTGAAGAATAAAAACCATATGATCCATCTCAATAGATGCAGAAAAAGCTTTTGATACAATTAAACATGCATTTATGATAATAAAAAAAACTCTCTAGAAAGTGGGCATAGAAGAAACGTACCTCAACATAATGAAGGCCATATATGAATAAACTAACAGATAACATCATACTCAATGGTGAAAAGCTGAAAGCATTTCTTCTAATATCAGGAACAAGACAAGATGCCCACCTATGCCGCTTTTATCCAACATAATATTGGAAGTCCTAGCTACAATAATCAGATAACAAAAAGAAATAAAAGGAATTCAAACCAGAAAGGAAGAAATGAAACTATGACAGTTTATAGATGACATGATACTATACATAGAAATTCCTAAACACACCACCAAAAAATGACTAGAACTCATCAGTGAATTTGGTGAAGATACAGGATACAAAACTAATGTACAGAAATATGTTGCATTTCTAACAGTGAACTGTTGAAAATAGAAATTTAAGGAAATAACCTCATTTACAATTGCATCAAAAAGAATTAAATGTCTAGAAATAAATCTAACCAAGGAGGTAAAAGATATGTACTCAGAAAACTATAAGACACTGATGAAAGAAATTGAAGACAACACCAACAGATGGAAAAATATACCATGCTCATGGACTGGAAGAACTAATATTGTTAAAATGACCATATATCAAAACACCAATGGAATTCTTCACAGAACAAAAACAATTTCTAAAGTATTACTGGAAACACAAATGACCCCAGGTAGCCAAAAAAATCTTCAGAAAGATTAACAAAGCTGGAGGTATAAAGCTCCCTTATTTCAAACTATACTACAAAGCTACGGTAATAAAAACAGAGTGGACTGGCAAAAACAGATATACAAAGATCAATGGAACAGAATAGAGACCTCCAGAAGTGAACCCATACTTATATGGTCAATTAATCTACAATAAAGGAGACAAGAATATACAATGGGGAAAGACAACCTCTTCAATAAATGGTGTCAGAAGAACTAGACAGCTACATGCAAAAAGAATCAAATGGCTATACTCTCACATTATGCACAAAAATAAATTCAAAATGGATTAAAGAAATCTAAGACCTGAAACCATAAAACTTCTAGAAGAAAACATAGGCAGTAAGTGCTCTGACATTGGTCTGAGTAATATTTTTAGGTATGTATCCTCAGACAAGAGAAACAAAGGCAAAAATAAGCAAATGGGACCACATCAAACCAAAAAGCTGCTGTACAGTAAACTATCAACAAAATGAAAAGGCCAGCTACAAAATGGTAGACGATAGTTGCAAACAACATATCTGATAAGGAGTTAATATCCAAAATATACAATGAACTCATATAACTCAATTATCAAAAAACAAACAAAAAGGGGAGATGATCTGAAGAGACATTTTTCCAAAGAAAACATCCAAAATGCCAACAGGTACATAAGAAGGTGCTCAACATCACTAATCATCAGGGAAATGCAAATCAAAACCACAATAAGATTTCACCTCACACCTGTCAGAATAGCTATCATCCAAACGACAAGTGTTAGCAAGGATGTGGGGAAAAGGGAACCCTAGTGCACTTTTGGTGGGAATGTCAATTGGTGCAGCCACTATGGAAAAAACACTACAATGTTTCCTCTCCAAATTAAAAATAGAAGTACCATATGACCCAGAAATTTCACTTCTGGGTATTTACCCAAAGGAAACAAAAACACTAATTCAAAGAAGATATATGCACCCCTATCTTCATTGAAGCATTACTGGTAACTGCCAAGATATGGAGGCAACCTTAATGTCCACAAATAGATGAATGGATAAAGAATTTGTTATATATAAATACACTGGAATGTTACTCAACCTTAAAATAGAATGAAATCTTGCCATTTGTGACATGAATGGACCTAGAGGGTATTATGCTGAATTGAATAAGTCAGGCAGAGAAAGACAAATACTGTATTATTTCATTTATATGTGGAACTTAAAAAACAAATGGAGAAACATAACAAAACAGAAGCAGAATTTTAGATACAAAGGGCAAACAGGTGGTTTCTCCAGGAGGTAGGGGGTGAGGGAGGAAACAAATAGGTAAGGGAGATCAATAGCTATAAATTTTCAGTTGCAAAGTAAATGAGTCACAGATATGAAATGTACAGTGTGAGGAATATAGTCAATAACTGTGTAATACCTTGGAGACATAGTGTAACTAGACTTCTCATTTTGAAATGTATGGAAATATCAAATCACTACGTTATACACTGGGAATTAACATAGTTTTGTAGGTCAATTATACTTCAAAAATAAACGAACTCGTAGAAAAGGGTATCAGATTTGTGGTTACCAGAGGCAGGGGAGTGGGGGGGGGGGGGGACTGGATAAAGACAGTCAAAAGGTACAAACTTCCAGTTCTAAGATAATTAAGTACTAGGAATATAATGTACAACATGATAAATATAATTAACATTGCTATATGTTATATATGAAAATTGTTAAGGAAGTAAATCCTAGGACTTCTCATCACAAGGAAAAAATTATCTCTATTTCTTTAATTTTGTATCTGTATGAGCTGATGGATGTTCACTAAACTTATTATAATTATATATAATTATTTGGTGATGACTGTAGGTCAAATAATTACACTATATACCTTAAACTTATACAATTATATCTCCATAAAACTGGAAGAAAATTTAAAAATATCTATACCAATAATTCACAAACCCTTCCGAGAAATAAAAGATGGAGAAACACTTTTTAACTTATTCTATGAAGTCAATATTACCCTGATACCAAAACCAGACAAAGACATGACAAGAAAACTATAGACCAATATCCCTTATTAATATAGATGCAAAAACTTCAACAAAATAACCTGGCATCATATAAAAATTATATACAATGTCCAAGTAGAATTTATCCCAGGGATGCAAGATTGGTTCAACATATAAAAATCAATCAATGTACTGGGGGAGGGCATAGCTCAGTGGTAGACTGCACGCTTAGCATACGCAAGGTCTTGGGTTCAGTTCCCAGTATCACCATTAATAGATAGGTAGGTAGATAGATAGATCCCCAACAAATAAAAATCAATCAATATAATACACCGTATTAATGGAATAAAGTATAAAACCACATGATCATCTCTATAAATTCAGGAGAAGCACTTGACAAAAGCTAACAGCCCATCACAATTAAAAACACTCAACAAACTAGGAATAGAAGGAAATTTCCTCAACTGATAAAGGGTGTCTATGGAAAACCCACAGCCAACATCATACTTAACAGTGAGATTGAAAGCTTTCACCCTAAAATCAGGAATAAGACAAAGATGGTTGCTCTTGCCACTTCTATTCAACATTGTACTAAAAGTGCTAGCCAGAGCAATTAGGAAAGGAAATAAAAGACATCCGGATTTTAGAACAAGTGAAGCAATATATTTCCAGCTGACATAATTTTATATATAATAAATGTTAAAGAATCCACAAAAAACTATTAAAACTAATAAAGGAGCTCAGCAAGCTTATAGAATACAAGATAAATATACCAAAATCAGTTGTATACATTAGCAATAAACAATTTGAAAATAAAATTAAGAAAACAATTTTTTACAATAGAATCAAAAAGAATAAAACACTTAGCAATATATTTAACCAAAGAAGTTCAATACTTATACACCAAAAACTATAAAACATTAGTGGAATCAATCAAACACCTAAATAAATGAAAAGACGTTTATGAGCTGGAAGACAACATTGTTGAACTGCCAAAACTCCTCAGTTTATCTACAGAGTCACTGAAATCTCTATCAAAAAAATTTTTTTGCAGAAATGGACAAGCTGATCAAAAATGCATATGTAAATGCAAAGGGCCCAGAATGGCCAAAACAAGCACTTTTCAAACACTTTCCTTGAAAGTGAAGAACAAAGCTGTGTATCTCACACTTTTCAATTTCAAAACTTATTACAAAGCAGTATTTAATCAAGACAGTGTGGTACTGGCATAAGGGTAGACATATAGACCAATGGAATATAATTGAAAGTTCAGAAATAAACCCATACGTGTATAATCACTTGATTTTAAACAAAGGTGCCAAGGCCATTCAATGAGGAAAAAATAATCTTTTCAACAAATAATGCTGAGACAAATGGATATCCACATACAAAGGATTAAAGTTCAACCCTTACCTCATACCATATACAAAAATTAACTTGAAACTGATCAAAAACTTAAATATAAGAATTAAATCCATAAAGCTCTTAGAAGAAAACATTGGTATAAATCTTCATGATCTTAGACTACGTAATGATTTCTTAGATAGGACACTAAAAGCATAAACCACCAAAGACAGATATATTAGACTTCATCAAAATTTTAAAAATCTTTGTGTTTCAAAGAACACTACTAAGTAAGTGAAAAGACAACTCACAGAATGGAAAAAATATTTGGAAATTACATGTGCGATAAGGGGCTAGTGAACCAAATATTAAAAAAAACAACAAACCAAACACAACTCTAGAACTCTTACAACTCAACAATAAAAAGGCAACCCAATTTAAAATAGGCAAAGGATCAGAATAAACATTTCTCCAAAGATGATGTACAAATGGTCATTTATATAAAAAGATGTTCAACATCACTAATCATTAGGGAAATGCAAATCAAACCAAAATGAGACACCACTTCATACCATTAGGATGGTTATAATAAGAAAAAAATGGACCATAACAGATGTTAATGATAATGCGGAAAAACTGGAATCCTCCTACATTGCTGATACAAATGTAAATTGGTACAATCATTGTGAAAAATAGTTTGGCAGTTCCTCAAAAAGTTAAATATAGGATTTCTATATAACCCTGCAATCAACTCCTAGTTATATACCCAAGAGAACAGAAAACAGATACTCAAACAAATAATTGAACATGAGTGTTTACAGTGGCATTATTCATAAGAGACAAGAGGTGGAAATTATCCAAATGTCCATCAGCTGATGCATGAATGAACAAAAAAAAGGTATATCCAAACAAGGAAATGTCACTTGGCAATGAAAAGAATGAAGTATTGATACCTGCTACAATGGGAATAAACTTTGAAAATATTATGCTAAGCAAAAGAAGCCAGACACAAAAGCAACACATCGTACGATTCCATACATTTCTATCTGGATGCCCAGAACAGG
Organism: Camelus dromedarius; assembly: GCF_036321535.1. Taxonomy (NCBI): domain Eukaryota; kingdom Metazoa; phylum Chordata; class Mammalia; order Artiodactyla; family Camelidae; genus Camelus; species Camelus dromedarius. Next base: position 4,301,306 of record NC_087443.1, read on the forward strand.
CAAATCTATATTTATCTATTTTCTAAGTAGATTAGTGGTTGCTAGGAATGGGGTCGGGGCGGAGTAGGGAATGAATGCTAATGGGTATAGGGTTTTATTTTGGAGTGATGAAAATATTCTGGAATCAGTGGTAACAGTTACACGACCTTGCGATATACTAAAAATCATTAAATTGTACATTAAAAATTTTTTTTTTGACAGAGGTATTGGGGATCAAACCCAGGACCTCCTGCATGCTAAGCACGTCCTCTACCACTGAGCTCTACCCTCCCTCTGATATTTTTAGTATTTGAATTGTATCTCAATTTTAAGAGTATACATTCTCTAATATAACATAAAAAGAAAATGGAAATATATTTAACTGAGCCAAAATAAACAAGAAAGGAAGAAAAAAGGAACATAGGCTAGCAGGACAAATAATAGACACATAGTTTACATAGTAAGTTTTAGCTCAAATATTAATAAATACATTATTAAAGTGGGCTAAATGTGTTGTGAAAAGAAAGACTTTCAGGCTGCATTTAAAAATATGTAGCATTAAATATACATAATATGCTGTTTACCAAAGAAAAAATCTAAAACTGAAAAGTTGAAATTAAAAAAGTAGAAAATATATACTGTGCAAATAGTAACTAGACCAAAACTAATGCACCCATATGAAAATATCTGTGAAAGAAGAGTTACTTCATAATGATAGCAGACTGAATTTTAATGAAAGATAAAACAATTCCAAATTTGTGTGTACCTAACTGCTTAACTTCAAAATATGAGAGTCAAAAATTGACAGCTCTCCTAGAGAAAATAAACAAGTGTGAAAACATAAAGAGAGATGCTGGCACACTCAGTATTTGATGGGCTCTGAGCCTCCTATTCCTTCACTGTGGATGAGGGATTTAACAATTGTGTAAGTAGTTTTGAGTTGTTTCATTTTAAAGTTCCAAGTGTGGCAGGCAGCCTCTAAACCGGCTCCCCATCTCCCCGTCTTGACACTCTGGTGTAACGCCCTCCCCTTTAGTGTGGGATGGACGCAGTGACTTACTTCTAACAAATAGAGCGTAGCAAAAGTAGCGGATGTTCCTTCTGAAATCAGTCTATGAAATACTGTGACTTCCACCTTGTGCACCTTTGTTCTCTTTCTTGCTCACTAAGGGGAAGCTACGTGCCACGTTGTGAAGTGTCTTAAGGAGACACCCATGAGCCGAGGAACTGAGGGTTATTTCCAATCACAGCCAGTGGGGAGCTAAGGCCCTCTGTCTAACAACCCGTGAGGACCCAAATCCTGCTGATGCCCCCATGGATGAGCTTAAAGTAGAACCCATCCCCAGTTGAGCCACAAGATAACTGCAGCCTGGTCAACGGCTTAACTGTAGCCTGTGAGTGACCCCAAGCCAAAGGACCCAGCTAAGCCAAGCCTAGATTTTTGTCCCAGAAAAATGTATTAGATAATAAATGCTGGTATTTTAAACCACTCAGTTTGGGGGTGATTTTTCTATGCAACAGTAGATAATTAATACACTTAAGATGGTCAGTCTCACAATTACCATGATATTTGATAAGTGATAGATGATTGATAGATAGATAGATAGATAGATAGATAGATAGATAGATAGATAGATAGATATAGCATCTCAGCGAAAACTTTCATCTTAACATCCTCCTACATGTTGAAAAAACAGCTTGAGTGCTGTATTTAATGCAACTAGATAACTGAATAAATATATGACCTTATGTCCACAGAATGGAATTCAATGTAACTCTTTAAAAAGATGCAGTGATGGAGATGATCTTGCCAATCATCATCATGATGAAGATCTACTACTTGCCTAGATAAGAATTATTATTTTCAGCTCCATTTTTCAGATGAGAAAACCAAGACTTAGACAGGTGATGTAATTTTTCTAAGGTTACTTCTTAGTAAGCGTTGGAACAGGGATTTGACAGCAACCAAATCACAGCCAAGAACGTCATTCTCTCCCTTCATGGTTCTTTGGGTTTTACAGACCCCAGGGTTTTCAGGTTTATAACCCAAGGAAGGGGGAAGGAGCCATGAGCTTTAGGCTTTCTGGTTCTCTGAAAATGTAGTTCCCAGAGCTACACTTGATTTTGTTTTGAAGCCTAAATAAATGTAAATGTATTGATTTCTAGGTAGTGACATCAGCTCATAGCAGTGTAGGTCATTCCTCTTTCTCTCCCCCAACCCCTTCTAAATAACTAGACATACATATGTTGCCAGTGATTAGGTTCTTGTCTCGGTGCAAGAAGAATTCAGAAACGAGACATGGAGGTTAAGACAGTAAAATGGGGATTTATTAAAGAAATAGGCAGTACACTCTCAAGGGGAGAGCGGGCAGGCTCAGGCGAGCATCTGCGCTAAGTTTCTTTGGCAACTTGGTCACATAGGGTGTAGAAACGAATGGGCAGAATGTTCATTGGGGAGGAAAGGGCTTGGGGTCGTATTCCCTGGTTCCATCCCAACTCCACCTTCCAGAGGGGAGGAGGTATTTTTGTCCTTATTTAGTCTGGGTCAGAAGTGTCATGGCATCGGTGCACGATGGGTACTTCTAATCTGCAAGGCTAATTTTATTGTAATGAGGGCAAAATGAGCAAGAGGTCACATTTCTACACTGGAGATTCCTGCCTTTCCCCACCTTTCTTTGTCTGCCGCCAGGACACTTGTCACCCCAAAATGTGTGATTTCTTATCAGTCCAGAGGTTCCTGCTTTTCTTTCTCTGCCTAGGGACCCCTGCTGTTTACATGGTGTATGGTTTCCTAATATTGGCCCTGGCCCCTCCTCTTTTGTCCAATTCCTTCCATTTAGCCTGCGTCCCCCTTTCTCTGCGCCTATCTAGCTGTCCGCTCTAACACATATATGAAAAAAGTGCTTCAGCATCCTAGGCCAAAGGACTCAGGAAAGCTCTTGTGCACATGTATACCCAAAAATGAATAAACAAGACTTTGGTAAGGGCTGTGGATCCAAGGAGTCAGAGGGCCTTCCCCACCACCATTCACCATGGTTGGTGAAAAAAACCTGGAGAGTTCTGATCTGGGCAGACACTCACAGGCAAGAGATTTTGTACAAATCTAGCCCACCTACAGAGAGATTCCAGCATGCCATCGGCATAGGACAGAGACAGATGGGGACACCAAGGAGAGGGAGGAACTATGCCAGACCTACCCCCTTCACAGGAGACGCTGCCTTGAACAGCAGCCACTGCCATCTCTCCTGCAGAGGAGGTGGGAAGTGGTGAGGAACTGCCCAGCTACCCATTTGAACAGGTCACGGCTGCAGAAACCTGTTTCCAGCAGCACCCTGATTTCTGAAGAGACCTCCGTGACTGGGTGGAGGAAGGAGAAAGGGAAGAAAGTAGATAAGAATTTCAGAGAAAAAGAAGAACACAGTTGCTGCTGTCTGCTTCAGAATTTCAGCATGAAATCTGCCCACCAGGCTCCTGGACTACCCCGCACAAGAATCTTCCCACCTGACCTACAGACATCCCCAAAGCCCAGAGTGCTAAACCCACACTTCCTCCCACTCTGCTGCCAGCTCATTCGGGGCACTCCCGAGTGCACTGAGTGCATCTGTTGACAGATGAATCCAGTAGACAGGGAGCTTGCTCAGAAAATAGGCCACAATCAGCTGGCAAGGGAGAAACCACAAACTTGGCCTATAGCGCCATCTTATGGAATACAAAATAAATGTTTCTAATAGCCAATCTGGTTAATTTTAAGAGCCAAAGTAAACATAAACCCTTAACTAAGAAAGGTGTCTGCTATCGTAAATGTGAAAGCAGATATGCATATATTCAAACACTATGAAAACCCAAGGAAATATGTCATCACAGAGAGAAAATTCAACAGCAACCAAACACAAAGGCATAGAATATTATGATCTAACTAATAAAGACTTCAAAATAGCTATTATGATGAAATTCAACATACTTCAAGAAAACTCAAAAAGGCAATTCAATAAACCCAGAAATAAATATAAACTTAAGGAACAGAAGAATTTCTTTACTACAGATTTTGAAATTATAAAAAAGAACCAGGCAGAAATTCTGGACCGAAGAACTCAATGAATGAAATGAAGAAGCAACAGACAGCATTAGCAGCAAGACAGATCAGATGGAAGAGTGAATAGGTGACTTGGAGGATAGGAATATAGAGAGAGTACAGTTAGAAGAGGAGAGGGAACTAAGATTTAATGAGTGAAGAAAGCCTATGAGAGCCATTGGTTTCCATCAGAGAGGCAAATAGCCAAGAAAGTGGGATTCCAGAAGAGAGGGAGAAGGGGAAGATAGTTTGTTTAAAGAAATAGTAGCTAAGTGTGGAGGGTGTAGCTCAAGTGGTAGAGTGCAGGTTGGCATGCATGAGGTCCTGGGTTCAATCCCCAGAACCTCCATTAAATAAAAAACAAAATAAATGAATCTAATTACTTCCCAGTTAAAGAAAAAGAAAAAAATAGTAGCTAAGAACTTCACAAACCTGGGGAAAAACTTGGACATACAATTTCACAAAGCTACTAGAACACCCTATTATCTCAATTCTAATGAAACTGCCAAATATCAATGATTAAAGAATCTTAAAGACAGCTAGGGAATAAAGACAGTAATCTACAAAGGAACCCCCATTAGGCCATCTGAAGATTTTTCAACAGAAATTCTATAGGCCAAGAGAGGTTGTAGTGATGATATTAAAAACATTGAAAAATAAAAATTGCCAGCCAAGTATACTTTCTCCAATAAAGTTATTCTTTAGGTATGAGGGAGAAATAAAGGCCCTTCCTTCCCAGACAAACAAAAGCTGAGGGAGGTAACCACCACTAACCATGCTTGCAAGAAATGCTGAGAGAATTTCTTCAAGATGAAATGAAAAGACACTAATCAGTGACATGAAAACATGTGAAAGTACACAACACGCTGGCAAAGGTGAAAAATAGAATTAGAAACCTGTCACTCTATAATGGATGGTGTGTTAACCACTAAACTACAGTATAAAAGTTAAAGAGTAGCATAAATGACTATGGTTACTATAAATGGTAATAATTATATGCTATGAAAGAGGTAAATTTTAACACCAATAATATAAAACAGAGGAGTAAAATGTTGGAGCCTTTTAACATTAATAGGTTGCTATTTAGCCTAAAATGGACCATTTTTTATATTGAACTATAGTTGATTTACAACACTGAGCTAGTTTCAGGTGTACAGCATATCACTAAATATATATATATTTATATATTCGCTTTCAGATTCTTTTCCATTGTAGGTATTCCATTATAGGTACAAGATATCAAATATAGTTCCCTGTGCCATACAGTAAATCCTTGTTGTTTATCTGTTTTACATATAGTAGTTTGTATCTGTTAATCCCATACTTCTAATTTATCCCTTTCCTCCTTTTCCTTTTGGTAATTATAAGTTTGTTTTCTGTGTCTGTGAGTCTGTTTCTATTCTGTAAATAAGTTCATTTGTTTTATTTTTTAGAGTCCACATATAAGTGATATCATAAGATATTTGTCTTTTTCTGACTTTCTTCACTTAGTATGATAAACTCCATGTTGCTGCAAAAGGTAATGTTTTATTATTTTTCATGGCCGAGTAATATTCCATTGTATGCCATATCTTCTTTATCCATTCCTCTGTTGACGGATGCTTAGGTTGCTTCCATGTCTTGGCTATTGTAAATAGTGCTGCTATGAACATTGGAGTACATATATCTTTTTGAAGTAGAATTTTTGTCTTTTCCATATATATGCCGAAGAATAGAAATGCTGGATCATATGGTAACTCTATTTTTAGATTTTTAAGGAACTTCCATACTGTTCTCATAGTGGTTGCACTAGTTTACATTCCCACCAACAGTATAAGAGGGTGCCCTTTTCTCCACACCCTTTCCTGCTTTTATTATTTTAGACTTTTTATGATGGCCATTTTGACCTGTGTGAGGTGATAACTGACTGTAGCTTTGATTCGCTTTTCTCTAATAATTAGCAATGTTGAGTATCTTTTCATGTGTTTCTTGACCATCTGCATGTCTTCTTTGGAGAAATGTCTATTTAGGACTTCTGTCCATTTTTTAATTTTTTTATTGAGTTATATGAGCTGTTTGTGTATTAGAAATTAAGCCCCTTGTCAGTGGCATCATTTTCAAATATTTTCTTCCAGCCCACAGGTTGTCTTTTTGTTCTAATTATGGTTTCCTTTGCTGTCCAAAAATTTTTAAGTTTGACTAAGTACCATTTGTTTATTTTTGCTTTTATTTCTTTTGCTTTGGAATATTAACCTAAGAAAATATTCCTATGATTTATGTCAGAGAATGTTTTGCCTATGTTCTTTTCTGGAGTTTTATGGTGTCATGTCTTATATTTCAGGCTTTAAGCCATTTTGAGTTTATTTTTGTGTGTGGTATGAGGGAGTGTTCTAACTTTATTGATTTATATGAGGCTGTCCAGCTTTCCCAACACCACTTACTGAGGAGACTGTCTTTTCTCCATTGTATATATTCATTGTATATTGCATATTCCTTGTATATTCTTGCCTCCTTTGTCAAAGACTAATTGATTTTTGGTGTGTGGGTTTGTTTCTGGGCTCGTTTTATGTTTAGGCCTTCAGCTTTGTTCTTTTTCCTCAGGATTGATTTGGCAATTCCAGGTTAAAATGGACTATCATTTCTATTAGATGTTTTATATAATTCACAAGGCAGCCACAGAGCAAAAACCCAGAGTAGATCTGCAAAAGGCAAAGAAAGGTGAACTAGAGAATACCACCATGGAAATTAATCAATTTACGAACTAGGCCAAGAAAGACATGAAAAGAAACAATGGAGATACAAAACAAGAAGAAATCAATTAATAAACTGGCAATAATCCCTACACATCAATAATTACTCTAAACATAAGTGGATTGATTTCACCATTAAAAGGTACAGAGTGGCTGAATGAATTAAAAAAAAACAAACACCCAACTGTAAGAAAGATCCACTTCAGATTTAAGGACAAATATAGAATCAAAGTGAAGGGATAGAAAATTATATTCCATGCAACTGGAAACCAAAACAAAGTGGGGATAACTATACTTACATCTGACAAAATAGACTTTAAGCCAAAAATGGTAAAAAGAGACAAAGAAGGTGATTATATAATGATAAAGTAATCAATCCATCAGAAATATACAACAATGATAAATATATACAGACCCACCATTAGAACACCTGAATATATTAAGTGTATACTTAATGATATGATAGGATATATGAAAAGAGACATAGACAATACATTAATAGTAACATATTTCACTTTCAATAACAGATCATCCAAGAAAACTATTGATCATCCAACAGAAAACTATCAAGAAAATGATGAACTTAAACTACACCTTAAACCAAATGGACCTAACAGGCATCTATAGAACATTCCATCCAATAGCAGCAGAATACATATTCTTCTCAAGCACATTCTGCACATTTTTGAGGGTTGATCATATGATAAGACACAAAACAACTTTTAGCAAATTTAGGACGACTGAAATCATACCAGGTATCCTTTCCATCCACAATGATTTAAACTGAAAATTATAAAAGAAGAAAGCTGGAAAATCCACAAAGCTGCAAAATCTACTAAATAAAACATTCCTGAAAAACCAATGGGTCAAAGAACAAATAAAAGAAATTCTCAAAAAAAAAATGAAAATAGAAATGCAACTTACCAAAACTCTGAGCAGTCCAGAGAGGTTATAGAAGTTATAGAGAGAAATTCATATATAAAGATTAGAAAAGTCTAAAATACACAACCTAACTTTACATTTCAGGGAACTAGAAAAAGTAGAATAAATTAAGCCCAAAGTTAGCAAAAGGAAGGAAATAAAGCCCAGAGTGGAAATAATGAAAATATAGAGTAGAAAACAATAGAATGGATCAACAAAACTAAGAAGTAGCTTTTCAAAAAATAAACAGAATTGAGAAAGCTTTGGCTAGATTAATCCTTTCTTTTTTAAGAAAAAAGACAGAAGACAAAGTTAGAAACAAAAAGGAGATACTAAGTTGTTCATACAGAAATACATTAAGATGAGAGACTACTATGAAAAATTTTATGTCAACAAAAAATGACTCACGAGAAATGGCTAATTGTCTAGAATCGTACAACCTAACAAGACTGAACCAGGAAAAAAATAGCAAGTCTGAAAGACAAATAATGAGAAAGGGGATTGAATCAATATCTAAAACCTTGCAACACAAAAAAACCTCAGAATCAAACAGCTTCATTGGTGAATTCTACAAAACATTTAAGGAAAAAATTAACACCAATCCTTCTTAGAGTCTTCCAAAATTTGGAGAGGAGGAAACATGTCCAAACTTTTTCAAAGAGGTGAGCATTGCCCTCATACCAAAGCCAGATAAGGACACTACAAGAAAAGAAAACTATAGACCAACATCTCAGATGAACACAGATACAAAAGCTCCCAACAAAATATTAGCGAACTGAATTCAAGAACACATGAAAAGAATTATACATCATGACCAAGTGGGATTTATCCCTGGGATGCAAGAAAGGTTCAACATTTGCAAACCAAAATGTGCTATTCCACATTAATAGAATGAAAGATAAAAATCATATGATCATTTAATAGATACAGAAAAAGTATTTAACAAAATACAACACCACTTCATGATAAAAAAAAAAAAACAACTCAACAGACTGGGGCTAGAGAGATCATACCTCCACATATACAACAACTCAGAGCTAACATTACACTCAATGGAGAAAAACTGAAAACTTTTCCTCTAATATCAGACACAAGATAAGAGTGCTGACTTTCACTACTCTTATTCAACATAATTCTGGAAGTCCTAACTGCAGCAATTAGTCAAGACAAAGAAATAAAAGACATCTAAATTGGAAAATACAAAGTAAATCTTTGCTATTTGCTGATGATATGATCCTATATATTAAAAGTTCCACTCAACTAAAAATCTGTTGGATATAATCAATGAATTCAGTAAATTTATAGTATATAAAATCAACGCACAGAAATCAGTTGCTTTTCTACAAACTAACAATGAAGCATCTGAAGAAGAATTAAAGAAAACTCTCAGAAAGGTTCACAGTAGCATCAATCACAATAGAATATTTAGGAATGACTTTAACCACAAAAGTGAAAGATCCATACAACAAAAACTACAGGACTTTTTTCTAAGAAATCAAAGAAAATACAAATAAATGGAAAGACATCCTGTTCTCATTATTTGGAAGAGTTAATTGTATTAAAATGTCAAATAAATCCTTATATAGTGCATCTTTAATAGAAATAGAAAATACAATCCTAAAATTTGTCTGAAACCACAAATGACTCCAAATGGCCAAAGCAATCATGAGAAAGAACAAAACCATAAGCATCATGCTTTCTTATTTCAAACTATATGACAACGCTATAGCAATTAAATCAGTATAATATTGGTATAAAAGCAGACCCATAGACCAATGGAACAGAATGGAAGGCCCACTATTAACCCCCTGCATATTCAGTCAGCTAAAATTTAATAATGGAAACAGAACATCCAGTGGGGAAAGGATAGTCTCTTAAACAATGATGTTGGGGAACTTGGAGAACCATATGCAGAAAAGTGAAATTGGACTAACTTATGTAACTCAGAAAACTAACTCAAAGTGGATCAAACAATTTAACATAAGATCTGAAACTATAAAACTCCTAGAAGAAAACATAGAGAAGAAGCTTCTCAACATTAGACTTGTCAGTAATATTTTGGATATGACACCAAAAGCACAAACAACAACAACAAAATCAGCAGCTGGGACCACATCAAACTTAAAGCTTCTTCACAGTAAAAGAAACAAACAAAATGAAAAGGCAACCTACAGGATGGGAGAACATTTTTGCAAACCATACATCAGAATAGGGGTTACTATCTAAAACATTATATAAAGAACTCATAAAACTCAATAACAAAAGAAAGCTGATTAAAAATGAGCAGAGGAACTAAACAGACATTTTCCAAAGAAGACACCCAAACTGCCAATGAGTACATGAAAAGGTGATCAGCGTCACTAATCATCAGAGAAATGCAACTCAAAACCAGGATGAGGTTTCACCTCACACCTGTTAGAATGTTGATCATTAAGAGGACAAAAAATAACAAACGTTAGCAAGAATGTGGAGAATAGGCAAACCTTGTGAAATCCTTGTGGGATTGTAAACTGGTTCAGCTACTATGGAGAACAGTATGGAAGTTCCTCCAAAATTAAAAGTAGAACTACTTTGTAAAAAATTAGAAGTAGATGCAGCAATCCCACCACCAGGTACATAGCCATAGGAAATAGAAACTGACTATGGAAGAGAAGTATGCATTCCCATGTTGATTGCAGCATTATTCACAATAGCCATGATATGGAAATAAATGTCTATCAAAAAGTAAATTGATAAAGAATTTTCAGATTTTCAGATAAAGAAATATCAGTGTTAATTCTGTAAATGAATGTACTGACCACTCTGAAATGTTAAGAGATGTATTTAAGGACAAGTTTTAAAAAAAAATGTTTCCAGGTGCTATTGGCTGGATAAGATGAGAACATTTTATTTCTGTGAATAGATTTGTTCACCATTATGTAATGAATGTATAAAACAAATGTAATAAAGATGTATCTATTGGAGAAAAATGCAAAATGTACTGCCTCTTGAATTTTAGAAACAATCTGTATACATGTTACACCTATGTTATTCTAAGAAGCCCTTGTTATCCATTGTTTGGTCTCCCATCTGATTTACTCTGCTGTAAATGCTCTCTATTGCATTTTCATTTCATTCACTGAGTTCTTCAGGTCTAAAATTTCTGCTTGGTTCTTTTTTTACGATTTCTATCTTTTCGGCCAATATCTCATTTTAAACCTATATTTTGTGTGTGTGACTTCATTGAAATGATTCCTGAATTTCTTCAAAAGGGCTATTTTGAAATTTTTATCAGCTAGATGACAAAATTTGAGAACTGCTATCTTTTGGTGATGACAGGCTTCCTCGATTTTTACGTTCCCTGTGGTTTTACATTGCTGATTTTGCATTTGAAGTAGCACTTATTTAAACCTTTGCTGGTTGCCTTCAGATGGGGTTTTGTTAGTGCTGTTATTATCCAGAATGTTCTCTGCCTTTGTATGGGTACACTGGTCCTACTCTTCTTGCTCCCTCTGTGACAGAATTCTTATGATTTTGTACCTTCTCTGGTTCTTAAAACCCACCAGGTTGGCTGTTGGAAACCTCTATTGTTCCCCAAAAGGTGGGAATTCAACTTTGTGGTTTCTCACTTGCCCACAGACTTTGGCCTGTTTTCTAAGGGCGTTTCCTGCCTGTCAGAGCTCATTCTCTGTGCACACACAAGAAGTCAGCTGCAGAGTGGGGAGAGGTATGGGGTTGTCGCTCAGTGCTGTTGGAGTGAGTGTGGACCCAGGAGGGAGGTCCCCAGATACATGCTCTTAGAATCTCACGGGTGGGTGGAATTCCTGCATCCTTTTCATGCCTTTTGATATTTGTATCTGCCCGTTTCCCCAGTATCTTCCCTCCTCCCATAGAGGTCCTGCCCTGGTACTCTGGGTGCTGCTGAGAGAACACGTTTCTCCAACTGCATTTCACACCACTAAGTACTCATTGCTCTACTTTTGCCCTGCAGGAGAATTTGCCGGTTCCTGAGAGGCCAGCCCTATACAGTGTTGCCCTGGGGAGGAAGCGTCTTAGTGGCTACTCACTGTCTTACATTCAGGAACCAAATTCATTTGGTTCATGTGTTGCCCCTTCTGTTTCAAGCTTGTTGTCTGACTCTCCTTATCCAAATCAAGAACCAAATAGATTTAGAAGGTAAGGAACAAAGATACACTGAACTTTTGGATTGGCTATCACTGGTTATCTGTAGTGAGTTAATTATGAGAACATTTTACTTTTCAAATAAATTGCTGTAGTGTTTTAATTTTTACAAGCATGTTTTAATAATTAATTTTTATAAAACATGTTTGTTGGTGGAATGCCTCTTGTCACTATCTTGAGAACCATAATACAAATTCCCAAAGGGGGCCTTGTCTGAATATTTGGAAACTGATGCCCTTGGAGATGTGAGAATCAGCCCTGTTTCCCTTGTTCCTACTTAAAGATCTCAGCTTCAGCGGGTCCTTCCTTAGTGTGACATCTGGTTTGTTGGGCTGGATGCCCCTGTGTTGAACAGGCATCCATCAACATGCCACGTGAACTGTTCAGGTTTTACTCACATAGCGAACAATTCACGCCTCAGGCCCTCGATTATGCAGGGTCCATTGTTGAGTATTTTGAAGGTGGGGTGAGGTTGGTAGCCTTTCCAACATTTTGCTTTGGGCCTCAGCATCACTGTTTCTTTCTCCTTTTACTCTAGAGCCAGTGCTTAGATGATTAGAACACTGTGCAAATGAGACATTGGTTTTGGTGTGAGGACCTGTTGGCTGGCCCTCACCAAAGATTTTTAGATGGCTGCCTGGAAACAACTGCTGATCACCAGAAGGACCAAGAGAGGCAGCTCACGTGGACCAAGGTCAATCCAGGCCTCCTGGAGAAGGCTGCAAACTTCTAATGGATAGCAGGTCCTTCTAAGCACCTCTTTCAAGATTGGAGGCATCATTTTGGCAAAAAAAAAAAAAAAAAAAGTCTGCTGATTTATACATCTTACCATAAATTTTTGCTAGTAGCAATTTGTTAGTTGTGTGACAGCTACCACCAGAGAGATTCTCTGCAGCTTTAACGCCTCCAGGAGTGAGAAACTGTTACATAACATTGTTTGGAAAGAAAATTACCTGTAACTCTTTCTCTAAGGGTGTGTGATTATTATTACAATAGTCCTCAGCTCCGTTACAGGGGACCCTCAGGTGTAGTTCATTCCCTTAGTGTCTTAACACTCTCCCCCACCTCCATTATCAATTTCCAATTTTCTCATAAAGGGGAAGAAGGAATAGCCCATTGTTTGTAAAGAGAAGAGGGACTCCTGCTGTGAGTACTACCGACTGCGAAGTTCAAGTCACAAGCCCCAGTGACTGCCTATGCGTGTAGTAGTCACAAGGAGAGAGGGGTGGGATTAAGAGTCTTTCCTACTTAGTGCACCTGGTAAGTTCTCTCCTCAGCTCCAGCTGTCATGGAATCCCAGAGCAGTGAACTTCAAATGATGCCAGCAACCACACTGAAGGTCCAGAATCAGACCATTCATTGTTTCTCTCAATCTCTGTCTGTCTCTCTCTCTCTCTCAGAACTGGACACTTAGAAGAACCATGGCTCCTGCAAGTAGGCAGGTTTGGAGAGATACACCATACCTGAGTGCTTCAAGTGTAACTTTCACTTGATTTCAAACTGGGTGTGTGTGTGTGTGTGTGTGTGTGTGTGTGTGTGTGTAGAACCGTTTTTAGCAGCTTCATGGGGGAGTAGTTGACTTATAACAGTTCACATAAAGTTTATGATTTGATATGTAAGTGTTTACATATCTATACACCTGAGAAGCCATTACCATAATCAAGAAAGTGAACATATCAATCACCCCATTTGCTTGTGTCTTTTTTCACTTAAAGAAGTTTCATTCATACCAAATGGGTACCCCTTTTATAAATATTGTTGTTACAAATGTTTAATACTTCTTTAAATGCATTGCAGAAGAGCTATAATTTTCAATCCTTGAAATAACATTTTTCTCAAAGTAGCTTGCATAGAACACTTATATATCCATCATTAATGTGTATATTTTTAAATAGTTCTCAATGTATTACAGAATGGCAAACCCTCTCTTCACTTAAAGTCTTGTTTTGTACCAACTGGGAACCACTTTTATAAACCTCAGTATTGTAAGTGCTTATTAAACACTTCTCTAAATGCATTACATTCCCTGAAATAGCATGCTTCTCGAAGTCTCCTGTACGTACTTTTAATTTTTTATAATTGAAATATACTTGACATACAACATTGTGTAAAATTCAAGCTGTGAAATATGTTGATTTGATCCATTTAAATATTGTAATATGATTGCCATGGTAGCAATAATTAGCATATCTATCAGGTCACATAATTATCATTTTAGCGGCTGGAATAATTAAGATACAGTCTCTTAGCAAGTTTGATGATTATAATACAGTATATTCTTGTCTATATTGACTATTAGAATTGTAGGATTTCTACTAGTTGCAAGTTTACTCTTTTAAACATCTATCCTATTCCTCACAATCCCCCAATAAACACCATTTAACTGTGTTTTTATAAGATGGCTTTCTAATTTTTTTCTTTGAATTTTTTTTTATTCTTACTAGTTCTTTCGCTACCAGTTTCTCATTTCACTTGTCCTCAATCTAACCACCAGCTGCTCAGGGTTCCTTACCTCATGCAAGGAGGAAACTCTTCCTTCACGAGTTCCTGAAGAATCGATTGGGATCTAATTCTTCTATGGTTCCATCTTCTTTTGTTTCTATGTTTCTGGAGTTTTCCACACAGAGTCCTTCTTCACCTCGTTGTTCAATCACCACCCAGCTTCTCCTTGCTCATCACGGCAGGTAGTCGAGTCCGGTGTTACAGAAAAACGTGTTACACCTCCGTGTTACAGCTCAGTTGTGACAGCAACCTGGAACAGGGCGAGAGACCAAGCAGCACTCAGAGAGTTGGACAACTCAGGTTTATTGCACCAGCGGAGCCAAAACAGTTAACACTTCAACCTTTGGACCCCATCTGTAGGTTTACACAGGCCTTTTATAGGCTGCCAATTTTACACTTTGCAACGTCATATGCAAATAAAGTACAACAGAAGTTGACCAACCAAGAACAAGCTTTGTAGAAATAGTCCAATCAGGAGTGAGCCCCATGTAAATGAAGTACTACAAGTGGACCAATCAGAAGTTAGGGAAGTGGACCAATCAGAAGTGAGAGTAATAACCAATCAGGAATGAGAGTAATAACCAATTAGAAGTGAGAGTAGTAACCAATCAGGAGTGAAGGAAATAACCAATCAGAAGTGACCTCAGGGAACCAATAGAATTCCAGGTGTAAGTTAGCCGCTTTAGAGGCAAGAAGTGAGACAGAGCCTCTGGGCCAGGGAACCGGACCATGCTCAGAGGAGATCAGCGGCCCTGCCTAGGGGTCCTGCTGGTCTTTTTATGGGGCTTCCCGCCACACCGGGGGGCCCAAGTGTGCAGGTGACAGTACCGCCTCCTATTTCAGTAGGCCCTTCGTGACACCCCCTGGTGGGAGTCCTGCCTTCCCGGGACCAATGACCTCAGCAGCAGGCAGCTCCAAGTTGCCAAGATCGGCAGCGAATGTTCTAGAACTGAGTTCACGTCCGGTCCCAGAGATCGCGCTCGGGCGCCATCTAGAATCTCGCAGCTCCGGGAAGCCGGTCCACACGATTTTGCCGGGTGGGAGTTGCCGGATGGGAGGGGCCGGATGGACTGACCCCAGGTCTCTCACAGCCAACTAGGGCGCTCAGTCTGGGCGTCTTCCTGCGGAAGTCCGCGGCCACCTGAGACCACCTCAGCACTTTGGAGGTGAAGCTCATCACACTTCACTCCAGCCCTTAGAAGCAGAGTCAACGGGCTCCTGCCTCAGGGAACGCAGTGCATCATCTCCATCACAAAACCCGTGCGTCCTTCACTCACGTCCACTCTCCGCCTGGGGCGCGAACCCACGGAGACGCGCGGAGCCCGCCCGCCTCGCTGCGCCAATGCCGGAACCTCAGGCACGGAAGGGTTGCCGTCCAAGTTGGCTTTTTTAGATTCCACATATAAGTGAAATCACACAGTAACTGTCTTTCTCTGACTTATTTCACTTAGCATAAATAATGTCCTCAAGGGCCATTCATGTTTCAAACGATAGGAAGTCTTTCTCAGGACTGAATAATATTCTGGTGTGTGTGTACACATCTTCCTTCTTCATTCACTTGGTGCTGGGCGCTTAGGTTGTTTCTGTATACCGGCTATTGTGAATAATGCTGCAATAAACATGCGTGTGCAGATAGTTCTTCAATATCCTGTTTTCATTTTGTTGGGTATAGACCCAGAAGTGGAATTTCTGAATAACATAGTGTATCTGTTTTAAATTTTTTGAGGAACAGCCACATTGTTTTCTGCAGTGCCTGAACCAAATATATCCCCATCACTGTATACTAGGGTTTCCTTTTCTCAACATCCTCACCAACAATTAGTATCTTTTGACTTCTGGATGATCAACATTATAACAGGTGTGAGGTGATACCTCATCATGGTTTTGATTTGCATTTTCCTGATGATCAGTGATGAGCATCTTTTCTTGTCTTCTATGGAAAAATGTCATTTAATTTCTCTAATTTTTATAGCTGCTCTAGTAGCTTTGTGGACTTGCATACCCAAGTTTTCCCCTAAGTTTGTGAAGTCTCAGCTATTATTTCTTTACACAAACTATCTTCTCCCTCTCTTTTCTGGAATCCCAATTATACGGCTATTTGCCTTTCTGATGAAAACCAATAGCTCTCATAGGATTTATTCACTCTTAAAATCTTAGTTCCCTCTCCTCTTCTAACTGTACTCTTTCTATATGCCTATCCTCCAAGTCACCTATTCATTGCCCATCTGATCTGCCTTGCTGCAGATGCTCTGTGTTGCATTTTTCTTCTAATTCATTGAATTATTTGGCTCCAGAATTTTTGCTTCGTTTTTTCTTTATAATTCGATCTCTTTGGTAGACAACTCCTTCTGCTTATTAATTTTATTCCTTATTTCATTGAATTCTCATTCTGAGTTTTCTTGTAGCTTGTGGAATTTCTTCGTAACAGCTATTTTACCAGTTAGATCACAATATCCCATGCCTTTGGGTTCAGTTCCTGGGGAATTATCCTTTTCTTCTTGTGATACCATATTTATTTGATTTTTCATATTGCTTGTAAGTATGCCCTTCTGCTTTCACATTTGAAGTAGCAGGCGCCTCCTTAACTAAGCTTCAATGTCTTCCTTGGTTTTTACAGCTAAACAAGGCTGACTTTTTTCTAAAACTTTCTTTTGTATTCCAGAAGGTGGCGCTACAGTTCACATTTGTGGTCTTGCCCACAGACAGCAGCCTGTTTTCTGAGCATGCTCCCTGTCTACCTGAACTTGCTCTTGCTACTGCACTCGGCAGCACACGCTGGAAACCCGGAGCAGGATGGTGGGCGGTGTGTGCTTAGCACTCAGGGCTCCGGTCGTGCCCCCGGCGGGTGGAGAGATCCTAAGATCTTAACTTCCTGTGACGTCCTGAAGCAGACAGCGGAAGACCTGTTTCTTTAATGCCCTTTGATATTCTTATCATCTCTTTTCTTCCCTTTCTTCTCCCCTCAATCCGGTTATGGAGGGCCCTCCTCAGAAATCAGGGTGCTTCTGACCCACACAAGCAGGGTAGCTGGGAAGTCGCTCGGCACTTTCGCTTTCCATCTTCTCTGTGAGAGAGGTCGCTGGCTGCTGCCACTTCAGACAGCTCAGACCTGGTGCAGCGTTGCCCTGGCGATGGGGCAGCTCTGGTGAGTTCCTCCCTCTCCTGTGTGTGTAACCTGGCTTAGACTCTCCCCTAGGTTAGGCTGGACATATTCCTTCTCGCAGGTGGGTATCTGCTCACTTTGCACTCTCCAGGATTATTTCTCCAGTGACAGTGAGTGTGTGTGTGTGTGGAGTGAGTCCCCCAATTTCCTTGGATCCCTAGTCCTTACCAAGCTCTTGTTTATTTTTTGATGCACAGGTCGGCTAGAATCCTGGATCCCTTAGTGTTGGGTGCAGAGTTGGGACGTCTAATAGCTGTTTCTGAAAGGGAAAAGAAAAGAGGAACCACCTTACCTCGCTGTAAGGCTGACATCACCCCCCTCCCCCCTGCCCTGTACTCTTTGTAACCCACCCTCCTGCTCCTCTCTGCCCCACTCCAGCAACCACTGACCTGCTTTTGGTCACAAATAAGTAGCTATGCAAACTACTTATAATGTTATTTCTGATCCCCAGCTGATTATTCACTAGCCATCTTGATTTTTAGTAGGAACATTCAAAAAATGCTGCTCAATGATCCAAACAAAGCGGTCAGAAAGGGAAATGAAAAACAAACAAATAGTAGAAAGCCTACCAGTCCCTCAACATGCCTCTAATCCAGGCATCTTGACTTCTAACACACTCCTTTCTCCTTCCACCCATTGTAGAGGCTGGTAGGAGTTCTGTTTCCCCACAGCCACTCTTTCTCTCTATTATTTATTGGCGGAAGTCTGCCCTCTACTTATGCTTGGCCACTAAGCATCAACTGCATGTGTGTTTTTGTGTGTGTGTGTGTGTGTGTGTGTGTGTGTTAACTATCAGCTAAGGACTGAAACAAAGCCCCCCTAAAACCAACTTCCTCTGCAGAATTTATAATTAACCTCTCTCCAAAACTTTACTCCCTTTCTTCTCCTGAGCTTGTTTCCCTCGAGACTGAGAAGTAGCAAAGAAAAGGGGAGCCTGAAACCATTTACAAGCTCCTATGTCCCTGTCCTTCGAAGTAAAAGGCCTTTGCTTCAGTCTCCCAGGCCTGCCCTAAGTCTCAAAGGCTGGCTCAAAAGTTAGTGATAAGGAAATGTGAAGATGTAGAAACAAAGAACAGCTGTTGGGCCGGGAAATTGGTTAACAATTCAGACTATAGATCCGCCACATAGCAGAACCACTGAACTCCCAGTTCCCTGAAAGATACAGGTAAAGGCCTGACACACAGTCCTATGTTGTTTTTCCAGAAAGCAGACCCTAACCAGATAAAAATGCTGACAACAAGCACGTAGACCAGAGATTGGCTGAAACCAGGTTGACGATGCTTGAAACTTGACCGTGATGCCAGTCAATCTGAGAATTGTGCACAAGCTGATCACACACCCTACAGCCTCACACTGCCTTTAAAACCCCTTCCCTGAATGCCATCAGGGATTTCGGGTTTTGAGCATGAGCTGCCCTTTCTCTTTTCTTGGTGCCCTACAATAAATGTTGTACTTTCCTTCACCACAACCCAGCATCATTACATGTACTGCACGTGGGCGAGTGGACCCAAGTTGGGTTTGGTAAAGACCAAGCCCTATTTATGTGAACCGTTAAGCTTTTATCTCTGAACAGCCCATGCTCACATGTGACACTGAGTCGGGCTCCATGGAGCATTGTCCCGGAGTTGAGGGATGCAACAATGCAATGTGTGCCCATTCTTCTAGTAAGGAAGACTGGATTTAAACCTATTGCTGAGGAAATAGAAGCTGAAGAGAACCTCAATACATAGCCTGCCGAAAAAGGAAAATCATTTGTGTCCCTACCTCATGGGGTCATTGGGAGAACTAAGTAAGTAAGTATATGCTGGTGATTAGCAGTGCCTGGTACATGGTAAATTATTATTTTAATCTCCTTGAGCTTGTAGGCATTTGCCAGAATTCAGTCCTCAGATATCATATGTTGATTTGCACAACGTACAGAAGTCCAACATATGGATGTTCAGCATCCCATAACCAAACTTCCCCAGGATAAGTGAGTTCTTGGGTCAGCAGGCTCTCCCTATAAAATCTGAGGGGCTACTGCCCAAAATCTAGAGTCGGGGCTGATGGGCACTGCTCCATCTTTCCATCTGACATCTGAGGAGGCCCAGGTGACTGCAGTGTCCATCCAGAGTTGGTCCTTTCAAGAAATCCACAACCTGCCTCGAGGCAGGTTTTGAAATCATATCCCAGCCTTTTGACTGAGAGCACCTTTGCTATGTGGAAAACAATTCCTTTGCAATCATGCTGCACAGAAACAGTAAACTGTCTACTAAATAAAATGTCAAAATTCCTGAAGTGCCTGAGAATGGGTACTGATACCAGATCCAGAACTCATGATTTCATTGATGGATCCAAGACTTAGGGTAAAGAGGTAATGACTGTCTTTCAAAGAAGGATTTTTTTATTTTTAAAAAAAAATTTTATTTAAGTGTAGTCAGTTTACAATGTTGTGTTAATTTCTGGTGTACAGCATAGTGATTCATTTATACGTATATATATATTTCTTTTCATATTCTTTTTCACCATATGCCATTACAAGTTATTGAGTATAGTTCCCTGTGCTATATAGAAGGACTTTGTTATTTATCTATTTTATATATGGTAGCTAGTATCTGCAAATCCTGAATTCCCAATTTATCCCTCCCCACCCCCTTTCTGCCCTGGTAGCTATAAGTTTTTTCTATGTCAGGGAGTTTGTCTCTGTTTTGTAAATAAGATCATTTGTGTCTTTTTTTTTTTTTTAAGATTCTACATATAAGTGTTCTCATGGTATTTTTCTTTTCTTTCTCTTTCTTACTTACTTGACTTAGTATTGACAATCTCCAGGTCCATCCATGTTGCTACAAATGGCATTATTTTGGGTTTTTAAGGGCTGCATAATATTCCAATATATATATACCACAACTTCTTTATCCAGTCATCTGTCGATAGACATTTAGGTTGCTTCCATGTCTTGGCCATCGTAAATAGAGATGCTATGAACATTGGGGTGCAGGCATCTGAAAAAAGGATATTTTTGAAAAAAGATAACACACTTTACACCCAAGTGAGACACGAGTGAAGTGGGCAGGGCACAACCATTAAAGGAATAACACAGCAGTTGAAGATAGGACAGAAATTGGTTAAAACTCAAGTAGGCCCAAGATGACGGAAGAGTCAACTTCCAAGACCTTGTGGCCCAAGATGTGGAAAATGTGACTTCCAGTAGAACTTGAGCTTCATTATATGATAACAGGTAATATTAGCATGTTAACTGGCACTCCCATAGACGCCATGATGATTCCGAGGCTGGCCATAAAAGGTCAAAAAGTGGGCAGCGGCCCAATTCCAGGATATCCCTGCCCCTTCCTCAAAATGTTGGAATAGTCCTCCCACTTGTTAGCATATGAAACTACAGAGCCAGTAAAAACTAACCACCCACCACTCCCCCACCCCAGCCGCTGCACCCAAAGCCTGGTGCACCTCTCCCTCTCTCCCTCGCCCCCCCCACCCCGCCTTCTGAGATGGCTGCAGTCTGTCTATGGAATGTGTATCTCTCTGAATACATCTACCTTCACTCTAGTATGGATCGTTCTTAAATTCTTTCCTGCGAGAAGCCAAGGACCCTCACTCTGTGGGGCACATCCCAGGGACTCACCTGAGACCTGGGACATGGCCATCCTCTTGTGCCCCTCTTTACTGCAACAAAGTTAAAGACAAAGATTATATCACCACCCTGAGCCAACCCCGAAAGGACTCTAAGAACAAAAAGCACATAAAAGGATTGGTGCTGCGTGCCAATAGGCAGCCATCACCAGTCTGACTGCTGAAATGGAAAGGGCTGTACAAGGTGGGGGTGTGAGCTGTGGTTCCAGCGAGGGGAGATGCAAAGGGGAAGTGCTGTAGATCGAGGAGGGAGCATCTCCTGCAGAGTCTTCTCTGCAGGGTGGATTTGAGCCCAGGCATTGAAGGAGAAATCTTGGAGATTTTGCTTTGATTTTGAGATCGGCTTTCAGTAACAGTATTTCTTTAATGCTACTGATGACACTCGGGAGGAAATGTTGACTTTTCTCTTCTGTGAAAATTTTTATTTTTATTTATGTTTATGTTTATATTTTACTTATGTTTACATTGAAAGTTTATGTTGGCAACTGGTGTCTTCCTGGGCAATCACTTAAATGACTTCAACTAACTCAGGCACGCCACAGCCTCTCAAGCATGTGTCATGTGTTTATTTGTTCTTTCAAGAAACACTGACTGTTTGCCAAGCCTAGGAATGTAAAAATTCACAAGCTGTATAATCCATACAATGGAATGTGTATATTCCTTAAAGGGGAAGGAAAGTCTGACACATGCTACAGTTAAGAATGAACCTTGAAGACATTATGCTATATGAACTAAGCCAGATACGACGGGAGAAAGAATGTACGATCCCACTTACAGAAAAGGCCAAGTCACAGACACAGAAAGTAGAATAGAGGTTCCGGGGCAGGGTGACTGGTACGGGGGAGGGGAAATGGGGTGTTACTGTGTAATGGGTACAGAGTGTCAGTTTGGATTGATGAGTAAATTCTGGAAATGGACAGTGGGGATGGTTGTACAACATTGTCAATGTACTTAATGTCAATGTACACTTGAAAAAGGCCCAAATGGTAAATTTTGCTTAAAATTTAAGCAAACTTAAAACAATGATTCACAATCTATAGTCCCTGTCTGCTAGGAAGCCACACTCCAGAGGAGGGGAAGATGTGTAGCCTGTAAACTGATCGTTTCTATTCCATGGTGAAGCTGCTATGACAGAGGAGAGCTCAGGGTGTCTGGAAGCACCTAACCGAGCAGGGAGCACTGGGAGGGGTTCCCAGAGGGCTGATCCCTGAGCCAACTCCTAAGGGATTAGCCAGGCTGAGTGCATCTGCCGAATGCCAGGCCTGAAGGCAAGCAGGAAGACTTTCTCATCAGGAAGGACATGAGGTGTCCAGGAAGGCCTGGTGTTTGAGGAACTTTAAGAAACTTTTTTGCCTGGAGATAGAGATGTGACCGAGGAGGAAGAAGAAGAGCAGTCGGGAACCAGATTACTCAGTCCTTGTGACCCGAGCAAGGGCATTTAAAGCTTAGATGCAAGAATTCCCAGGGGTCCACTGGCATTCTGGATGGCCCCTTTCCTGGCTAACTTCAGTGTGTGGTAAGTATCTATTCACTTCTCTTTCTCACTAGACAAAAACACCTTGAAAGCAGGAACTAGTAAATTAGTAACTTAACTAACCAATTATTGATTTGTTCAACAGCCTGAAAATGACCAAAGTTTCAGGTATAAATATACTCAAAGGGCCAGAAACAAAATATGAAAATCTGATTGAGGATCTTTGCTATTAGCTTGAGAGAAGGAGGAGGAAGCTTCTCAGCCAAACAAAATATTATCACAGAATGCCCATAGGGGACCCCAATAAACCACACCCCCCCAAGATTCACGTCCTTGTACAGTCTCCCACACTGAGCCAGGGCTTGGCCACGAGACTAACTTTGGCCGATGGGCCATTTGCAAGTATATCCCAAGTGGAGGCTTGACAGGCATTATCCCAAAAGGGCTTGTCTTCTCAGAATGTTCCTTAGAACCCATCATCATGCCGTGAGGGAGCCCAAGCAGCCATCCGGGGGGGCCCAAATAGGAAAGAACTAGGCCTCAAGTCAAAAGCCCCAGCTGACCGCCCCGTCAGGAACCAGCACCAGCTGCCAGCCCCGGGTGCGAGGCTTTTGGGGATCTTCTAGCAAATCCATGATTGTGTGAAACAGAAGAGCCTCCTGATCAGCTGGCAGGGTTAGAGAAAGTAATACATTGTTGTTTTAGACCACTAGGTTTTGGGGTGTTTTGTTATCCTCAAATGGATTACCATGGATAACTGAAACAATTCCTTTCATCTTCCTAATCTCATTTTGGCAATTAAACATGAATAGGGGAATTTGTGAGAGAGAGCATACCTTGATGCTTAAAACCTCCAGCCGTGGAATCATACTTAAATGGTAATTCTGCTTTCACTGCTTACATAGCATTGTGGCCTTGGGAAGATTACTTAATCTCTCTAATCTTGCCGGCAAGACATGAGTAACAGCTGTTCCAAGGATCTGTAATGGCCAATAACTGATGAATTATATATAAAATGCTAGCCTGCCTGAACACGAGTAAGTGCTTAATAAATGTCAACTATTATTATGAAATCAAATATATTGACTGGTACTTTTACACTGAGAACTTTAGAATGGATTCAAAAAGAAACAGGGATAATGTTTAGCAACTGAGAAAAAACAGGTAAGTTTTAGAAGTTCAGAAGGCATTATATGCCCACAACTATCCCTCAGAAACAGACTGAGGCCTGTCAGAGGCCTAAGAGAAACATGACAAATTCTGGCTGTTTAATAGATTCAAGGGAGAGCCCCTACATTGTTAAGCCCTCCAAGTTTATCTGGTCTCTTACCCAGAAGGCTGCATCAGGCAACATGGCCTCAAAGCCAAGAGAGTCACAAGATTTAGCAAACATACTACCTCAAAGGCTGCCAGTTGTTATGTGAAATGACAGTTCTTTAGAAAATTATGCAGATACAAAAGGACAATTAATGTATGATCCCACTTATGGAACAGGCAAATCCATAGGTACGCAAAGCAGAAAAGAGGTCACAGAAAATCAGTTTGGGCTGATGAATAAGTTCTGGAAATTGATAGTGGAGATGGCTGCACAACATTGCCAAGTACTTAATGCCACTGACGTGTACACTTAAAAAAGGGCAAAATGGTAAATTTTGTTATGTGTTTTTTAACCACAATTTAAACTGTTTGACATAGTTATTAACTGACAGAGTCTGAAAAAAGTAAACACACCAGATTATTCAAGGGAACTTACAGCAATAAATCTTATTTCCAACTTCAACTGATACCTCCTAAATTAAGTTCCCTATTATGTAATTTAGTCTCAGTTGACATGCATTCTTACAGAATATAAGAGAAACAAATTGAAACGAAAATACCTCCTGACTTCCTGCTTGGGCTAGTGGTTTACATCAGTTCCAGGAAGACTACAGCATCTGGAAGCTTTTTCAATCCCCTGTGACAGGTCTCTCCAGGGTGGTGATATATTTTCAACTTCCAAAACAGCCTTGAGGCATGAGCCATAGTCACTCTGCTAGGAGTTTGAGGGGAGTCAGCACTTGGTGACAGTGACCTGCTCTCTAGACTTAGAATGGAGGAGGAAAATGAAGACACAAGCAGAAAAACTCTGAACTAAAGCATGCAACGCGTGCCACGGGAGGGCAGCGTGCGCTGGGAGGTCAGAAAACAGAAAGGTGATGCCTCGCTGAGGGACTCATGCAAGAAATGACAACCAACAGAGTATTTGATGGATTGGGATTGGAGGTCAGAACGATATAGATGAGAAAGCTAAGTTCAACACCAGGAAATACAAAGAGAACAGTTCGCTTGTAGTAGAAAGTTTATGTCAGAGCAGAGTGACAATGGTTTTTGAAAAACAGTTGGCCCACCTCAGTGGTCCACACACCTGGCATCCAGATCTTGGTTTCTAATGCCATTCTTCAGTAAAAGGAACTAAGGCTTCTGTTGATTCCAGGACTGAGGCAGGAAACATGCAAGATGAACCCACTGCATCTCATCTTGCCAGAATGTAAGGAAGTGCTAAAAACAAAAACAGAAAACAACCAAAAACCCCCACTAAACTGAAACAAACAAATAACAACAACAAAAACCCATATGACATTGAGAGAGTTATCCCAGAGGCACAGGAGCTAACCGAAAGAGCTCCCAAAGGCCAAAACTAGAACACTCTGAGCAACAGAAGAGAGTGGTATTGGATTATAACCCAAAGTATACAATATATATCAATGAGTCCATACTGATGGAAATAAATGAATAAATTGAGTGAAAGGGAAGTGTTGATGAATTTGTGTGTAATTAACTCATGAAAAGATAATTTGTCACAAAGTAACAGAGTCCAGTTTCCATGACCAGGTTTTTCAGTTCTTTTGATAGCATCCCAAATTCAGGAATCAGAAATGAAATCTTTTGGAATGTATAATATAAACAAGGTCTCATTTTCATGTAGATTAACACCCAAGTTTTCAGAGATGATACAACGTCATGAAAAGTTGCAAACTATTCCTCCACAGGTTTCAGTAAAACACTTAAAATTCCTAAATTAACTTGCTAATCTCAGGAAAAGAGAAATTTCACAAGGCAAGAATTTTGTTTCTGCAGAAAAATTTTAATGGAAAGGTCTTGCTTGAATTTTGCCTTCTGCAAATGAGCAATATACAGGCAGACCTCAGAGTATGGCAGGTTCAGTCCGAGACCACAGCAATAAAGGGAATATCCCAATGGAGAGTTGGAGAGTCACATGAAGTTTCTGGTTTCCCCGTGCATAGAAATGTTATGTTTACACTATGGTGAAGTCTATTAAGTGTGCAATAGTGTTGTCTTTTTAAAAACTATATTATCTTAACTAAAAATACTTTATTGATAAAAAAAAAAAACTAACCATCATCTGATGACAGTTGCCACAAACCTTCAATCTGTAAAATACACAGTATGTGGGGCCGCGCGGGTCCCGGCGCCTGCAGGGCTGTGGTAAAAGCCGTTTGGGAAATGGCCGCTGCCGCCGCTCGGAGCGGAGGAGGAGAGGCTGTGAGAGGGACGGCCGCGGCCGCGGGAGGGGACCCTCGCTGAGGGGGCGGTAGGGGCCCGCGGGGTCGGGCGACGCGGCTGGCGGGAGGCGTCCCTCCTCTCTACCCTCCCCTCCCTCTGGGGCCGGCTCCCCCCTCGGCCCGTTTCCGCACTTGCGGGTGACCGTCCTCCACGCGGACTCCCAGGGCTGCCTCCGCCTGGCTCCCCGCTCCCTCCCGCCTTCGGCGCGCATCCTGGCCCCGGCCCCGGCCCCACAGGCGCCCCTGTCGCCCGGGGTTCGCCTGTCCGGGCTGCGCGCGCGTCGTGCCTTTCGCGGGGCTTCGGGCCCGCGGCGCCGTCGCGCGCCCGCGTCGGGGCCTCTCCTTTGACCGCGCCTTCCCCTCTCCTCCGTCGCGCGCCCCGCCTCCCTCGTGCGCTCCCCGCCCCGTTACTAGGCGCCCCCACCGGCGCGCGTGCGCAGTCCGCCTCCGGTCGGGCGAGTGCGAAGCAAAGGCTCCAGCGCCGTCACCCCCATCTCCGGGCTTTGCCTCCTCCTCCTCCTCGCCCATTCCAGGACTTCCTGCACCCACTGGGAGCGAGTTCCTTTCCTATCTAGCAGGAACAAGTAGGTCGTCCACCCACAAAAGGCACAAGACATTGTGTTCCTGGTCCCACATCTCATCATGAAGAAGCGGTTATAGTTGCCATCAGGAGCCGTGGGTAGGGGGCTATGTGTCCGGCAGCACCTGAAGCTCTTCGGTGGGGGCGCGCCCCCAAGGCCTTTGGGGGTGCTGTGGCCTCAGAATATGTGCGGCCTCCTCCCCCCCTTCACTGGCGATCTTCCAGTTACATAAGTGGAGTGGGACATAGCATGTAGCGGGCTTCCATAATCCTGGAGCACAGCCAGCTCAAGGCCACCAGTGCCAGATGGGGCACGTTCATCGCATCGCTGTCGTTCCTATCAGTTGTCTCTGAAAGTTTATTTTCTTTTTTAGTTCTGACTGAATCACGCAGACTGAAACTCAGGTGACCCACGTGATGTGGCAATGTTTTTGTGGTTTTTGCACTTAAGATTTAAGGTCACTGTGAGGAGTCTAGAGATTACTCTTACAGAGGAGACCATTTATGCTAAGCGTGAAACCACGGGGGTGAAAGCTTACTCTGAAATATACCTCTATGGCCATTGCTTCTGTTGTGTGTGAAGATTGGTCCCAGCAGAAATGGGCTCCACCACAAAATTGATATTCCTGACCCACGGTCAGGCAGATGTGTGCTTCTGGTTATTTTTCGAGGAACAGGAAAGGCTCTGCAGAGCCATTCACATGTTGTGTCTCTGCTGTGCAGGATCAGTGCCCCAAATTGTGAGATGGCAGGATCAGATTTGGGGTGGTTAGTGCTTATGGAACCAAACCTACTGGCCTGTGAGGCTAAGTGGCTTAGACTTTGTAGGACTCTGACGAGTTTGGTGCATTTTGTTATGCTACAAAAGCGAAACATTCTCGAGCCTTGGTAGTAAAATTCATTGTTAATAAGCAGTTACTCTAGAGGAGAAATTTGGGTTTCACGGCTGGAATTTTCATCTGCATCTCAGTGATTTCAGTTAACGAGATTAAGCATTCCTCTTGGGTCTTTTGAAAATGCTGGATACCTATTTGAAAAAAAAAAACAACCAAGATCTGGAGTTTTCAGGTCTTTTCCTGAATTTCCACCAGGGAGTTAGGGAAAATAGGCTTATTTATGGGCTTTTTTAGGACTTTGACTTAAAAATCCCAGTCAGGGAGCCTAGGATACATTTGCTTTTATTTTCTTACCATAATCTTTTATACAAGTGAGTATCAGTGGAAATCTTTTAATTGGCTTAGAGCAGTTTGTCGCCAGGCTGCCAGAGTTATCTAAGAGAAGACGAGAATCACAGAAAATGTTTGATATTTGTAGTAACTAGTGTTTTAAGCGCAAGGGGGTAAAGCATAGTCCTAGACTGGAGGGTCCAGGGAGTGTGACGGGACACCTGTTTGTTGTCCCCACAGTCTGCTCTAGTGACATGCATTGCAGACCTGCCTTGTGTGGCCAGGACCTTTCTTGAGTAAAGCATTATTGCCGCTCCAATGGAGGAATCTTGTCCTCACCACCTCTGTACCAGCCCTCTTCAGTCACACTGCCATTGTCACCACTGTCCCCTTACCTCTTTTTGGGCTCCATAAAAATACAGACTCACCAGTTTCTGCTTTGATGTGACATGTGACTCCCCAGAATACATCTTGCTTTTGTAGACCAGCTCTAACAAGATTCCACGGTAGCTGGAATGTTAGGGCTCAGGGAAGAAAAGTCAGAAGAACAGGATCTCCAGGGCCTCAAGGACAAACCTTCAAAGTTTCAAAAGGTGAAGAAAGAAGACAAAGAGGGCAAGCATGGGCTCCTGCAGCCACGGGCCCACCACTCTGCGAGCCAGCAGAGGCAGGCAGAGACCACGGAAGCACTGGGCTCAGCGCCAGCCATCCCGCAAGCTTCTGCCTCTCCCAAACAGCGGCGCTCCTTCATTCGTCACTGGGGACCCATGTACGACAACCGCACTCTGCCTGAAGGTTGGACCTGAAAGCTTAAGCAAAGGGAATCTGGCTGCTCCGCTGGGAAGTATGATGTGTATTTGATCAGTCCTCAGGGAAAAGCCTTTCGCTCCAAAGTGGAGTTGATTATGTACTCCAAAAAGCTCCAGGAACTGACAAAGGTCGGGGACGCCCCAAAGGGAGCGGCACAAGACCCCAAGGCAGCAGCATCAGAGGGCGTGCAGGTGAAAAGGGTCCTGGAGAAGCGTCCCTGGAAGCTGCTAGTCAGGATGCCTTTTTCAAACTTCACCGGAAACAACGCTGAAGGGGGTGGGGCCACCACATCGGCCCAGGTCATGGTCATTAAACACCCTGGCAGGAAGCGAAAAGCCAAGGCCGACCCGCAGGCCATTCCCAAGATGCGGGGCGAGAGCCGGGCAGTGTGGTGGCGGTCTCTACCGCCGAGGCCAAGAAGAAAGCCGTGAAGAAGTCTTCTATCCGGTCCGTGCAGGAGACCGTGCTCCCCATCAAGAAGTGCAAGACCCAGGAGAGGGTCTGCATAGAGGTGAAGGAGGTGGTGAGGCCCCTGCTGGTGTCCACCCTCGGCGAGAAGAGCTGGAAGGGACTGAAGACCTGAAAGAGCCCCGGGTGGTAACGTAAGGAGAGCAGCGCGAAGGGGCGCAGCGGCAGCGCCTCCTCGTCCCTCAAGAAGGAGCACGACCACCACCACCACCACTCAGAGCCCCGGAAGGCGCCCGTGCCGCTCTCCCGCCCCCACCTGAGCCGCAGAGCTCTGGGGACCCCGCCAGCCCCCCTGATCCCCAGGACTTGAGCAGCAACATCTCAAAGAGGAGAAGATGCCAAGAGGAGGCTCTCTGGAGAGCAATGACTGCCCCAAGGAGCCAGCAAACAGCCCGCGGTCGCCACCGCCGCCCGGGCCGCAGGAAAGTGCCAACACCGAGGGGAAGGAGAGCGCAAAGCATTGTTTCCTCCTCCATGCCACGGTCAGAGGAGCCTGTGGACAGCGGGACAGCGGTGGCCGAGAGAGTTCGCTGACTGCACACAAAGCGGATTCCAAAGCAAACCAACAGGAATAATGGCAGCTATTGTCTTTTCTCCTCATGGGTAGGGTTCTGACAAAGCTTCCCGATTAACTGAAATACATTTTTTTTCCAGTAAACACACACACACACACACACACACACACACACACAATCAGCAAAGCACAATAAAGTGAAGCACAATGAAAGGAGGTATGCCCGTACTTTATGTCCTGTTCCTTTCACTAATTTTTAAGGAAATATAGTAGAGTTGAATATCCCCACATTGTTTATCCTGGTGCTATGCTGTATCAAAACAACTGTCTCTTATAAACAACAAGTTCATACTGGGAACTATATTCAACTTCTTGTAATAACTTACAATTAGAAAGAATATGAAAACGAATGTATGTATGTTCCTATATGACAGAAGCATTGTGCTGTACACCAGAAATTCACAAAACATTGTAAACTGACTATACTTCAATAAAAATATTTTTAAACTGTCTTTTAGAGTATGAGGATTTTTTTTCTGATATAAATTATTTTTATTATGTGAAAATGTCATAATTCATAATAATTAAAAATAAAAATGCAGCATATAACAAAACAGGCATTTACACTTGTTAAAAGCCACCTGGATTTACAAAACTTTAAAAAAATTTTAGAATGCTTTAAGAACACAAATTAATTTTTGAGAGATATATAAAACATTTATTGCATTTTATCATACATTTAATTTCAAGATCTTCAAAATGATTTTTACTTATTTTTATTAAATGGACTCAGTACATTGTTACTATACATTATAGTAATCACTGGTAGGAAATGAAAAATTTAAAAACACATTATCTCAAACTAGATGAATATTAAAAAATGGCAAAAGTATGAGTTTAGTCTTTAAAAAAATAAATAAATATAAATTTTACAAAAGGAACCAAGAAGATAAACAGGTTTGTTCTTCAAAATCCACCTCAGAATTTACATACTGTCTTCTTGTGTTCCTTTTCCTTACATTTCAGCCACCTATCAAATTCAGGTTGTTAGGAATTCTGTATCTGAAATAGAATGCTTCTTATCCAGTGTAGTAGGTAAGTCTCATGTACAAAACTCCAAAAACTGCATATGACACTGACTTAGAGTAATAAATAATGTGGTTAATGGAAGTTCAATGAGTTAAAAAATGTGAATAAAATGTGATATTCTAAAAGAAAAAACTTTATAAGTAAATAATTATATTAAACTGCCTTAGGCATACTTAGTCATGTTATTTTCAGATACCAGTATATGTCTGTTGTCATACAAGTTGCCAAACTGACTAATTTTAACAAGGTAATTAGAAATCATACTGTTTGTGTTATTTTCATCTTGAGTAAATGTTTGCTTCTAATTAAATGGAACATTATGAATCTATTACTCAAAATATATATCTAAAACTTGTCTAAATGCTAGAAGATAGAATCCTATAGATGCCAGTCTTCAGTGCAACAGAAGTACTATTACTTTAGATTGAGAAAATATTTTGAAATTATTTCTTTATAAATGTAATGTAAACCAACATTTTTATTGTTAGTTCTTTAATACCCAAGTATCTCCCAGTTAAAAAATACAAATCTCTGGACTACAGTAGCTTTTCTGGTCTTTTTGCCTTGAATTTCAAGGCACAGGAATTAGAATAACCTAGAAGAGTCACTGCAGCTCCTAATAGAACAAGGGAGTGAGAAGTAGCACCTTGATCTCTGAAAAGGTCTAACCTTTGAAAGAGGTGTTTTATTGGGGCTTTTAATAATATCTCACAAAACATCTTTATTAATTTTAAAAGCATTTAAGTCAAAAAGTATTGCAAGTCTTTTTCATTTATTAGGAGCATTATCAAAGAAAACAAACAACAACAAAAATTTAATTAATTAATTAGTGCTGTCAAATTTGGTAGAATAAAAATATGAGAATCTATTTTTAAAGGATATTTTAAAATAAGGTCAAATTAGGATGTATACTTCAAGAACAATACTATTATAAAACATACCTCGAACCATATAAATATATCCTGTTTGTATAGTTCTTGTCTGTCAAGTAAATCAACTCCATTTTCCAAACACAATATAAACAGCATCTACAGAAAAGTGCACAGTCAATATCATAGTAATTAAAATTCTTAAAAGTTTTAGAAAAATATACAAAGTTTAAAATATAGCTTTTAAATTCCGAAGAGTTCCCTTTCCATGCACATATCTTACAAATGTTTAAGATGCAGAAATAAAGACAAAGAACAAAGAAAGGGTGTAGACTCCACTGGCTCTTTTTCTGAGGAGGTTTCCCTTCAGGAACATAGAGCATAAGGAATTTACAGGCATCAGTTATTAAGAGACTATGTGGAAACAGAGTGCTCTTGGATATTTCCATTTTCTAGATGGAAAAATTCAACAGATCAGAGTGGAGAAGTTTTAAGATATACATCCCTAGTGCTGTGTTACGCTTTCCCTCCAAAGCAGAGATGTTGCACTTCATGGGT
The DNA here is from genome assembly GCF_036321535.1 of Camelus dromedarius. Taxonomy (NCBI): domain Eukaryota; kingdom Metazoa; phylum Chordata; class Mammalia; order Artiodactyla; family Camelidae; genus Camelus; species Camelus dromedarius. Next base: position 4,333,551 of record NC_087443.1, read on the forward strand.
TTCCAATGCTGCTTAAGCGCTCCACACCTTGACTATCACTCTCCCAAAGCTGGAACACCAGTCGGCTCCTAAGGATCAGCGTCATTATTTGTGTCTCTGAGAAACTGGCCAGTCAGTCCTGAGTTGAGATTAAGCTCAATTCAAAGCATAAAAAAGGGGGGTGCGGGGAGCTTAAGCCGTTATCATTTTAAGGTTGATTTTTTTTTCTGGAGACCTCTCTACTCAAATGGGTTGGTGAAAACATCCTACTAGATACTTGCTTGGAAATTGGGGCGACTCATCTCTGATCTCAGTGGACCTTGGGAAACCAATAATTAACCTCACGAATGCCTCAACTTCCACATCTTTGAAAAAGGCGCTCGGTGTAGGTGATATTTTCACAAAGCAGCCACCAATGTCCCCCTACCCAAACTCTTTAAGTTATACTTTGAAGCAGGGCCCCTACAATGAATATCTCCCCCAAAGGGCGCACTTTGGGTGGAGAAGAGGGCAGCAAACAAAATGTGAAGTTTCTCAGATATCAAATCAGTTCCCCTAAACATTTTGGAAAATAAAAATTAGTTTCCTGGGCCTGGACTAGGCACGCGCGCGCGCGCACACACACACACACACACACACACACACACACACGACAAAGAATGAAGCTGCAGAGTAAGGGGGAGGAGGGAGGAACGCGAGTCTGGTCTTGATTTTGGGTAAAAGTGAGTTGCACAGGGTAGGCCGGGGTCAGCAGGTCGCAGCCTTTACACCATCCTAATTCCCTACTGCCGCCCTCATTATTCTCCCTGCGACTCACCTCCCTTGAGGCAACGGTACGAACCGAGCCATTAGGCAGCCGCGCTTCTAGCGGCGACCAAGCGCGCGCACACACACTCACTCGCTCACTCCTGTCCTCTGTGAGCGCAGGCGGCTGGGCACCGCCCCCACGCCCTGCGCATCCTGGGAACTGTAGTCCTGCAGCCCTGCACGCCACCAACTGGGAGCCGCTAAGAGACTACAGCCCCCAGAGTGCGCGGCGAGGGCCCCTGCCTTCCGCTCTGCCCCTCCGTGTGCGCCGAGGGTGGTCCCGCCGCGCAAAGAAGAGCTTCTTCCGCGAACCGTCTCCCGTCCACGAACGCCCAATGCAGCCAGCGAACACAGAGTCGAATTCACTGTGCAAACAGGTCCACCTCCAAGAGATGCTGGTGAGACTGGGTTTTTCGCGGACCAGTAAGTGGCCCCCGCCTCTGACTGCCTGCGCAGGATGGCCTGGGGTACCCTGCACTCTAGGAGCTCCCGGGCTCCTCAGTCGGCTTGGCCCACCCCTCCCACTCCGCCGTCTCACAGCCCCATGGGCACGCCCAGTGTGGCCGGCGCGCCGGTTAAGACGGAAAGCAGCGCAAGGGAGTCTATAGGTTGCTTCGGCCTTTAAGGAATACGCACGGAAGACACCTGGTGAGTATCTGAAACAGTAAACTAAATGCCTAAAATAGAAATACAGTACCTGGGAACTTGGAACTTGCCTTTTGAAAGCCACATTTTCCCGCATCCCTCTTGGCTCGGCTGGCGGCAGAGCCCATACTTCGATCAGACCTCTTAGAGGGACCGTTAGTGCCATGTTACAAAAAGGAGAAAAACATCACAGTGGAAAGGCCTGAATTCTGCATTATACAGATAGGAAATTTGGCTGCATAGGAGAGTGACTCCATAAAGCACTTTAGGGAACCGCACCCACAGCTGCTTCCCGCGTGTGACCAGGCCTGGTTGTTGCCAAAACATGGCTTTTGGGCCCCACTTACCAAATTGAGATTTGAAGACCAAGTTTTGGATGAAGTAGAAAAGGCAGCTTGCTTTCTTTGCCAGGCAAAGGAGGTCACAGTGGGCTGATGCCTCTAAGACTGTGAGCCTGCTGGGGAGAGAAGGCAGAGGAAGGTTATAGTAAAAGTTCAAGAGTTCAAGGGGTGTAGCCAGTTTCCATAGAGACTGCATACAGGGTAACAAATTATTGCTCAGTTCTTGTTTTTGCAAATGTAGGGGTCCCCTTCTCTCTGCTGGATACGAAGTTCACCTCTGGTTTTGGGACTCCTAATGTTAGAGTGCCTAGAACAAGGGTGTATAGGGAGGGGTTCCGTGGAAAAGAGCTCTAGAGAAAAACCTGTGCAGTTTCAAGTCAGGTTGATAAAAGCTTTTAGCCTTTGAAGCAGGGCTGAGCTCAAATAACAGGATATAAAGAAAGCAAAGGCAGTGAAGAGGAGGACACTGGGGACAGGAGCAGGGCACTGAGCATGATCCCTGCACACAGCACCACAAGGGGGTTGGCCAGACCACTCAAGCCTCTCTCCCTTCTAGCCTAATGCTGGTCAGCAAGAGCATGAGAAAAACCCTTTAAACCATTAGGCAGTAAAGGAGTTACAAACATCATTACAGATGTCAGATGGTCACTGATGACAGTTGGGTCCTGCTCAGTTACATGGTTCACAGGACTTTATCCTTTTGTGGCCCTCTTGGCCTTAACACAGGCCAGTAGGACCAAATGTTCCCATTGGCCTTCCCAAAACATTAGGAGAGTTTATGTAGAAAGATAATACACAATTTCTGCATTTCTACCCTACAACATGGCTCCTTTGGAACCACTTTAAAAATCCCTTGTTGAATATCCCTTCAGAACCACTTTTAATAATTTGTTTCTGTTGGGAGTTAAATTGATATTAATTATCTTAAGTCATTTTTCCACTTAGGTTTCCTCATTAATGTGAAGACTGCTTTATTGTACATGCTTTTCAGACTGGACCATGCACAACCCCAGTTCTGTGCAGGGAGGATGCAAAACAGCAGAATATCTGTGGTACATTTTTAAGGAGCCTTAATTTTACTACTTGATTTGGAAGAAACAAAGTTAAGTAATTTCCTAGGTAAGTAAAATTTTAAGAGTAAAACAAAACTGAGAAATTATCTGCCATTAATAACTCAGTAATCTTTTTCTGAAAATGTCAGACTTTCTCCTAGAAAAACTCTGAAGAGACTGTTTCCCATTATTTTAAACAGAAAAAATTATAAGACACAGCATGTCAATTGAAAAACCCTACCAATTTCCTAAGTCCCAAAAGGACACGGAGATAAAAGTTATAAATACCGTGGTAGGAGGTAAAATGCTTAAAACATTGCTCTTGGTCACTTCACATTTAGTATGGTTGTTAACATACAGTTACTGTGTGGACTGGCAGTGACCTCTCAGACCAGCAACATCACATAATCACATCTCCTTTGTCAACACTCCAGAGCTTTGTAAAGTGTCTAGTGTGATTGAAGGTCCACCTATTGTATTTGGAAAGGACATGAAGCTTCTCCAGGAAACCATTTAGTTTAAAATGTTTTTTTTTTTGAAGATTTAGCATAAACTTTATCAACGTAGATACCATCTGAAAAATGTATTGAGAGATAAATAGCTGTTACACTGTTTAGATGTTAACAACACATGTGTTCTTCTGGGGAAACATTAATCAGGGATATGTTCTGTGGGAGATGACTGTTTTATGAAATAGGTGGGAAAGATTCCATTTATTTTAAAGGTTTCAGAAATTAAAGTTGTAACTTTAACTTTAGAGTAAACTAGGGACTGAAGGGTCATTTCAAGCTATGACGCAGAGTTCTGGAGTCCTGTGAGTGTAATGACCACTTGCCAGTATCAGGATATAAACATGCTCTAATGTTGTGCATTAAACAAACAGAACTTTTTGACCCCAAATTCCTCTCCACTTACCATTCTATTTATCCACTCTATTCAGGCTGCCTCTCTTCACGTTCCCTCCATTTCATTCTAGCTTTCCTCCACGCCCCTTCACTGCAATGGCTTGTATCCAGGTCACTAATGATTTCAGTTTTGCTAAATTCAAGGTTAAGATTTTATTCTTATCTCACTCAGTCTTTTAGCTGCATTTGACACAAATGATAAAATTGAGCACTTCCTCCTTCTTGAAATACTTTCCTCTGAATTTTGGAGACTGCCTCCACCCCAAATCCTTCCCACCTTAACGCCATCTTCCTCCTCCTCCTTCACCAGGTTTCTCACAATGCTCAGCCTCCTTCTCTTTCCTGCATGCCCTCTCTTCTCAGAGTGATCTCACAGTCTCTCAGCTTTTTTTTTAATTAAAAAAAACTAATTTTGTTAAAAAACTTTTCATATTTATTTTATTTTAAAATTTTTATTTGGGGGGTAAGTAATTAAGTTTACTTATTTATTTTTGGAGGAGATACTGGGGATTGAACCCAGGACCTTGTGTATGCTAAGCATGCGCTCTACAACTTGAACTATACTATCCCTCCTCCCCACTCCCAACTTTGAATCAGTCTATCTGCTGATCACCCCCAGGCCTGGATCCCCTTCCCTGAAGGGAGCACTCACGGGAGTCACCCTTGGCTTTTCTTCCCTTCCCAGCCCACGTGCAATCCCACAGCAAGTCCTGTTGGCTCTGCCTACAATATGCATCCTGATGGCAACCTCTTCTCGGTGCCTTCATTTCTACAACCAGTTTCAGCCACCTTTCTCTCTTACTGGTCTGCTGCCAAAGACAGCTCCTGATCATCTCCTTGCTTCCTCCCTTACCCTCCTACTGTCCATTCTGCACCTCATCCACTGTGATGGCTTGAAAACATGAAAAACATGACATAGTGTGCTCTGCCCTCCCCACTTAAACCCTGCCACTGGCTTCTCACTGCAGTTGAATAAAAGCTCAGATAACCTGGCTCCCGCCTACTTCTGCAGCCTCATGTAGCCTAACCTCATATTCACATCCTGCCCTACCCTTGCTTGGTCAGACTATTATCTGTCAGGTGTTCTGGTATCTAGAACTGAAAGCAATCTTCACTGACAAAACAGGTATTAGATCATAGAGTTTAAAGGAAAAGTCTAAGAGAGAATGAAAGACCAGAATTATTTTTTTAAAAAAGCACCCAGAACAATGAAAACATAACTGATCTGTATGTAAAAAGCCAAAAGAATGTGGTAACAAAGTGAATTTTTTGAAAAACTGAGCCAACAGCTTTGCAAAGAAATAAATTAACGTTTGGTCATGTTCTGAAAATAAGAAGATACACTTAGTAAAAAGTAAACATTTTACACATTTCTGAGCCATAATGCAATCAAATTAGAAATAATAGAAATGGGGAATTTAATTATCGCTCCTCAAAATGTTTAGATATTCTTCTAAATAAATTAATTTTTTGTGTATGGGTCATGTGCAAATCCAAAACACAAATACAGTAACTATAAATATCTGTGCTTGCAAATATATCTTAATCAGATGTATGCAGTGTTGGTAAAAAGAGAGAGCTCTCAGACTGGGAAGTCAACTGTGTGACCAGGTCCTGGGCATTGGAACTCTGGCACCACCCTGGAGCCATTTAACATCATCTCGTTATGAGTGGGAGCAGCAGGGAATGCGGTGCTTAGAAATGTAGCTATTGCAGACACTGGTAATAAATCAGAGGCCTCCCTTTTGCTGAACCTAAACTTGACCTCACAGTTCTTCCCAGCACAGAGCTCCAGGCAGCCACCACAAATGGATGATGTTGGCGTACAAGATTAAAACTGCCCTGTGATCACATGCAGAGTGGAAACTGGCACCAGCAGCTTCAGTGGGAAAAATTAATCATTCGAGAAGAATAGATGATCCACCCTAAGCAAGGACTCAGGAACCCAGAAGTCCTGGTAAGGGCTTAGAGCCAGATTGCTTCATTTCCTCCCTCCTTGGCTGTACTTCTGTGACTGGTATGGAAATCCAGAAAGCACACAGAAACATTAAAAATGGCAACTAAGTGGGCTGGGTCAATACATGGAAGTATATAAATGAAGGACTATTTTTAAAAAGCACAAAACAGTTTGGCACAGTCTGATTAAAACTGTCTCATGTATGTTCATAAACAAGTTTAGAAAGGAATTTGGAAATGGTTGAAATTTTTTTATAAAGCTCATTCTTTGAGGTTGTTCAAATTCTAAAATGTGTTTAGAAACAAATTGATACATCAACAGTTTAAATCTTAGCTATCCAGAAACTGCAAATATCTAGAATTTCCCAAAGGTCTGTGCAACTCAGATAGTATTATAGTTTGAAAACTATTAATGTGTAATGCAGTTGATGAAATAACACACATTCACAGAGAAAGGAGCAATTGCTATAATATTATATGTATATAATAAATATAACTATATATATGTATAATAGGGAACACCTGTAATGAGTGAGCCATTGCTATAAGTACTTTATATTCATTAACTCACAAGAATTCTCTTTGAGGTAGGCTTTAGTATCTCTCAAAAATACAGTGTTGAATGAAAAACGCAAGTTACGGAAGTATATATAGCAAGTACATCTATGGAAAGTCTCAAATCTTACAAAGTTAAATAATGTATTCCTTAGAGGTACATACATACGTAGTAAAACTATAATGAAAGTCAAAAGGGTAATAAATGTTTTCACCTTCAGATTAATGATTTTCCTGTCTGAAGAGGTAAAGGGTTATGTTGGGAAGAGCCATGTAGACAGCTTCAAAGGTAGTGGTAAAGTTTTATTAAGCAAGTGAAAGGTACAGGGTTTTTATTTTATTTTATTTTTTCTTCATTTTATGTGTGTGTGTGTATAAATACACATACATCTGTGCATTTATATACATAATATAAAATTGTGTATGTATAAAAGAAAAATTTTAAACAGCTTTATTGGGATACAGTTTACATATGGTACACTTTGTGTGTTTAAAGTGTATAATTTAGTGGTTTTCATATACTCACATGTATGTACAACCATCACCACAGTCAATTTTATTTATTTTTTTCAAATATTTTATTTATTTATTTTGGCTTTTTGTTGATGTTGTTTCAGGGAGAGGGGTAATTAGGTTTACTTACTTTATTTACTGGAGGGACTGGGGATTGAACCTAGGACCTCTTGCATGCTAAGCATGGGCTCTACCACATGGGAGCTGTACCCTCCCCCCACCAGTCAAATTTAGAAGATTTTTTTCAGCTCAGAAAGAAACCACCCTTCTATTCCCCCCCGCCCCTCTCCTTCAGGCCTAAGCAACCACTAAGCTACATTTCTTTGTAGATTTTCCTGTACTGGACATTTCACATAAATGGAATCATGTAACATGTTGACTTTTATGAGTGGCTTCTTTCACTTTCCGTAATGTCTTCGAGGTCATCCAAGTTTTAGTGTGTGCGAATACTTCATTCCTTTTTATGGCTGTCATAATAATATTTAAATCTTTTTTTTATCTTGAATGATGGTGTTTGAGAAAAAATAATTTAGTTAGAAGGAAATGAGAAAGAATGATTACTCTGGAGATCCTAAAGGACTTTTAACTATTCATGAGATCTCTGGAGGTGGGTGGCCCTGATTCTTGTTCCAGAGTGTGACTTACAGTGCTGGGAATACTAAGCTATAGGGTGAATTGTGGGTTCCCAGGTGAATGTGAGTGAGGCAGAGGGCGGAAGAAGAGTTCTTTTACTGAGGGAAAGGGACAAAAATCAGTGAAAGAGGGAAGAGGAGAGCTGCTTGAAGCAGAATTAACACAGCTACGAGGAGTGAAAGGCAGAATAAAAGGTGCGCACACAGGTTGGGTACACGGTCTGAGGGGAGGAAAGAAGGTGACGAGATAGGGCCGTCAGATCGTAAATCTCCAACAGCTGGAGTCACTGGCCCTCGAGGCCTGGTTGTGACCTCAGCAGGAAGGGAGCTAGGACTAGCGGTGGGGAGAGGGCTGATGCTCAGGAAGGAAGTCAGTGTACAGGCAGCATCAGTGTGTATATGGTGTGGAACTTTAGGGAGTGCCTGTATTTGGCCTTCAGGCCTGTTGGAAAGTACTTATTTATTCAGTCAACCACCTCTTAAGTGCCTGCTGTGTGACACACTGTGCTATGGATTGTAGATACAGTATCACCCTTTCCCTGCCTTCAAGGGACTTAGCATCTCATAGGAACAGTACTTATTTTTTCTTTTCTATTTCCCCACAGTTCCTGCAAGTGTATTCTGCACAGATGGGCAAATTATGATTACTGTTGATTAATAATTAAAGAAATAAAGTTTTTTACATTCAGATTTTTTCAAAAATGAGTATCTAAGACGTAGAATTCTGTATCTTTGGCTTCTTTAATGTTAGCAAAACAGAATAAATAGAAAATGAAAAAAACTAATTTTCCAATTTAAAATTTTCACATTGATGTCAGTAGGAGTCCTTTGTTTGTTTTTGTTTCCTAAAGTGTATATACTTAAGAGCTTTAGATTCTTTTAAAAATGTATTAATTTTTTGGTGGGGGAGGTAATTAGGTTTATTTATTTATTTTTGGAGGAGGCACTGGGGGTTGAACCCAGGACCTCATGCGTGCTGAGCATGCGCTCTGCCACTTGAGCCGTACCCTCCCCCTAGGAGTCTAGATCTTTTAAAAGGGGCAAGAGAGAAAGAAATACACAAGTGACTCATGCCATATTTCCTTGCATGTCAGATTACTGTGATGATGATTATATACGTGGATTTTAGAGTCTAGAATTTTTTCAGTGACATATTTGTTTACAGTTAAAATGTGGATTTCATCTCCTTTATTCCTCTTGAACTCAGTCATATTCTTGAGCAGCCACCCAAAGAATCTTACATTGAAGCTGGGCTTCTCTCCCTGGGAATGTTTATTGGAAAGGAAAAAGAAGTTGCATTGAGTCAGTTAACCTTGGCCATCATGCTTGCTTTCACTAAGGAGTGTGAAGTTTTACTCCCATCACAAGTTTGTAGACTTCTTTGCCCCAAATTCAACACACATAGACCCAGCTGAACATCAGTGACAGCACAGGGGACGGTTACAAATACTTGGTGTGGACTAAGTCTTGGGAACTTATCAGAGTTGTTGCAAGTTATATCCCTTTTTGATAAATGCATGTGTCTGTGAAAATAAGGAGCAATTTGATTCCAGACTCAATTCATCATGTTCTTTTTCCCAGCTGTGGTTTGCAATTGGTATTTGAGATACTAGAAACTAAAAATGCTGATAAGCCACAGGGGGAAAAAAATCCTGTTTTCTGAGTGCTTCAGACTTAATCCTGGCCTTGTTCCTTAATCACATTGGAAAAAGAGAAGCTATTTTAAAAAAATGGAAAACTATAAAGTAACACTGATGAGAAACGTAGATTTGGAAAAAAAAAAAACCCAGAAATGTAGATTTAGTATATTTCATAGGTGTGATGGACCAGAAAGATCAGCTTAAGAAATTGAAGCTAAAATCACACGTTGTCACATAGAAACTCTTGGGAACAGAGCTTAGCCAGAACCTGAGTGTCCTGAATCTCAAGCTGTTAACCCTTCATGACATGACATTGCCAATGAAGAGGCTGACTCATGTTTATATAATTTAAAAAAAAAAAAAGGGGGGGGGGAAAGGCCTTCTTCCTTTATATCATTCATGTTCAAGACTCGTGGAGCAGTAGGTCTGCCCTGCAGGACTACACCATTACTCCCTAAACCTTCATTCTCAAATAACTATGCCTGTGGTGGATTAGGGAAAGAAGGGGTAACAGTGAAGGAGACTGAGCAGGCTCCTGCTAAAGTTAAAATAATATTCCTACATCCTTACAAAAAGCTAATCAAAATACTATTCCCAATTTATCATCCCACAATTTGGCTGGGGGGTGGGGGTGGGCACTTAATGCTGGTGTATACTGGCATCTAATGTGAATGGATGTCTGATTTAACAGCTACAAAAATGAAAGTACACATTTAGTTATAGAAGAGAGTTCCTGCTGCAAAATGATGATACTAACGCAGAGTCATCCAGACTTTAATTAATGGCAGGAATTTAATTAGATGCCCAGGAACACTCACTTGAAAATTAAACTCCCATCAACATCCCTGGAAGCATCTCTGAAACTTTGCCTCTGGACACAAACTTTTGTCTTCAGAAACAGCAGACAAAAACCAAACAGCAGACAGAGGAAGGTGAGCCCTGCTTGGGCAGGCACTGAGAGGAAATTAGTGCCCGATGCCATGCATCTCCAGGAGCCCGTGCGTACTGGCTTTCCTGGCATCATACCCATCTGCTCAGCAAGGAGAGTCCTCAGGAACCTTCACCTATGTCCCTGCCCCATCCAAGCCAAAATGAAACAACCCAAAGAGAAAGAAAGAACACGTGTTGAAGCTGAGCTCCTCATTTAAAGTATGCAAAGCCTGTACTTTTCCAAGTTACAAATTCAGAATAGAAAAACAAGTCTCCTTGCCTCCTGGATTGTTCTCTCTGTACTGAGAACATGCTCTGCTTTCTAAACTCATCACTGGGGAGAGCCATCGCTCAGCGTGGATGTAATCAAAATTCCTGTGCGTAGGCAAACGTACATTTGTTTTTAGAAATGGGGATTATACTGTATGCTTTTATATCCCACTTTTAAAATAAGTAATGTTCTTATAATTATTTTACAGTTATTTGAAACAACTTCAGTGGCTATATAATACTAAATCAAAAGAGCATTTTATTTCACCATTATTTATTTCACCATTTTCCTACTGGACATTTTGGTTGCTTCCCGTGTAAAAGCATATGTAGCTTATTATTTGATGAATATTTGTCTGCCTCCCCAGATTGTAAACCCATGTGTTTGTTTTTGGTCACCGAGATACTATTATTCCAGAACAGCACCTGAAATACATTGGGTAGGCGACAGCATCTGTAGAGTGAATAAAGGAACCTAGCCTTCAATCCTTCAGATCAGCCTCATCCAGAAAACATTCCTCCACATACACAGTTGTCTCCCTCTCTGCCAAAATTTCCCTACAGTTATTTTCCTTGCAGGGAAAAAGAGGGAAATGCTATTTATTGAGCACTATTATGTGCCAGGCATTGTGCTAGATACATTCAGGAAGATATCTCGTGCCAAAAGGTTTGCACCTTAGCCTAGAGGACATGCAAAAAAACCTGCCATGAAATTTTCAATCAAGAACCCTTCCAGAACTCTCCAGTGAGCCGGTTATGCGGGCTGCTCCAGGAAGTGACAGCTTTGTGTTCTCTAAGACAAACGTTAATGAGAAACATTCAAGTCAATAACCACTTCCTATTAAATGTTCATTTGTACAGAACCATCTCCCCTCCTCCACAAACATGGAAGAGAAGAGGGAGGAGAGCAGGGGAGGGGAGAAGCTCCCCAGGACAACAGTCCAGGCTCTGAAGCTTCGCCCAGGGTGCAGTGGATGGGCTGGCCTGTAGCCAGGGCGGCCTTTCCTCCTGTCTCCCAGGTGGCTTCAAGCCATCCTTTAAGCTGACTGTTATTTTGGTTATGATGACTTTGAATGCCATGGAGGTCCCAGATACCCTCTTATTTTGAATCCCCTGCAGAGAATGCTGGGACGGCCCGCACCCCTCCACCCTCCACTAGGTGAAGTCCTCGGTGGGGCGAGCTGTGCACCTGCAGCGGCGTGCACTTCTGGCACTGCTCCACTTGCAGCCGTGTGAAGCCAGCCCCTGGCCCACCTCCCACACCGTGTTGTCAGCTCCACGGAACTCATGGTCTTCATGCACAGTAGAAAGCGCAGGGAGTGTAGCTTGACTTCCCCACTTTCTTGTCCCCACTGCTTGTCGTGGGATGTTCGGTCAGCTCCACTCTGCTTCAGGCTGCATTGTAGGTCTTTCTGGCTGACCTGAAACAAAGTTGTCTTGAGTAGGAAGTTGAAGAAGCTCCCAGAGGGCCCCCTGCCAGCCTGGCTGTTGCCAGAGGGAGGGCTGGAGTCACACCACCAGGCTTCCCAGCATGCAGGGGATTTCCTTGGAAGGATGCACCCTGGGTGGGTTCCATCTGAGGCTCCACCACTGCTGCTGTTCCTGGGGTTGTTGGGTGGTGATTGCTGCAGGGCCACACGGGTGGCTGTGCTAGAAGTGGAGGTCCTTGGCTCCAGGCCGGGTCTGGGACGCTGGCTGTGCTGTTAGTCTTGCACTCTGACTTCCGGTCCTTCCCAGGCCACTGACTTTCTAGGTTACAGAACAAAGCAAAGGTGGAAGTAGCAGGCTTGCTGAAAGGATGCCTCTTTAACCTTCAGCTAAACTTGTGGGATGAGAAAGGACTTCAGTTGTTGGGGGGATCAGCTCAAGGCAGGGGCCTCATGGCGATGGTAGAGCCTTCCACCTTGGGTTGTAGCCCCGGATCAGGTAGGTGGCCATCACTTCTGGCTTATCCATGAGTCCTAGGTCGGTCACACCTGTAGCCCATGCATAACATCAATGAAGTCTGCCAGGGCCCTTTGGAGTCAGGGGATGGCTTGATGGAAGGCCTGAGTTCCTCCTCCTGAAGCGCGTTCACCACAGGTCCCTCATGGCGCACGTGGAATGTGTTGGGCCAGCTTCACCCCGACATGGCTGCCCTGGCCGGTGGTCTTGAGCTGGTAGCTGCCAATCTCCCTCTCGGCAGAGCTAGCCGCGGGGCCCTGCGGCACGGTGACTTGCTAGCTACACTCACTGGCAATACTCACAATACAAACCAACAAACTAAATAAAAATAAGAAAAAAGAATAGAGAAAAGAAACAACTAAGAAAAAGAACAAAGGAAAAAAACTACCTGTAGTCATAGTTCCTTAGGTCACCAAAAACCAGCTTCCCTAGACCCAGCCAGGGGTTTAAATAGGTGCTTAAAACCCGCCCCCAGTGGCTCCTTTGTAGGTTATGGCAAGAAATGGCTGTGTTACAACAGGGGATAGTTCATGGTGCTTTTCTTACCTTTAATCTCAAGAACGCTTTACTCTTTTAAAGGGGGAAGGGGTAGAGGACTCAAAAGGGCTTTTTGTCGATGCAGGATATAGTGATTAATATTTATCGTATTAGAAATTAAAACCCATAGGATGCTTCAGTGGCTTTTTCAGTCCTAGTTTGGAAGTCTGTAATAAATTTTGGCTTTTAAAAACACACACTGTCTGCGTTTCAAATAATGCCCTTCTCTTTAAACTTTGATGAGTCCCAAAATGATACCTCAGTTTAACTGGCATCACAATTCTAGAGAAAACTCTCTCTTGGACTAAATTTCAGTCAGGCTCCTCCAGGCCTAGGGCCTTGAATTTGACATTCGTCCTTGTCTGGCCTGCATCACCAGTTATAGCTAGAAACCCCCACCCCTGGTATCTGATTACCCTTAATGTCTTACTGAATTTCTCTGCTCATGCGAGCCTGCCGTCAGCCAGAATCTCCTCCAGCCATGAGATTTCATCTTAGTAACTTCCCATCCACTGGCCCTGACCCTGCGCCTTGGCTGTAAGTCCCCACTTGTCCACAGTGTTTTCAGAGTGGAGGCCAGTTCTATGGTTCTGAGGTTTCTTTTCCACTATTGCAATAGTCCTAAATAAGGCCTGTTTTTACTACTTTTACTACTACTGTCCAGTTATGTTTTTTCTTTTTCTTTTTAATTAATTATTTTTCAGTGGGAGGTAATTAGGTTTATTTATTTTTGGAGGAGGTACTGGGGATTGAACCAGGATCTTGTGAATGTTAAGCACGTGCTCTGCCACTTGAGCTATACCCCACCACCACCACCTTGGTTTTTTTCTTTAACACTAAGAAACCGTTCTGTTACACAAGACAAATAGGTACATTATTAACCACTATAAAGCTGAGGGGAAGGTAGCTTCTTTCTGGAATATATTTTTATGAATGTTGTAAGATAGGTTTCCAGATTTACCTTTTTGTACACAGCTATCCAGTTGACCTGACACCATTAATTATTAATGTATTTTTATCACTAATCTGCAGTGCTTGCTTTGTCATAGATCACATGTCTCCATATATGTGGCCTCTGATCTGTTCCATTGGTCTATTTTCTATTCTTGTTTCAATATTACTACCTTAATTTATGTGGCTTTATATTAAGTTTTTGTATCTACAGAGTAATTTATCTTATTTAATTCTTCTTTAACAATGCCTTGGCTTTTTTTGGCCCTCTGCATCTCATGTAAATCTTAGAATCAGATTCTCAATTCCTATTTTTAAAACTCTGCTGGGAATTTTATTTATTTCCTGTTAGTTTTTAGCTGGGTTTTACCTACTTTTCACAAAAGTCATTTTCTCTTTCTGATTTTTATTATTGTGATGTTTTATAGATGATGAAAGCATAATTGTGCATCAGAAAGCAGGAATGCTATTTTATATAATCTTATAAATGTTCAACATATGCTGCCTTTTAATTAAAGTCTGTAACTGATAATTACAGAAAAGATTCTTTAGCATAGCCAACCAAGAGTGGAGGTCAACCGGACGTGTTATGGAAATCTCCAAGTCCTAGGAGGAACATACATAGCTCTTACCTTTTTCTGCAGCAACAAGTGTAGCAGGTTTATCTAAATATTATAATATATTCTCAATGAGCCCAGATTTCTCAAAAATATTTTTCAATGCCTTATTTTAGAGGATAATAAAAAAAAATCATTGAGATAAGCATTTCTGGATCTGTGGACTACCTTTATTTTCATAATCAAGTTGTTTATTTCTGTGCCCAAAAATCAGAATAAGGAAGGCCAGAGAGCAGTGTGTCGGTTTCTGGGTGTTTCCATATTAAGAGTCATGGGTTCACCAGAAACCTGTAAGCCTCACTTCGCCTGGTTGATGTGAAGTAACTACTGTATGGCAGCTTTAACATTGCTGAATTTTCTACTTTTGTGTATTAAGCTGTAGAATCACATGCCAGATTTTAATAATAATTGACATTATTATTTTTAAATACAGGGATGGATTACAACAAGAAAAGTGAATATGCCTTTAGGAAATTCAAGTCCAGTCTTACAAATTTGCTAGCATGATAAATATTTTCCTTTCATTTCATACTAAGTATGTTATCCTGAGACTGACTCTGACAACCATTTTACTGGAGCAGGCAGGTCACTCTATCTGTGAGTCAGTCCCTGCCCAAGGTTGAACTATCCATCAGGCAGTTGAAGAGCAGCTTCTAAGTGAATCTGACTGCTGGCTCATTTCCCCAGTGAAACTGCCCTGTGGCCCAATATCACAGCATGGTTGCATTGGCTGTTTGGGATTACACTACATTAAATTGGGAGCGGTTAGGGTGGGAGTGGTAGAGAAATGTTTCCGGGGGCTGAGGTTGGGGAGAGAGTGGTTGAGGAGGGAGAGTATACAAACTGTCAGATACAGGAACAGAGTTGGGCAATAGCTCAAAGGTATAAATCTGTCCTTTTTAAAAAGTTATTAAATAGGGGTGGAAATTGTTCAGGCTAAGATTTGACCTTTGGTTTCTGTATGCTTTCGGTTTGGGGAATGATGTGGTCATCATCTGTTAGCCATGATCTGGCGGTCAGTGCGCTGCATAACAGGGTCTCCCTAGGAATCAAGGCCGTTGGCAGTTCTAGGGGATGAGCATAGATGTCAAGTTATATTTGACCAGCTCTTCAGAAATCTGTGGAGATTCTACTGCTGGCAGCCTGCCCTCCCTGGTACTGAGAGTTATAGCAGAAGGAGCACCCCATGGGCCTGTGTCTTGGTGGGCTTAATGGAACTTTGAAAAGAGCTGTTTTTTGAGCAGTGATGAAACTGCTGCAGAAAAAGTAAATCAGAGCTGGAACTAGGGCAGGGTCTTTTATGCTGGCCTGGGGCTGAGTCACGCAGAGGTGGTACGGAGTCCTCTGTGACGGAAACTGGTGTTTACTCAGGGCTGCAGAGCAGAGATTTCATCACGTGTCAGTGGTTAGGAAAGCATAAAACCAATCCAGTCATTAAGAAGTCTACATACTTCAATTTTTAAAAAGTCTACTGCTCTGGGACATTGTGCTGTGCACCAGAAATTGACACATTGTAACTGACTACTTCAATTAAAAAAAAATTTACTGCTAGTTGTTGAGAGATTTTTTTCCCCCTTTAGTCAGAGGAAATGAAAGGGGTGGGAGAGGAAAAGGAAGAAATGATAAAGGCAACAAGGCTGTTATTTATAATATCATTATGATATTTTTCTGACTCACAGCTTTCTTAAAATTAGACTTAAATTACCATTTTCAGTGTTCATATTGCTAATCTATTTGCTTAAGATCTTTCATTTATACTTTAGTTAGCCAACTGTGGTGCAGAACCATCATTCATTCATTTTGGCCTTCATTCCACACCTTACCCTGCTCTTCAGTGTTCTAAAAAAAGTGGGAAAACAAGTTGAGCGTATACTATTTAGGTCCCCTGAGAGCAGAGACTGACTGTTGTGCTCATTGCTATATTCGCAGGGCTGAAAACAGTTCCTGGCACATAGTGGGTCTCATATATCAACTGAATAAATACCACTTTCCATATTGCCTTGCATCAGCCTTCTAAAGCAAAATAATACCAGCGGCTCCTAGGTAACAGCAACTTCTGCTAAACTTCACACCACTTTCCCTTGCAGTGTTATATGTTTGATTTTAAAGTGGCAACTCATTTATTTAGATTAAGGAACACAAATGAAGATAAATAAAGTGATGTGGGCACACTTTTTCAGTGTTCCAATGATGTCAGACAGCCTTAAATTTAACCATGAATCATTGATAAAATACAGTAGCAATATGTTGTTTATGTTATATGTTCCTTGTGTCTGTCAATCCAGCTTTTCTAGGCTGAATCCAAAATTCAGGGTAGATAAAAAGAAGCTAAACAAGCAAGTGTTCTCAAAATTAGGTAGATTATGTCTCTTCAGAGACCTAGATCAGAGTGGGCTTTGAAAGGCACCCCCTTTGGAATGATCCACCTAACTTCCCAGGTTTCAGCAAAAGCCTCTGCTGGCTCAGAGAGGAGCTCCCAGTGGTGTAAGCTGAGTGTATCCCATCCCGCAGGCTCTCTGAGAAAGCAGCCGTGCCTTCTCACCATCCTGGCCAGAGGAGGAGGTGCTGGTCCCAAGGGCACTCATTTACAGGGGCCTCCATCTGTGGAGGTGGATGGATGCCAGTCCTCTGCCCAGCAGGAAGGAGAGTAGCTACTTGAAGCAGTCAGATCTTTTCTCCATGGGGATTTGAATTTGGTACCAGCAGGGCTGTCAGCACTCGCTAGTCTGGGCAGAAGTGTCAAGTAGGCAGAGAGGAGTGGCAGAGGTAATGAGTCAGAACAAGCCCTGACCAAGCAGAGGCTGGAGTCTCCGTATCAGTAGCTTCCACTCCCCAAGTGGCAGAGCCGTTACAAGGAGGCTGCTGGGTGCTGAGAAACAGAGCAGCCGTTAGAAAGCTGGACCAGGCCGGGGCTGTCCACAGATGACCTGACCTTCAGCCCCCACGGGGCCTGGTGAGGGCTGTTTCTGTTCTTTCCCCTCCCCTCTTCTTACTTAGCCTAGAAGAATTTAATTCACACGTGTAAATTAAGGTCTCTCTGGATTTGGTGTTTTGGATTATGTTAGTACAGAAAAACTCATACTTGGACCAGTTGTTCCAAGTTTTTAATTATTTCATTTGGACTAAACTGAGTTTTATTTTGTTCAGGGAAAGTTTATTATAGATAGCTCAAATTACCTAATAAAAGTTCTTGACTTGAATTCTTATGACCTTAGCATACTACTAGTTGTATTAGTACATGTTGCGCATTTTACAGAATTGTTGTTTCTTACTTTAATAAATATATGACTAAGCCTCTGATAAAATGATGACTAGGCAACTTGAAGCAGTGACCCAGATATATATAGTTCTATAGAAGATTTATGATTATAATAGTGTAACTCTAAATATGGAAAGAAACTACAAAAGGGAATATTTTCCTGGACCTTAACAAACTAGTAAGACAGGTGGTCCAGAGACTTCTTGCTACTGTTAACAAAGCCTGGCCCAGTGGGAGCACACTGAGTGGCCTAGCGACAAAATCCTTGCCTGACCTAGGAGTGAGCATTCCTAGCACTGTGGGACAAAATGGTCATAAAATGCCCCCCAAACCATGGTCAAATTTATGACCCTGAGGGGGCGCTGCCAATAACACTGGCACTTGCCATCTGCCTTCACAAGGATTAAGTCCCAAGTCACTGCAGTCGCTGACCTTCAGCACACCCTGAAAGGCGTTCAGGGTGGAGATCAGGAACAAAGTGTTCTGTGCCCTGAGAAGCACTGCCAGAACAGGCCTTCAGACAGTGAAGTATTTTCAGGAGACGGTTTTATGAGCCCAAATTCTTACATCTCTTCGTATCTAAAAAAGCACTAAAATCATTAATGGTGACATGTGCTTTGGTTTTTAAAGATAAAAATACATTTGAAAGTCAGACATCCAAAGTAAAACTAGGTAACCATTGTAGGCGTGATTTCAGACAAGATTCCATATTGCTAAGAACTTGAGTTTTCTAAACTGTATCAGACTTGGGACACCACCAGCCACCCTCAAAGCAATGTCTGCTGGCAACTTATAGCTACAACTTTATGGTTTCAAGGTCTCCTCTTGTAATTATTAAGTTTCTAGACAATAAAACTGATTTAGATCAGATATCAACAACAAAAAAAAAGGAAAACTTACATGTAATGGTCAATAGCTCTTATTATGTACTATTATGTATATTTGTAAATACCACATCAGAAGTTAAAATTACACAACTGGCTCCCTGGCTATAGGCCTCCCCAAAGTGCCCCCCCGAAAAGATACTTTATTGTAGTATGACTTGTTAATATGTGATTGGGAAGGAGGCTAAAACTGTTTTGTGAAAAAAAAAATTATAAGTGAGAAAAAATTCTCTATGTTCAGGCCTTTATAAAAACACATAATAAGGACAGAAACACCCAAAAACAAACCTCAAGAGATCATGATGACCTGGAAAGGTAAAATAAATGATGGCAATAAATAAAGGGGGCCCAAAGTTCCTGACAGTCTTAAAAACCCCAGTAACTATAGTTCCTCAGAAGCCCTGAGTACAACTAACAGTGGGTCTCAATTGGTGGATTTCTTAGTAGACACTAGAGCTACCTACTCTGCTCTAAGTTGTAATGTAAACAAGACCACTATTCCCATACTGGGGGTAACTGGGTAATCACAACTCTGAAGTCTCTTTAATGCAAAAAGTGGTATCACAAAACTGAATGGCCTTATATGTGTTACTTGCCGCACAAAGCACAACTTGTGCCATGATTCACACTACCTGCTAGATCTAAAAATGTAACCTCATTATTGAATGAGATCTCAAATTCAAAACCTAGGAGATGCAAAAGCTTGTACATCAAAAGTGAATGCTGAAGTCTCCAACTGGTTTTCAGGCCTGTTGTCTTGAGCCCCCAAGACCTCTGCTCTGTCTTTCTAAAAACCTTTCAATTCCTGCTTTCCATTCTGATAATAGGATTAAAATATATATATATATATATATATATATATATATATATATATATATATATATATATATATATATAAAATCAGGCTTCTAATTTATTACACACCCTACCTCTGCAGAAGAACCACTAGAACTCTTTTTAAGCACCTCAATAACTGACATGATCATGTTTGTTCCTTCCATCAAAAAGTACCCCAGACAATGTCCCAATTTAACAAAAAACAGCTGAAGGAGAATGATGCCTATGTAGGCCCCCGCCTGAAGGCTCTAGAGAATAAGCCATGGGCTGAACTGATAAACAAGCTGTGAGAAATGTCACGCAGCTGGCTGGATAAGAGGTGGCCTATTTAATGTATCCAGTATGGACGGCTGGATAGCCAACGAAGGGTAAGATCCTCAGAGGAGGACAACCTAAGACAGGCAGAGCTGGCTGGATAAGAGATGGCCTACTTAGTGACGTTTTGTGACAAACTTTAAAACAGTCTGTCCTTGATCATGTAACATCATGTGTTTACTGCAGGAGCCTGGGAACCTGTAGCCTGGGAACCTAAATAGCTTAAGATTAACATTGTTATAACTTAGATGGTATGTGAGGCATCATGCATGTCCTATATAAACCCTTTTACAAAAATCAATAAACAGAGTAGCCATCAGCTCTCTCCGCATACAGTGTGTATGTGTACATGATACCGCGACACCGACAGCCTATTTCCATAAAAATTTTTAAAATGAAATAAAAGTGGCGATTTGAAAAATTAGGAAACTAAGAGACTGGCCTCCCTGATGCTAAAGCTTTTTGCTGATTGTTCTAACTTAAAATTCTTGCAACTTCTTTTCCCCTTTTCTCCCACAAACCTCCATCTCAGGTTCACTTGCTCAGTTGCTTTTGTGCTAAAGAGCACCCAGCCTGCCCATGATGCTCTACACTCCCTGTAAATTCTTTACCCAAAAAAGCTTAGCCTTTAACCCAGAAGCTGTGCTCCGGGAAGATGATCACAGGCTACAAACTCCAAAGAAAGAACAGACACTCCAGAGTTTCTCCGTGAGGCTAGGTGGATTCTTCAGGATTAAGAAGTCAGCACCTTGGAAAATGCCATATTGTTGTCGGCTTTCTGTTCTCTCTGGTTTTTCTATAAAACCTGAGGACACCAACTCCGAGGTGGATTCACCACATCAGAGTAACTCGCCTGCAGTGGCTTCCGGCTGCCTCTAACAGCAGTAAAGCTGTACTTTTCTAATTTTCCTGAAACTGTGTCTCTCAGTCTCCATTTGTTTATTGGGGTATACACGACGAATCACGAGTCCCGTTCTGCGCGCTGCTCGGGTTCCTTCCCCGGGAGCCGCGGGCCGGGGGCCCGGCACAGACAGACGGTCCCGCCGGCGGTGGGTGTGCGCAGGTCAGCGTGTCGGCGGCAGTGTGCGTGTCCCGGTGGGTGGGTTTTCGTGTCGTCGTCCTGCTTTCCGTCGTCTCTCTGTCTGTCTGGCCGTCGGTTCCGACTCCGGGCCTCTCTGGGCCGGGCGCGCCCGGACTTGCTTGAGTGCGCCTGGCTGGCTGTTGCTGGAGAGCAGCGGCGACGGGCGTGTGCCGAGGGGGGCGTCGTGGAACTGGAGGGCCAACGCACGAAGTGGCTCTGGCGGGGCCCAGGTTCCAAGGGACACGGAGGGGCGACCGGTGGGCGTGGCCCTGCCGGGCGAAGGACGGGAACGTCCTTTCCTTCCGTGGGGAGAGCAGGCCAAGGCTGGTGGAGAGAAGGCGGTCTCGGCGGGCGGGCGCTGGCGTCGACTTGGGGCGGGCAGCCGGCGGCTGGGCGCCGTTGGACGTCGAGAGGGCTCGCGGGCCGCGGGCGGCAGGAGGACGAGGACGAGGACGGACCGAGGGAGCCCAGGCCTGCGGCGGAGTCGCGGTCGGGCCGTCGCCCCTCCCGCCTCACAGTCCCCCCAGGGGAGGGCCGGGGGGCTGTGGGGGCTGTGGGGGGCCGGGGCTGCGAGGTCCAAGGGGCAGGGAAGCGGCTGCCTGTGCGCCCGCCGGCATGCGGGCAGGCCGGCCGGCTGCCCGGCCGGCTGCCCGCCTGCCTGCCTGCCTGACGCGGGGTCGGGGCAGGCCGTGGGCTGCGCGGGCGTGGCGTGGTGGGGGGAGGGTCAGGAGGTGCTCGGGCCTGCGGGGAGCCGCCTTGGGGACAGGGGCGGCGGCTAAAGGAGAGGGAGGCAGGAGGCCAAAAAAAAAAAAAAAAAAAAAAAAAAAGCCTACAGCACCCGGTATTCCCAGGCGGTCTCCCATCCAAGTACTAACCAGGCCCGACCCTGCTTAGCTTCCGAGATCAGACGAGATCGGGCGCGTTCAGGGTGGTATGGCCGTAGACAGCGGCAGGCGCCGCGCGGCGCCTCAAGAGCCCGCGCTGCGCCTTCCCTGCCGCCGCCTCGGCCGGCCCGCGCCGTGCCGAACCGAGCCCGGCCGGGCCGGGCCGAGCCGAGCCGAGCCGAGCCGAGCCGAGCCGAGCCAAGCCAAGCCAAGCCACCGCGGCCTGCACTCAGCGCACACAGCGCAGAGCGCAGAGCGCACCGCGCGCCTGCCGCCCGCCTCCCAGCGCCTCCCGCCCACCCCGGGACTCTCCAGGCCCGTCCCAGCTCGGATCCCCGCATCAGGCTCGCTGGCAGGGGCAAGTGGCCCCGGAGGCGTCCGGACCCGGGCCTCCGGGCCTCCGGGCCGCCGGCCGGCCGGCCCCTGAGCCCCACCCACCCACCTCCGGGCCTAGGCGTAGCCCAGCGCGGACCTTGGCCGCCCCTCCTGCCTCCACCAACTTGCCCAAACCCACCCAGTACCTCCGTCGCGGCGGGAGGGAAGGCATCAGCCCGGGCCCGACGCCCCACCCCGCCCCACCCTTCACCCCACACCGGGCCGGTGGGCGTCAGCGGGCCTCCCTGCCCAGCCCCCGAGGCGAAAGAAGACAGCCCCTTGCAGAGAGAGCTGAGAAAGACGGGACGGACCGAAGGACGGACGATCGGACGGACAGGAGCGCGCGCCGGCCCACGCAGACACGCACGCACGCGGACACACACAAACACACACACACACACACACACACTGAAAACACACAGCTAGACACACACCCCTCCACCCCCACCCCCACCCCAGACAAACGGAGGGGAAGAGAGGGAGCATGAGCCAGCTGCTCCAGGAGAGCCAGAGTGAGAGCAAACGTGAGAGGCTATGGTGAGAGGGAGAAAGAGAGGAAGGAGACACAGTGGTGGAGAGACAGGCGGCGCCGGGGGTGCGTTCTGGGAGGGGGTGGGGGGTGAGGGGGTGACAGAGGCAGAGGCAGAGGCAGAGGCAGAGACAGAGAAAGAGACAGAGAAAGAGACAGAGAAAGAGACCAGAGACAGACTGACAGAGAGACAAGAGTTTGACAGAGAGAGGGAGAGAGGGAGACGGAGGGGGCAACGCTGGACCCAGAAGCAGACAGACACACCCGGGACAGATGCTCTTGTCACAGACCTTGCCGAGCCGCAGATGAGCCTCTGCTGAAGACGGAGCTTCCCCTAGGCAGGGTGGTGGTGCTTGGGCGGCACCCCGGGCAGGAGGCAGGTAGGTGCCTTGGGGCTGGCAGTCCCCCGCGGGGCCCCAGGACTCCCAGACGACGTCTCACGAGTCCCGTTCTGCGCGCTGCTCGGGTTCCTTCCCCGGGAGCCGCGGGCCGGGGGCCCGGCACAGACAGACGGTCCCGCCGGCGGTGGGTGTGCGCAGGTCAGCGTGTCGGCGGCAGTGTGCGTGTCCCGGTGGGTGGGTTTTCGTGTCGTCGTCCTGCTTTCCGTCGTCTCTCTGTCTCTCTGGCCGTCGGTTCCGACTCCGGGCCTCTCTGGGCCGGGCGCGCCCGGACTTGCTTGAGTGCGCCTGGCTGGCTGTTGCTGGAGAGCAGCGGCGACGGGCGTGTGCCGAGGGGGGCGTCGTGGAACTGGAGGGCCAACGCACGAAGTGGCTCTGGCGGGGCCCAGGTTCCAAGGGACACGGAGGGGCGACCGGTGGGCGTGGCCCTGCCGGGCGAAGGACGGGAACGTCCTTTCCTTCCGTGGGGAGAGCAGGCCAAGGCTGGTGGAGAGAAGGCGGTCTCGGCGGGCGGGCGCTGGCGTCGACTTGGGGCGGGCAGCCGGCGGCTGGGCGCCGTTGGACGTCGAGAGGGCTCGCGGGCCGCGGGCGGCAGGAGGACGAGGACGGACCGAGGGAGCCCAGGCCTGCGGCGGAGTCGCGGTCGGGCCGTCGCCCCTCCCGCCTCACAGTCCCCCCAGGGGAGGGCCGGGGGGCTGTGGGGGCTGTGGGGGGCCGGGGCTGCGAGGTCCAAGGGGCAGGGAAGCGGCTGCCCGCCTGCCCGCCTGCCTGACGCGGGGTCGGGGCAGGCCGTGGGCTGCGCGGGCGTGGCGTGGTGGGGGGAGGGTCAGGAGGTGCTCGGGCCTGCGGGGAGCCGCCTTGGGGACAGGGGCGGCGGCTAAAGGAGAGGGAGGCAGGAGGCCAAAAAAAAAAAAAAAAAAAAAAAAAGCCTACAGCACCCGGTATTCCCAGGCGGTCTCCCATCCAAGTACTAACCAGGCCCGACCCTGCTTAGCTTCCGAGATCAGACGAGATCGGGCGCGTTCAGGGTGGTATGGCCGTAGACAGCGGCAGGCGCCGCGCGGCGCCTCAAGAGCCCGCGCTGCGCCTTCCCTGCCGCCGCCTCGGCCGGCCCGCGCCGTGCCGAACCGAGCCCGGCCGGGCCGGGCCGAGCCGAGCCGAGCCGAGCCGAGCCGAGCCAAGCCAAGCCAAGCCACCGCGGCCTGCACTCAGCGCACACAGCGCAGAGCGCAGAGCGCACCGCGCGCCTGCCGCCCGCCTCCCAGCGCCTCCCGCCCACCCCGGGACTCTCCAGGCCCGTCCCAGCTCGGATCCCCGCATCAGGCTCGCTGGCAGGGGCAAGTGGCCCCGGAGGCGTCCGGACCCGGGCCTCCGGGCCTCCGGGCCGCCGGCCGGCCGGCCCCTGAGCCCCACCCACCCACCTCCGGGCCTAGGCGTAGCCCAGCGCGGACCTTGGCCGCCCCTCCTGCCTCCACCAACTTGCCCAAACCCACCCAGTACCTCCGTCGCGGCGGGAGGGAAGGCATCAGCCCGGGCCCGACGCCCCACCCCGCCCCACCCTTCACCCCACACCGGGCCGGTGGGCGTCAGCGGGCCTCCCTGCCCAGCCCCCGAGGCGAAAGAAGACAGCCCCTTGCAGAGAGAGCTGAGAAAGACGGGACGGACCGAAGGACGGACGATCGGACGGACAGGAGCGCGCGCCGGCCCACGCAGACACGCACGCACGCGGACACACACAAACACACACACACACACACACACACACACAGACACACACACACAGACACACACTGAAAACACACAGCTAGACACACACCCCTCCACCCCCACCCCCACCCCAGACAAACGGAGGGGAAGAGAGGGAGCATGAGCCAGCTGCTCCAGGAGAGCCAGAGTGAGAGCAAACGTGAGAGGCTATGGTGAGAGGGAGAAAGAGAGGAAGGAGACACAGTGGTGGAGAGACAGGCGGCGCCGGGGGTGCGTTCTGGGAGGGGGTGGGGGGTGAGGGGGTGACAGAGGCAGAGGCAGAGGCAGAGGCAGAGACAGAGAAAGAGACAGAGAAAGAGACCAGAGACAGACTGACAGAGAGACAAGAGTTTGACAGAGAGAGGGAGAGAGGGAGACGGAGGGGGCAACGCTGGACCCAGAAGCAGACAGACACACCCGGGACAGATGCTCTTGTCACAGACCTTGCCGAGCCGCAGATGAGCCTCTGCTGAAGACGGAGCTTCCCCTAGGCAGGGTGGTGGTGCTTGGGCGGCACCCCGGGCAGGAGGCAGGTAGGTGCCTTGGGGCTGGCAGTCCCCCGCGGGGCCCCAGGACTCCCAGACGACGTCTCACGAGTCCCGTTCTGCGCGCTGCTCGGGTTCCTTCCCCGGGAGCCGCGGGCCGGGGGCCCGGCACAGACAGACGGTCCCGCCGGCGGTGGGTGTGCGCAGGTCAGCGTGTCGGCGGCAGTGTGCGTGTCCCGGTGGGTGGGTTTTCGTGTCGTCGTCCTGCTTTCCGTCGTCTCTCTGTCTCTCTGGCCGTCGGTTCCGACTCCGGGCCTCTCTGGGCCGGGCGCGCCCGGACTTGCTTGAGTGCGCCTGGCTGGCTGTTGCTGGAGAGCAGCGGCGACGGGCGTGTGCCGAGGGGGGCGTCGTGGAACTGGAGGGCCAACGCACGAAGTGGCTCTGGCGGGGCCCAGGTTCCAAGGGACACGGAGGGGCGACCGGTGGGCGTGGCCCTGCCGGGCGAAGGACGGGAACGTCCTTTCCTTCCGTGGGGAGAGCAGGCCAAGGCTGGTGGAGAGAAGGCGGTCTCGGCGGGCGGGCGCTGGCGTCGACTTGGGGCGGGCAGCCGGCGGCTGGGCGCCGTTGGACGTCGAGAGGGCTCGCGGGCCGCGGGCGGCAGGAGGACGAGGACGGACCGAGGGAGCCCAGGCCTGCGGCGGAGTCGCGGTCGGGCCGTCGCCCCTCCCGCCTCACAGTCCCCCCAGGGGAGGGCCGGGGGGCTGTGGGGGCTGTGGGGGGCCGGGGCTGCGAGGTCCAAGGGGCAGGGAAGCGGCTGCCTGTGCGCCCGCCGGCATGCGGGCAGGCCGGCCGGCTGCCCGGCCGGCTGCCCGCCTGCCTGCCTGCCTGACGCGGGGTCGGGGCAGGCCGTGGGCTGCGCGGGCGTGGCGTGGTGGGGGGAGGGTCAGGAGGTGCTCGGGCCTGCGGGGAGCCGCCTTGGGGACAGGGGCGGCGGCTAAAGGAGAGGGAGGCAGGAGGCCAAAAAAAAAAAAAAAAAAAAAAAAAAGCCTACAGCACCCGGTATTCCCAGGCGGTCTCCCATCCAAGTACTAACCAGGCCCGACCCTGCTTAGCTTCCGAGATCAGACGAGATCGGGCGCGTTCAGGGTGGTATGGCCGTAGACAGCGGCAGGCGCCGCGCGGCGCCTCAAGAGCCCGCGCTGCGCCTTCCCTGCCGCCGCCTCGGCCGGCCCGCGCCGTGCCGAACCGAGCCCGGCCGGGCCGGGCCGAGCCGAGCCGAGCCGAGCCGAGCCGAGCCGAGCCAAGCCAAGCCAAGCCACCGCGGCCTGCACTCAGCGCACACAGCGCAGAGCGCAGAGCGCACCGCGCGCCTGCCGCCCGCCTCCCAGCGCCTCCCGCCCACCCCGGGACTCTCCAGGCCCGTCCCAGCTCGGATCCCCGCATCAGGCTCGCTGGCAGGGGCAAGTGGCCCCGGAGGCGTCCGGACCCGGGCCTCCGGGCCTCCGGGCCGCCGGCCGGCCGGCCCCTGAGCCCCACCCACCCACCTCCGGGCCTAGGCGTAGCCCAGCGCGGACCTTGGCCGCCCCTCCTGCCTCCACCAACTTGCCCAAACCCACCCAGTACCTCCGTCGCGGCGGGAGGGAAGGCATCAGCCCGGGCCCGACGCCCCACCCCGCCCCACCCTTCACCCCACACCGGGCCGGTGGGCGTCAGCGGGCCTCCCTGCCCAGCCCCCGAGGCGAAAGAAGACAGCCCCTTGCAGAGAGAGCTGAGAAAGACGGGACGGACCGAAGGACGGACGATCGGACGGACAGGAGCGCGCGCCGGCCCACGCAGACACGCACGCACGCGGACACACACAAACACACACACACACACACACACACACACACAGACACACACTGAAAACACACAGCTAGACACACACCCCTCCACCCCCACCCCCACCCCAGACAAACGGAGGGGAAGAGAGGGAGCATGAGCCAGCTGCTCCAGGAGAGCCAGAGTGAGAGCAAACGTGAGAGGCTATGGTGAGAGGGAGAAAGAGAGGAAGGAGACACAGTGGTGGAGAGACAGGCGGCGCCGGGGGTGCGTTCTGGGAGGGGGTGGGGGGTGAGGGGGTGACAGAGGCAGAGGCAGAGGCAGAGGCAGAGACAGAGAAAGAGACAGAGAAAGAGACCAGAGACAGACTGACAGAGAGACAAGAGTTTGACAGAGAGAGGGAGAGAGGGAGACGGAGGGGGCAACGCTGGACCCAGAAGCAGACAGACACACCCGGGACAGATGCTCTTGTCACAGACCTTGCCGAGCCGCAGATGAGCCTCTGCTGAAGACGGAGCTTCCCCTAGGCAGGGTGGTGGTGCTTGGGCGGCACCCCGGGCAGGAGGCAGGTAGGTGCCTTGGGGCTGGCAGTCCCCCGCGGGGCCCCAGGACTCCCAGACGACGTCTCACGAGTCCCGTTCTGCGCGCTGCTCGGGTTCCTTCCCCGGGAGCCGCGGGCCGGGGGCCCGGCACAGACAGACGGTCCCGCCGGCGGTGGGTGTGCGCAGGTCAGCGTGTCGGCGGCAGTGTGCGTGTCCCGGTGGGTGGGTTTTCGTGTCGTCGTCCTGCTTTCCGTCGTCTCTCTGTCTCTCTGGCCGTCGGTTCCGACTCCGGGCCTCTCTGGGCCGGGCGCGCCCGGACTTGCTTGAGTGCGCCTGGCTGGCTGTTGCTGGAGAGCAGCGGCGACGGGCGTGTGCCGAGGGGGGCGTCGTGGAACTGGAGGGCCAACGCACGAAGTGGCTCTGGCGGGGCCCAGGTTCCAAGGGACACGGAGGGGCGACCGGTGGGCGTGGCCCTGCCGGGCGAAGGACGGGAACGTCCTTTCCTTCCGTGGGGAGAGCAGGCCAAGGCTGGTGGAGAGAAGGCGGTCTCGGCGGGCGGGCGCTGGCGTCGACTTGGGGCGGGCAGCCGGCGGCTGGGCGCCGTTGGACGTCGAGAGGGCTCGCGGGCCGCGGGCGGCAGGAGGACGAGGACGGACCGAGGGAGCCCAGGCCTGCGGCGGAGTCGCGGTCGGGCCGTCGCCCCTCCCGCCTCACAGTCCCCCCAGGGGAGGGCCGGGGGGCTGTGGGGGCTGTGGGGGGCCGGGGCTGCGAGGTCCAAGGGGCAGGGAAGCGGCTGCCTGTGCGCCCGCCGGCATGCGGGCAGGCCGGCCGGCTGCCCGGCCGGCTGCCCGCCTGCCTGCCTGCCTGACGCGGGGTCGGGGCAGGCCGTGGGCTGCGCGGGCGTGGCGTGGTGGGGGGAGGGTCAGGAGGTGCTCGGGCCTGCGGGGAGCCGCCTTGGGGACAGGGGCGGCGGCTAAAGGAGAGGGAGGCAGGAGGCCAAAAAAAAAAAAAAAAAAAAAAAAAAAGCCTACAGCACCCGGTATTCCCAGGCGGTCTCCCATCCAAGTACTAACCAGGCCCGACCCTGCTTAGCTTCCGAGATCAGACGAGATCGGGCGCGTTCAGGGTGGTATGGCCGTAGACAGCGGCAGGCGCCGCGCGGCGCCTCAAGAGCCCGCGCTGCGCCTTCCCTGCCGCCGCCTCGGCCGGCCCGCGCCGTGCCGAACCGAGCCCGGCCGGGCCGGGCCGAGCCGAGCCGAGCCGAGCCGAGCCGAGCCGAGCCAAGCCAAGCCAAGCCACCGCGGCCTGCACTCAGCGCACACAGCGCAGAGCGCAGAGCGCACCGCGCGCCTGCCGCCCGCCTCCCAGCGCCTCCCGCCCACCCCGGGACTCTCCAGGCCCGTCCCAGCTCGGATCCCCGCATCAGGCTCGCTGGCAGGGGCAAGTGGCCCCGGAGGCGTCCGGACCCGGGCCTCCGGGCCTCCGGGCCGCCGGCCGGCCGGCCCCTGAGCCCCACCCACCCACCTCCGGGCCTAGGCGTAGCCCAGCGCGGACCTTGGCCGCCCCTCCTGCCTCCACCAACTTGCCCAAACCCACCCAGTACCTCCGTCGCGGCGGGAGGGAAGGCATCAGCCCGGGCCCGACGCCCCACCCCGCCCCACCCTTCACCCCACACCGGGCCGGTGGGCGTCAGCGGGCCTCCCTGCCCAGCCCCCGAGGCGAAAGAAGACAGCCCCTTGCAGAGAGAGCTGAGAAAGACGGGACGGACCGAAGGACGGACGATCGGACGGACAGGAGCGCGCGCCGGCCCACGCAGACACGCACGCACGCGGACACACACAAACACACACACACACACACACACACACACACAGACACACACTGAAAACACACAGCTAGACACACACCCCTCCACCCCCACCCCCACCCCAGACAAACGGAGGGGAAGAGAGGGAGCATGAGCCAGCTGCTCCAGGAGAGCCAGAGTGAGAGCAAACGTGAGAGGCTATGGTGAGAGGGAGAAAGAGAGGAAGGAGACACAGTGGTGGAGAGACAGGCGGCGCCGGGGGTGCGTTCTGGGAGGGGGTGGGGGGTGAGGGGGTGACAGAGGCAGAGGCAGAGGCAGAGGCAGAGACAGAGAAAGAGACAGAGAAAGAGACCAGAGACAGACTGACAGAGAGACAAGAGTTTGACAGAGAGAGGGAGAGAGGGAGACGGAGGGGGCAACGCTGGACCCAGAAGCAGACAGACACACCCGGGACAGATGCTCTTGTCACAGACCTTGCCGAGCCGCAGATGAGCCTCTGCTGAAGACGGAGCTTCCCCTAGGCAGGGTGGTGGTGCTTGGGCGGCACCCCGGGCAGGAGGCAGGTAGGTGCCTTGGGGCTGGCAGTCCCCCGCGGGGCCCCAGGACTCCCAGACGACGTCTCACGAGTCCCGTTCTGCGCGCTGCTCGGGTTCCTTCCCCGGGAGCCGCGGGCCGGGGGCCCGGCACAGACAGACGGTCCCGCCGGCGGTGGGTGTGCGCAGGTCAGCGTGTCGGCGGCAGTGTGCGTGTCCCGGTGGGTGGGTTTTCGTGTCGTCGTCCTGCTTTCCGTCGTCTCTCTGTCTCTCTGGCCGTCGGTTCCGACTCCGGGCCTCTCTGGGCCGGGCGCGCCCGGACTTGCTTGAGTGCGCCTGGCTGGCTGTTGCTGGAGAGCAGCGGCGACGGGCGTGTGCCGAGGGGGGCGTCGTGGAACTGGAGGGCCAACGCACGAAGTGGCTCTGGCGGGGCCCAGGTTCCAAGGGACACGGAGGGGCGACCGGTGGGCGTGGCCCTGCCGGGCGAAGGACGGGAACGTCCTTTCCTTCCGTGGGGAGAGCAGGCCAAGGCTGGTGGAGAGAAGGCGGTCTCGGCGGGCGGGCGCTGGCGTCGACTTGGGGCGGGCAGCCGGCGGCTGGGCGCCGTTGGACGTCGAGAGGGCTCGCGGGCCGCGGGCGGCAGGAGGACGAGGACGGACCGAGGGAGCCCAGGCCTGCGGCGGAGTCGCGGTCGGGCCGTCGCCCCTCCCGCCTCACAGTCCCCCCAGGGGAGGGCCGGGGGGCTGTGGGGGCTGTGGGGGGCCGGGGCTGCGAGGTCCAAGGGGCAGGGAAGCGGCTGCCTGTGCGCCCGCCGGCATGCGGGCAGGCCGGCCGGCTGCCCGGCCGGCTGCCCGCCTGCCTGCCTGCCTGACGCGGGGTCGGGGCAGGCCGTGGGCTGCGCGGGCGTGGCGTGGTGGGGGGAGGGTCAGGAGGTGCTCGGGCCTGCGGGGAGCCGCCTTGGGGACAGGGGCGGCGGCTAAAGGAGAGGGAGGCAGGAGGCCAAAAAAAAAAAAAAAAAAAAAAAAAAAGCCTACAGCACCCGGTATTCCCAGGCGGTCTCCCATCCAAGTACTAACCAGGCCCGACCCTGCTTAGCTTCCGAGATCAGACGAGATCGGGCGCGTTCAGGGTGGTATGGCCGTAGACAGCGGCAGGCGCCGCGCGGCGCCTCAAGAGCCCGCGCTGCGCCTTCCCTGCCGCCGCCTCGGCCGGCCCGCGCCGTGCCGAACCGAGCCCGGCCGGGCCGGGCCGAGCCGAGCCGAGCCGAGCCGAGCCGAGCCGAGCCAAGCCAAGCCAAGCCACCGCGGCCTGCACTCAGCGCACACAGCGCAGAGCGCAGAGCGCACCGCGCGCCTGCCGCCCGCCTCCCAGCGCCTCCCGCCCACCCCGGGACTCTCCAGGCCCGTCCCAGCTCGGATCCCCGCATCAGGCTCGCTGGCAGGGGCAAGTGGCCCCGGAGGCGTCCGGACCCGGGCCTCCGGGCCTCCGGGCCGCCGGCCGGCCGGCCCCTGAGCCCCACCCACCCACCTCCGGGCCTAGGCGTAGCCCAGCGCGGACCTTGGCCGCCCCTCCTGCCTCCACCAACTTGCCCAAACCCACCCAGTACCTCCGTCGCGGCGGGAGGGAAGGCATCAGCCCGGGCCCGACGCCCCACCCCGCCCCACCCTTCACCCCACACCGGGCCGGTGGGCGTCAGCGGGCCTCCCTGCCCAGCCCCCGAGGCGAAAGAAGACAGCCCCTTGCAGAGAGAGCTGAGAAAGACGGGACGGACCGAAGGACGGACGATCGGACGGACAGGAGCGCGCGCCGGCCCACGCAGACACGCACGCACGCGGACACACACAAACACACACACACACACACACACACTGAAAACACACAGCTAGACACACACCCCTCCACCCCCACCCCCACCCCAGACAAACGGAGGGGAAGAGAGGGAGCATGAGCCAGCTGCTCCAGGAGAGCCAGAGTGAGAGCAAACGTGAGAGGCTATGGTGAGAGGGAGAAAGAGAGGAAGGAGACACAGTGGTGGAGAGACAGGCGGCGCCGGGGGTGCGTTCTGGGAGGGGGTGGGGGGTGAGGGGGTGACAGAGGCAGAGGCAGAGGCAGAGGCAGAGACAGAGAAAGAGACAGAGAAAGAGACAGAGAAAGAGACCAGAGACAGACTGACAGAGAGACAAGAGTTTGACAGAGAGAGGGAGAGAGGGAGACGGAGGGGGCAACGCTGGACCCAGAAGCAGACAGACACACCCGGGACAGATGCTCTTGTCACAGACCTTGCCGAGCCGCAGATGAGCCTCTGCTGAAGACGGAGCTTCCCCTAGGCAGGGTGGTGGTGCTTGGGCGGCACCCCGGGCAGGAGGCAGGTAGGTGCCTTGGGGCTGGCAGTCCCCCGCGGGGCCCCAGGACTCCCAGACGACGTCTCACGAGTCCCGTTCTGCGCGCTGCTCGGGTTCCTTCCCCGGGAGCCGCGGGCCGGGGGCCCGGCACAGACAGACGGTCCCGCCGGCGGTGGGTGTGCGCAGGTCAGCGTGTCGGCGGCAGTGTGCGTGTCCCGGTGGGTGGGTTTTCGTGTCGTCGTCCTGCTTTCCGTCGTCTCTCTGTCTCTCTGGCCGTCGGTTCCGACTCCGGGCCTCTCTGGGCCGGGCGCGCCCGGACTTGCTTGAGTGCGCCTGGCTGGCTGTTGCTGGAGAGCAGCGGCGACGGGCGTGTGCCGAGGGGGGCGTCGTGGAACTGGAGGGCCAACGCACGAAGTGGCTCTGGCGGGGCCCAGGTTCCAAGGGACACGGAGGGGCGACCGGTGGGCGTGGCCCTGCCGGGCGAAGGACGGGAACGTCCTTTCCTTCCGTGGGGAGAGCAGGCCAAGGCTGGTGGAGAGAAGGCGGTCTCGGCGGGCGGGCGCTGGCGTCGACTTGGGGCGGGCAGCCGGCGGCTGGGCGCCGTTGGACGTCGAGAGGGCTCGCGGGCCGCGGGCGGCAGGAGGACGAGGACGGACCGAGGGAGCCCAGGCCTGCGGCGGAGTCGCGGTCGGGCCGTCGCCCCTCCCGCCTCACAGTCCCCCCAGGGGAGGGCCGGGGGGCTGTGGGGGCTGTGGGGGGCCGGGGCTGCGAGGTCCAAGGGGCAGGGAAGCGGCTGCCTGTGCGCCCGCCGGCATGCGGGCAGGCCGGCCGGCTGCCCGGCCGGCTGCCCGCCTGCCTGCCTGCCTGACGCGGGGTCGGGGCAGGCCGTGGGCTGCGCGGGCGTGGCGTGGTGGGGGGAGGGTCAGGAGGTGCTCGGGCCTGCGGGGAGCCGCCTTGGGGACAGGGGCGGCGGCTAAAGGAGAGGGAGGCAGGAGGCCAAAAAAAAAAAAAAAAAAAAAAAAAAAGCCTACAGCACCCGGTATTCCCAGGCGGTCTCCCATCCAAGTACTAACCAGGCCCGACCCTGCTTAGCTTCCGAGATCAGACGAGATCGGGCGCGTTCAGGGTGGTATGGCCGTAGACAGCGGCAGGCGCCGCGCGGCGCCTCAAGAGCCCGCGCTGCGCCTTCCCTGCCGCCGCCTCGGCCGGCCCGCGCCGTGCCGAACCGAGCCCGGCCGGGCCGGGCCGAGCCGAGCCGAGCCGAGCCGAGCCGAGCCGAGCCAAGCCAAGCCAAGCCACCGCGGCCTGCACTCAGCGCACACAGCGCAGAGCGCAGAGCGCACCGCGCGCCTGCCGCCCGCCTCCCAGCGCCTCCCGCCCACCCCGGGACTCTCCAGGCCCGTCCCAGCTCGGATCCCCGCATCAGGCTCGCTGGCAGGGGCAAGTGGCCCCGGAGGCGTCCGGACCCGGGCCTCCGGGCCTCCGGGCCGCCGGCCGGCCGGCCCCTGAGCCCCACCCACCCACCTCCGGGCCTAGGCGTAGCCCAGCGCGGACCTTGGCCGCCCCTCCTGCCTCCACCAACTTGCCCAAACCCACCCAGTACCTCCGTCGCGGCGGGAGGGAAGGCATCAGCCCGGGCCCGACGCCCCACCCCGCCCCACCCTTCACCCCACACCGGGCCGGTGGGCGTCAGCGGGCCTCCCTGCCCAGCCCCCGAGGCGAAAGAAGACAGCCCCTTGCAGAGAGAGCTGAGAAAGACGGGACGGACCGAAGGACGGACGATCGGACGGACAGGAGCGCGCGCCGGCCCACGCAGACACGCACGCACGCGGACACACACAAACACACACACACACACACACACACACACACAGACACACACTGAAAACACACAGCTAGACACACACCCCTCCACCCCCACCCCCACCCCAGACAAACGGAGGGGAAGAGAGGGAGCATGAGCCAGCTGCTCCAGGAGAGCCAGAGTGAGAGCAAACGTGAGAGGCTATGGTGAGAGGGAGAAAGAGAGGAAGGAGACACAGTGGTGGAGAGACAGGCGGCGCCGGGGGTGCGTTCTGGGAGGGGGTGGGGGGTGAGGGGGTGACAGAGGCAGAGGCAGAGGCAGAGGCAGAGACAGAGAAAGAGACAGAGAAAGAGACCAGAGACAGACTGACAGAGAGACAAGAGTTTGACAGAGAGAGGGAGAGAGGGAGACGGAGGGGGCAACGCTGGACCCAGAAGCAGACAGACACACCCGGGACAGATGCTCTTGTCACAGACCTTGCCGAGCCGCAGATGAGCCTCTGCTGAAGACGGAGCTTCCCCTAGGCAGGGTGGTGGTGCTTGGGCGGCACCCCGGGCAGGAGGCAGGTAGGTGCCTTGGGGCTGGCAGTCCCCCGCGGGGCCCCAGGACTCCCAGACGACGTCTCACGAGTCCCGTTCTGCGCGCTGCTCGGGTTCCTTCCCCGGGAGCCGCGGGCCGGGGGCCCGGCACAGACAGACGGTCCCGCCGGCGGTGGGTGTGCGCAGGTCAGCGTGTCGGCGGCAGTGTGCGTGTCCCGGTGGGTGGGTTTTCGTGTCGTCGTCCTGCTTTCCGTCGTCTCTCTGTCTGTCTGGCCGTCGGTTCCGACTCCGGGCCTCTCTGGGCCGGGCGCGCCCGGACTTGCTTGAGTGCGCCTGGCTGGCTGTTGCTGGAGAGCAGCGGCGACGGGCGTGTGCCGAGGGGGGCGTCGTGGAACTGGAGGGCCAACGCACGAAGTGGCTCTGGCGGGGCCCAGGTTCCAAGGGACACGGAGGGGCGACCGGTGGGCGTGGCCCTGCCGGGCGAAGGACGGGAACGTCCTTTCCTTCCGTGGGGAGAGCAGGCCAAGGCTGGTGGAGAGAAGGCGGTCTCGGCGGGCGGGCGCTGGCGTCGACTTGGGGCGGGCAGCCGGCGGCTGGGCGCCGTTGGACGTCGAGAGGGCTCGCGGGCCGCGGGCGGCAGGAGGACGAGGACGGACCGAGGGAGCCCAGGCCTGCGGCGGAGTCGCGGTCGGGCCGTCGCCCCTCCCGCCTCACAGTCCCCCCAGGGGAGGGCCGGGGGGCTGTGGGGGCTGTGGGGGGCCGGGGCTGCGAGGTCCAAGGGGCAGGGAAGCGGCTGCCTGTGCGCCCGCCGGCATGCGGGCAGGCCGGCCGGCTGCCCGGCCGGCTGCCCGCCTGCCTGCCTGCCTGACGCGGGGTCGGGGCAGGCCGTGGGCTGCGCGGGCGTGGCGTGGTGGGGGGAGGGTCAGGAGGTGCTCGGGCCTGCGGGGAGCCGCCTTGGGGACAGGGGCGGCGGCTAAAGGAGAGGGAGGCAGGAGGCCAAAAAAAAAAAAAAAAAAAAAAAAAAGCCTACAGCACCCGGTATTCCCAGGCGGTCTCCCATCCAAGTACTAAACAGGCCCGACCCTGCTTAGCTTCCGAGATCAGACGAGATCGGGCGCGTTCAGGGTGGTATGGCCGTAGACAGCGGCAGGCGCCGCGCGGCGCCTCAAGAGCCCGCGCTGCGCCTTCCCTGCCGCCGCCTCGGCCGGCCCGCGCCGTGCCGAACCGAGCCCGGCCGGGCCGGGCCGAGCCGAGCCGAGCCGAGCCGAGCCGAGCCGAGCCAAGCCAAGCCAAGCCACCGCGGCCTGCACTCAGCGCACACAGCGCAGAGCGCAGAGCGCACCGCGCGCCTGCCGCCCGCCTCCCAGCGCCTCCCGCCCACCCCGGGACTCTCCAGGCCCGTCCCAGCTCGGATCCCCGCATCAGGCTCGCTGGCAGGGGCAAGTGGCCCCGGAGGCGTCCGGACCCGGGCCTCCGGGCCTCCGGGCCGCCGGCCGGCCGGCCCCTGAGCCCCACCCACCCACCTCCGGGCCTAGGCGTAGCCCAGCGCGGACCTTGGCCGCCCCTCCTGCCTCCACCAACTTGCCCAAACCCACCCAGTACCTCCGTCGCGGCGGGAGGGAAGGCATCAGCCCGGGCCCGACGCCCCACCCCGCCCCACCCTTCACCCCACACCGGGCCGGTGGGCGTCAGCGGGCCTCCCTGCCCAGCCCCCGAGGCGAAAGAAGACAGCCCCTTGCAGAGAGAGCTGAGAAAGACGGGACGGACCGAAGGACGGACGATCGGACGGACAGGAGCGCGCGCCGGCCCACGCAGACACGCACGCACGCGGACACACACAAACACACACACACACACACACACACACACACAGACACACACTGAAAACACACAGCTAGACACACACCCCTCCACCCCCACCCCCACCCCAGACAAACGGAGGGGAAGAGAGGGAGCATGAGCCAGCTGCTCCAGGAGAGCCAGAGTGAGAGCAAACGTGAGAGGCTATGGTGAGAGGGAGAAAGAGAGGAAGGAGACACAGTGGTGGAGAGACAGGCGGCGCCGGGGGTGCGTTCTGGGAGGGGGTGGGGGGTGAGGGGGTGACAGAGGCAGAGGCAGAGGCAGAGGCAGAGACAGAGAAAGAGACAGAGAAAGAGACCAGAGACAGACTGACAGAGAGACAAGAGTTTGACAGAGAGAGGGAGAGAGGGAGACGGAGGGGGCAACGCTGGACCCAGAAGCAGACAGACACACCCGGGACAGATGCTCTTGTCACAGACCTTGCCGAGCCGCAGATGAGCCTCTGCTGAAGACGGAGCTTCCCCTAGGCAGGGTGGTGGTGCTTGGGCGGCACCCCGGGCAGGAGGCAGGTAGGTGCCTTGGGGCTGGCAGTCCCCCGCGGGGCCCCAGGACTCCCAGACGACGTCTCACGAGTCCCGTTCTGCGCGCTGCTCGGGTTCCTTCCCCGGGAGCCGCGGGCCGGGGGCCCGGCACAGACAGACGGTCCCGCCGGCGGTGGGTGTGCGCAGGTCAGCGTGTCGGCGGCAGTGTGCGTGTCCCGGTGGGTGGGTTTTCGTGTCGTCGTCCTGCTTTCCGTCGTCTCTCTGTCTCTCTGGCCGTCGGTTCCGACTCCGGGCCTCTCTGGGCCGGGCGCGCCCGGACTTGCTTGAGTGCGCCTGGCTGGCTGTTGCTGGAGAGCAGCGGCGACGGGCGTGTGCCGAGGGGGGCGTCGTGGAACTGGAGGGCCAACGCACGAAGTGGCTCTGGCGGGGCCCAGGTTCCAAGGGACACGGAGGGGCGACCGGTGGGCGTGGCCCTGCCGGGCGAAGGACGGGAACGTCCTTTCCTTCCGTGGGGAGAGCAGGCCAAGGCTGGTGGAGAGAAGGCGGTCTCGGCGGGCGGGCGCTGGCGTCGACTTGGGGCGGGCAGCCGGCGGCTGGGCGCCGTTGGACGTCGAGAGGGCTCGCGGGCCGCGGGCGGCAGGAGGACGAGGACGGACCGAGGGAGCCCAGGCCTGCGGCGGAGTCGCGGTCGGGCCGTCGCCCCTCCCGCCTCACAGTCCCCCCAGGGGAGGGCCGGGGGGCTGTGGGGGCTGTGGGGGGCCGGGGCTGCGAGGTCCAAGGGGCAGGGAAGCGGCTGCCTGTGCGCCCGCCGGCATGCGGGCAGGCCGGCCGGCTGCCCGGCCGGCTGCCCGCCTGCCTGCCTGCCTGACGCGGGGTCGGGGCAGGCCGTGGGCTGCGCGGGCGTGGCGTGGTGGGGGGAGGGTCAGGAGGTGCTCGGGCCTGCGGGGAGCCGCCTTGGGGACAGGGGCGGCGGCTAAAGGAGAGGGAGGCAGGAGGCCAAAAAAAAAAAAAAAAAAAAAAAAAAAAGCCTACAGCACCCGGTATTCCCAGGCGGTCTCCCATCCAAGTACTAACCAGGCCCGACCCTGCTTAGCTTCCGAGATCAGACGAGATCGGGCGCGTTCAGGGTGGTATGGCCGTAGACAGCGGCAGGCGCCGCGCGGCGCCTCAAGAGCCCGCGCTGCGCCTTCCCTGCCGCCGCCTCGGCCGGCCCGCGCCGTGCCGAACCGAGCCCGGCCGGGCCGGGCCGAGCCGAGCCGAGCCGAGCCGAGCCGAGCCGAGCCAAGCCAAGCCAAGCCACCGCGGCCTGCACTCAGCGCACACAGCGCAGAGCGCAGAGCGCACCGCGCGCCTGCCGCCCGCCTCCCAGCGCCTCCCGCCCACCCCGGGACTCTCCAGGCCCGTCCCAGCTCGGATCCCCGCATCAGGCTCGCTGGCAGGGGCAAGTGGCCCCGGAGGCGTCCGGACCCGGGCCTCCGGGCCTCCGGGCCGCCGGCCGGCCGGCCCCTGAGCCCCACCCACCCACCTCCGGGCCTAGGCGTAGCCCAGCGCGGACCTTGGCCGCCCCTCCTGCCTCCACCAACTTGCCCAAACCCACCCAGTACCTCCGTCGCGGCGGGAGGGAAGGCATCAGCCCGGGCCCGACGCCCCACCCCGCCCCACCCTTCACCCCACACCGGGCCGGTGGGCGTCAGCGGGCCTCCCTGCCCAGCCCCCGAGGCGAAAGAAGACAGCCCCTTGCAGAGAGAGCTGAGAAAGACGGGACGGACCGAAGGACGGACGATCGGACGGACAGGAGCGCGCGCCGGCCCACGCAGACACGCACGCACGCGGACACACACAAACACACACACACACACACACACACTGAAAACACACAGCTAGACACACACCCCTCCACCCCCACCCCCACCCCAGACAAACGGAGGGGAAGAGAGGGAGCATGAGCCAGCTGCTCCAGGAGAGCCAGAGTGAGAGCAAACGTGAGAGGCTATGGTGAGAGGGAGAAAGAGAGGAAGGAGACACAGTGGTGGAGAGACAGGCGGCGCCGGGGGTGCGTTCTGGGAGGGGGTGGGGGGTGAGGGGGTGACAGAGGCAGAGGCAGAGGCAGAGGCAGAGACAGAGAAAGAGACAGAGAAAGAGACAGAGAAAGAGACCAGAGACAGACTGACAGAGAGACAAGAGTTTGACAGAGAGAGGGAGAGAGGGAGACGGAGGGGGCAACGCTGGACCCAGAAGCAGACAGACACACCCGGGACAGATGCTCTTGTCACAGACCTTGCCGAGCCGCAGATGAGCCTCTGCTGAAGACGGAGCTTCCCCTAGGCAGGGTGGTGGTGCTTGGGCGGCACCCCGGGCAGGAGGCAGGTAGGTGCCTTGGGGCTGGCAGTCCCCCGCGGGGCCCCAGGACTCCCAGACGACGTCTCACGAGTCCCGTTCTGCGCGCTGCTCGGGTTCCTTCCCCGGGAGCCGCGGGCCGGGGGCCCGGCACAGACAGACGGTCCCGCCGGCGGTGGGTGTGCGCAGGTCAGCGTGTCGGCGGCAGTGTGCGTGTCCCGGTGGGTGGGTTTTCGTGTCGTCGTCCTGCTTTCCGTCGTCTCTCTGTCTCTCTGGCCGTCGGTTCCGACTCCGGGCCTCTCTGGGCCGGGCGCGCCCGGACTTGCTTGAGTGCGCCTGGCTGGCTGTTGCTGGAGAGCAGCGGCGACGGGCGTGTGCCGAGGGGGGCGTCGTGGAACTGGAGGGCCAACGCACGAAGTGGCTCTGGCGGGGCCCAGGTTCCAAGGGACACGGAGGGGCGACCGGTGGGCGTGGCCCTGCCGGGCGAAGGACGGGAACGTCCTTTCCTTCCGTGGGGAGAGCAGGCCAAGGCTGGTGGAGAGAAGGCGGTCTCGGCGGGCGGGCGCTGGCGTCGACTTGGGGCGGGCAGCCGGCGGCTGGGCGCCGTTGGACGTCGAGAGGGCTCGCGGGCCGCGGGCGGCAGGAGGACGAGGACGGACCGAGGGAGCCCAGGCCTGCGGCGGAGTCGCGGTCGGGCCGTCGCCCCTCCCGCCTCACAGTCCCCCCAGGGGAGGGCCGGGGGGCTGTGGGGGCTGTGGGGGGCCGGGGCTGCGAGGTCCAAGGGGCAGGGAAGCGGCTGCCTGTGCGCCCGCCGGCATGCGGGCAGGCCGGCCGGCTGCCCGGCCGGCTGCCCGCCTGCCTGCCTGCCTGACGCGGGGTCGGGGCAGGCCGTGGGCTGCGCGGGCGTGGCGTGGTGGGGGGAGGGTCAGGAGGTGCTCGGGCCTGCGGGGAGCCGCCTTGGGGACAGGGGCGGCGGCTAAAGGAGAGGGAGGCAGGAGGCCAAAAAAAAAAAAAAAAA
This sequence comes from Camelus dromedarius, assembly GCF_036321535.1. Lineage (NCBI taxonomy): Eukaryota > Metazoa > Chordata > Mammalia > Artiodactyla > Camelidae > Camelus > Camelus dromedarius. The sequence goes on from NC_087443.1 coordinate 4,373,703, forward strand.
AAAGCCTACAGCACCCGGTATTCCCAGGCGGTCTCCCATCCAAGTACTAACCAGGCCCGACCCTGCTTAGCTTCCGAGATCAGACGAGATCGGGCGCGTTCAGGGTGGTATGGCCGTAGACAGCGGCAGGCGCCGCGCGGCGCCTCAAGAGCCCGCGCTGCGCCTTCCCTGCCGCCGCCTCGGCCGGCCCGCGCCGTGCCGAACCGAGCCCGGCCGGGCCGAGCCGAGCCGAGCCGAGCCGAGCCGAGCCGAGCCAAGCCAAGCCAAGCCACCGCGGCCTGCACTCAGCGCACACAGCGCAGAGCGCAGAGCGCACCGCGCGCCTGCCGCCCGCCTCCCAGCGCCTCCCGCCCACCCCGGGACTCTCCAGGCCCGTCCCAGCTCGGATCCCCGCATCAGGCTCGCTGGCAGGGGCAAGTGGCCCCGGAGGCGTCCGGACCCGGGCCTCCGGGCCTCCGGGCCGCCGGCCGGCCGGCCCCTGAGCCCCACCCACCCACCTCCGGGCCTAGGCGTAGCCCAGCGCGGACCTTGGCCGCCCCTCCTGCCTCCACCAACTTGCCCAAACCCACCCAGTACCTCCGTCGCGGCGGGAGGGAAGGCATCAGCCCGGGCCCGACGCCCCACCCCGCCCCACCCTTCACCCCACACCGGGCCGGTGGGCGTCAGCGGGCCTCCCTGCCCAGCCCCCGAGGCGAAAGAAGACAGCCCCTTGCAGAGAGAGCTGAGAAAGACGGGACGGACCGAAGGACGGACGATCGGACGGACAGGAGCGCGCGCCGGCCCACGCAGACACGCACGCACGCGGACACACACAAACACACACACACACACACACACACACACAGACACACACACACAGACACACACTGAAAACACACAGCTAGACACACACCCCTCCACCCCCACCCCCACCCCAGACAAACGGAGGGGAAGAGAGGGAGCATGAGCCAGCTGCTCCAGGAGAGCCAGAGTGAGAGCAAACGTGAGAGGCTATGGTGAGAGGGAGAAAGAGAGGAAGGAGACACAGTGGTGGAGAGACAGGCGGCGCCGGGGGTGCGTTCTGGGAGGGGGTGGGGGGTGAGGGGGTGACAGAGGCAGAGGCAGAGGCAGAGGCAGAGACAGAGAAAGAGACAGAGAAAGAGACCAGAGACAGACTGACAGAGAGACAAGAGTTTGACAGAGAGAGGGAGAGAGGGAGACGGAGGGGGCAACGCTGGACCCAGAAGCAGACAGACACACCCGGGACAGATGCTCTTGTCACAGACCTTGCCGAGCCGCAGATGAGCCTCTGCTGAAGACGGAGCTTCCCCTAGGCAGGGTGGTGGTGCTTGGGCGGCACCCCGGGCAGGAGGCAGGTAGGTGCCTTGGGGCTGGCAGTCCCCCGCGGGGCCCCAGGACTCCCAGACGACGTCTCACGAGTCCCGTTCTGCGCGCTGCTCGGGTTCCTTCCCCGGGAGCCGCGGGCCGGGGGCCCGGCACAGACAGACGGTCCCGCCGGCGGTGGGTGTGCGCAGGTCAGCGTGTCGGCGGCAGTGTGCGTGTCCCGGTGGGTGGGTTTTCGTGTCGTCGTCCTGCTTTCCGTCGTCTCTCTGTCTCTCTGGCCGTCGGTTCCGACTCCGGGCCTCTCTGGGCCGGGCGCGCCCGGACTTGCTTGAGTGCGCCTGGCTGGCTGTTGCTGGAGAGCAGCGGCGACGGGCGTGTGCCGAGGGGGGCGTCGTGGAACTGGAGGGCCAACGCACGAAGTGGCTCTGGCGGGGCCCAGGTTCCAAGGGACACGGAGGGGCGACCGGTGGGCGTGGCCCTGCCGGGCGAAGGACGGGAACGTCCTTTCCTTCCGTGGGGAGAGCAGGCCAAGGCTGGTGGAGAGAAGGCGGTCTCGGCGGGCGGGCGCTGGCGTCGACTTGGGGCGGGCAGCCGGCGGCTGGGCGCCGTTGGACGTCGAGAGGGCTCGCGGGCCGCGGGCGGCAGGAGGACGAGGACGGACCGAGGGAGCCCAGGCCTGCGGCGGAGTCGCGGTCGGGCCGTCGCCCCTCCCGCCTCACAGTCCCCCCAGGGGAGGGCCGGGGGGCTGTGGGGGCTGTGGGGGGCCGGGGCTGCGAGGTCCAAGGGGCAGGGAAGCGGCTGCCTGTGCGCCCGCCGGCATGCGGGCAGGCCGGCCGGCTGCCCGGCCGGCTGCCCGCCTGCCTGCCTGCCTGACGCGGGGTCGGGGCAGGCCGTGGGCTGCGCGGGCGTGGCGTGGTGGGGGGAGGGTCAGGAGGTGCTCGGGCCTGCGGGGAGCCGCCTTGGGGACAGGGGCGGCGGCTAAAGGAGAGGGAGGCAGGAGGCCAAAAAAAAAAAAAAAAAAAAAAAAAAGCCTACAGCACCCGGTATTCCCAGGCGGTCTCCCATCCAAGTACTAACCAGGCCCGACCCTGCTTAGCTTCCGAGATCAGACGAGATCGGGCGCGTTCAGGGTGGTATGGCCGTAGACAGCGGCAGGCGCCGCGCGGCGCCTCAAGAGCCCGCGCTGCGCCTTCCCTGCCGCCGCCTCGGCCGGCCCGCGCCGTGCCGAACCGAGCCCGGCCGGGCCGAGCCGAGCCGAGCCGAGCCGAGCCGAGCCGAGCCAAGCCAAGCCAAGCCACCGCGGCCTGCACTCAGCGCACACAGCGCAGAGCGCAGAGCGCACCGCGCGCCTGCCGCCCGCCTCCCAGCGCCTCCCGCCCACCCCGGGACTCTCCAGGCCCGTCCCAGCTCGGATCCCCGCATCAGGCTCGCTGGCAGGGGCAAGTGGCCCCGGAGGCGTCCGGACCCGGGCCTCCGGGCCTCCGGGCCGCCGGCCGGCCGGCCCCTGAGCCCCACCCACCCACCTCCGGGCCTAGGCGTAGCCCAGCGCGGACCTTGGCCGCCCCTCCTGCCTCCACCAACTTGCCCAAACCCACCCAGTACCTCCGTCGCGGCGGGAGGGAAGGCATCAGCCCGGGCCCGACGCCCCACCCCGCCCCACCCTTCACCCCACACCGGGCCGGTGGGCGTCAGCGGGCCTCCCTGCCCAGCCCCCGAGGCGAAAGAAGACAGCCCCTTGCAGAGAGAGCTGAGAAAGACGGGACGGACCGAAGGACGGACGATCGGACGGACAGGAGCGCGCGCCGGCCCACGCAGACACGCACGCACGCGGACACACACAAACACACACACACACACACACACACACACACACACACACACAGACACACACTGAAAACACACAGCTAGACACACACCCCTCCACCCCCACCCCCACCCCAGACAAACGGAGGGGAAGAGAGGGAGCATGAGCCAGCTGCTCCAGGAGAGCCAGAGTGAGAGCAAACGTGAGAGGCTATGGTGAGAGGGAGAAAGAGAGGAAGGAGACACAGTGGTGGAGAGACAGGCGGCGCCGGGGGTGCGTTCTGGGAGGGGGTGGGGGGTGAGGGGGTGACAGAGGCAGAGGCAGAGGCAGAGGCAGAGACAGAGAAAGAGACAGAGAAAGAGACCAGAGACAGACTGACAGAGAGACAAGAGTTTGACAGAGAGAGGGAGAGAGGGAGACGGAGGGGGCAACGCTGGACCCAGAAGCAGACAGACACACCCGGGACAGATGCTCTTGTCACAGACCTTGCCGAGCCGCAGATGAGCCTCTGCTGAAGACGGAGCTTCCCCTAGGCAGGGTGGTGGTGCTTGGGCGGCACCCCGGGCAGGAGGCAGGTAGGTGCCTTGGGGCTGGCAGTCCCCCGCGGGGCCCCAGGACTCCCAGACGACGTCTCACGAGTCCCGTTCTGCGCGCTGCTCGGGTTCCTTCCCCGGGAGCCGCGGGCCGGGGGCCCGGCACAGACAGACGGTCCCGCCGGCGGTGGGTGTGCGCAGGTCAGCGTGTCGGCGGCAGTGTGCGTGTCCCGGTGGGTGGGTTTTCGTGTCGTCGTCCTGCTTTCCGTCGTCTCTCTGTCTCTCTGGCCGTCGGTTCCGACTCCGGGCCTCTCTGGGCCGGGCGCGCCCGGACTTGCTTGAGTGCGCCTGGCTGGCTGTTGCTGGAGAGCAGCGGCGACGGGCGTGTGCCGAGGGGGGCGTCGTGGAACTGGAGGGCCAACGCACGAAGTGGCTCTGGCGGGGCCCAGGTTCCAAGGGACACGGAGGGGCGACCGGTGGGCGTGGCCCTGCCGGGCGAAGGACGGGAACGTCCTTTCCTTCCGTGGGGAGAGCAGGCCAAGGCTGGTGGAGAGAAGGCGGTCTCGGCGGGCGGGCGCTGGCGTCGACTTGGGGCGGGCAGCCGGCGGCTGGGCGCCGTTGGACGTCGAGAGGGCTCGCGGGCCGCGGGCGGCAGGAGGACGAGGACGGACCGAGGGAGCCCAGGCCTGCGGCGGAGTCGCGGTCGGGCCGTCGCCCCTCCCGCCTCACAGTCCCCCCAGGGGAGGGCCGGGGGGCTGTGGGGGCTGTGGGGGGCCGGGGCTGCGAGGTCCAAGGGGCAGGGAAGCGGCTGCCTGTGCGCCCGCCGGCATGCGGGCAGGCCGGCCGGCTGCCCGGCCGGCTGCCCGCCTGCCTGCCTGCCTGACGCGGGGTCGGGGCAGGCCGTGGGCTGCGCGGGCGTGGCGTGGTGGGGGGAGGGTCAGGAGGTGCTCGGGCCTGCGGGGAGCCGCCTTGGGGACAGGGGCGGCGGCTAAAGGAGAGGGAGGCAGGAGGCCAAAAAAAAAAAAAAAAAAAAAAAAAAAGCCTACAGCACCCGGTATTCCCAGGCGGTCTCCCATCCAAGTACTAACCAGGCCCGACCCTGCTTAGCTTCCGAGATCAGACGAGATCGGGCGCGTTCAGGGTGGTATGGCCGTAGACAGCGGCAGGCGCCGCGCGGCGCCTCAAGAGCCCGCGCTGCGCCTTCCCTGCCGCCGCCTCGGCCGGCCCGCGCCGTGCCGAACCGAGCCCGGCCGGGCCGAGCCGAGCCGAGCCGAGCCGAGCCGAGCCGAGCCAAGCCAAGCCAAGCCACCGCGGCCTGCACTCAGCGCACACAGCGCAGAGCGCAGAGCGCACCGCGCGCCTGCCGCCCGCCTCCCAGCGCCTCCCGCCCACCCCGGGACTCTCCAGGCCCGTCCCAGCTCGGATCCCCGCATCAGGCTCGCTGGCAGGGGCAAGTGGCCCCGGAGGCGTCCGGACCCGGGCCTCCGGGCCTCCGGGCCGCCGGCCGGCCGGCCCCTGAGCCCCACCCACCCACCTCCGGGCCTAGGCGTAGCCCAGCGCGGACCTTGGCCGCCCCTCCTGCCTCCACCAACTTGCCCAAACCCACCCAGTACCTCCGTCGCGGCGGGAGGGAAGGCATCAGCCCGGGCCCGACGCCCCACCCCGCCCCACCCTTCACCCCACACCGGGCCGGTGGGCGTCAGCGGGCCTCCCTGCCCAGCCCCCGAGGCGAAAGAAGACAGCCCCTTGCAGAGAGAGCTGAGAAAGACGGGACGGACCGAAGGACGGACGATCGGACGGACAGGAGCGCGCGCCGGCCCACGCAGACACGCACGCACGCGGACACACACAAACACACACACACACACACACACACACACACAGACACACACTGAAAACACACAGCTAGACACACACCCCTCCACCCCCACCCCCACCCCAGACAAACGGAGGGGAAGAGAGGGAGCATGAGCCAGCTGCTCCAGGAGAGCCAGAGTGAGAGCAAACGTGAGAGGCTATGGTGAGAGGGAGAAAGAGAGGAAGGAGACACAGTGGTGGAGAGACAGGCGGCGCCGGGGGTGCGTTCTGGGAGGGGGTGGGGGGTGAGGGGGTGACAGAGGCAGAGGCAGAGGCAGAGGCAGAGACAGAGAAAGAGACAGAGAAAGAGACCAGAGACAGACTGACAGAGAGACAAGAGTTTGACAGAGAGAGGGAGAGAGGGAGACGGAGGGGGCAACGCTGGACCCAGAAGCAGACAGACACACCCGGGACAGATGCTCTTGTCACAGACCTTGCCGAGCCGCAGATGAGCCTCTGCTGAAGACGGAGCTTCCCCTAGGCAGGGTGGTGGTGCTTGGGCGGCACCCCGGGCAGGAGGCAGGTAGGTGCCTTGGGGCTGGCAGTCCCCCGCGGGGCCCCAGGACTCCCAGACGACGTCTCACGAGTCCCGTTCTGCGCGCTGCTCGGGTTCCTTCCCCGGGAGCCGCGGGCCGGGGGCCCGGCACAGACAGACGGTCCCGCCGGCGGTGGGTGTGCGCAGGTCAGCGTGTCGGCGGCAGTGTGCGTGTCCCGGTGGGTGGGTTTTCGTGTCGTCGTCCTGCTTTCCGTCGTCTCTCTGTCTCTCTGGCCGTCGGTTCCGACTCCGGGCCTCTCTGGGCCGGGCGCGCCCGGACTTGCTTGAGTGCGCCTGGCTGGCTGTTGCTGGAGAGCAGCGGCGACGGGCGTGTGCCGAGGGGGGCGTCGTGGAACTGGAGGGCCAACGCACGAAGTGGCTCTGGCGGGGCCCAGGTTCCAAGGGACACGGAGGGGCGACCGGTGGGCGTGGCCCTGCCGGGCGAAGGACGGGAACGTCCTTTCCTTCCGTGGGGAGAGCAGGCCAAGGCTGGTGGAGAGAAGGCGGTCTCGGCGGGCGGGCGCTGGCGTCGACTTGGGGCGGGCAGCCGGCGGCTGGGCGCCGTTGGACGTCGAGAGGGCTCGCGGGCCGCGGGCGGCAGGAGGACGAGGACGGACCGAGGGAGCCCAGGCCTGCGGCGGAGTCGCGGTCGGGCCGTCGCCCCTCCCGCCTCACAGTCCCCCCAGGGGAGGGCCGGGGGGCTGTGGGGGCTGTGGGGGGCCGGGGCTGCGAGGTCCAAGGGGCAGGGAAGCGGCTGCCTGTGCGCCCGCCGGCATGCGGGCAGGCCGGCCGGCTGCCCGGCCGGCTGCCCGCCTGCCTGCCTGCCTGACGCGGGGTCGGGGCAGGCCGTGGGCTGCGCGGGCGTGGCGTGGTGGGGGGAGGGTCAGGAGGTGCTCGGGCCTGCGGGGAGCCGCCTTGGGGACAGGGGCGGCGGCTAAAGGAGAGGGAGGCAGGAGGCCAAAAAAAAAAAAAAAAAAAAAAAAAAGCCTACAGCACCCGGTATTCCCAGGCGGTCTCCCATCCAAGTACTAACCAGGCCCGACCCTGCTTAGCTTCCGAGATCAGACGAGATCGGGCGCGTTCAGGGTGGTATGGCCGTAGACAGCGGCAGGCGCCGCGCGGCGCCTCAAGAGCCCGCGCTGCGCCTTCCCTGCCGCCGCCTCGGCCGGCCCGCGCCGTGCCGAACCGAGCCCGGCCGGGCCGAGCCGAGCCGAGCCGAGCCGAGCCGAGCCGAGCCAAGCCAAGCCAAGCCACCGCGGCCTGCACTCAGCGCACACAGCGCAGAGCGCAGAGCGCACCGCGCGCCTGCCGCCCGCCTCCCAGCGCCTCCCGCCCACCCCGGGACTCTCCAGGCCCGTCCCAGCTCGGATCCCCGCATCAGGCTCGCTGGCAGGGGCAAGTGGCCCCGGAGGCGTCCGGACCCGGGCCTCCGGGCCTCCGGGCCGCCGGCCGGCCGGCCCCTGAGCCCCACCCACCCACCTCCGGGCCTAGGCGTAGCCCAGCGCGGACCTTGGCCGCCCCTCCTGCCTCCACCAACTTGCCCAAACCCACCCAGTACCTCCGTCGCGGCGGGAGGGAAGGCATCAGCCCGGGCCCGACGCCCCACCCCGCCCCACCCTTCACCCCACACCGGGCCGGTGGGCGTCAGCGGGCCTCCCTGCCCAGCCCCCGAGGCGAAAGAAGACAGCCCCTTGCAGAGAGAGCTGAGAAAGACGGGACGGACCGAAGGACGGACGATCGGACGGACAGGAGCGCGCGCCGGCCCACGCAGACACGCACGCACGCGGACACACACAAACACACACACACACACACACACACACACACAGACACACACTGAAAACACACAGCTAGACACACACCCCTCCACCCCCACCCCCACCCCAGACAAACGGAGGGGAAGAGAGGGAGCATGAGCCAGCTGCTCCAGGAGAGCCAGAGTGAGAGCAAACGTGAGAGGCTATGGTGAGAGGGAGAAAGAGAGGAAGGAGACACAGTGGTGGAGAGACAGGCGGCGCCGGGGGTGCGTTCTGGGAGGGGGTGGGGGGTGAGGGGGTGACAGAGGCAGAGGCAGAGGCAGAGGCAGAGACAGAGAAAGAGACAGAGAAAGAGACCAGAGACAGACTGACAGAGAGACAAGAGTTTGACAGAGAGAGGGAGAGAGGGAGACGGAGGGGGCAACGCTGGACCCAGAAGCAGACAGACACACCCGGGACAGATGCTCTTGTCACAGACCTTGCCGAGCCGCAGATGAGCCTCTGCTGAAGACGGAGCTTCCCCTAGGCAGGGTGGTGGTGCTTGGGCGGCACCCCGGGCAGGAGGCAGGTAGGTGCCTTGGGGCTGGCAGTCCCCCGCGGGGCCCCAGGACTCCCAGACGACGTCTCACGAGTCCCGTTCTGCGCGCTGCTCGGGTTCCTTCCCCGGGAGCCGCGGGCCGGGGGCCCGGCACAGACAGACGGTCCCGCCGGCGGTGGGTGTGCGCAGGTCAGCGTGTCGGCGGCAGTGTGCGTGTCCCGGTGGGTGGGTTTTCGTGTCGTCGTCCTGCTTTCCGTCGTCTCTCTGTCTCTCTGGCCGTCGGTTCCGACTCCGGGCCTCTCTGGGCCGGGCGCGCCCGGACTTGCTTGAGTGCGCCTGGCTGGCTGTTGCTGGAGAGCAGCGGCGACGGGCGTGTGCCGAGGGGGGCGTCGTGGAACTGGAGGGCCAACGCACGAAGTGGCTCTGGCGGGGCCCAGGTTCCAAGGGACACGGAGGGGCGACCGGTGGGCGTGGCCCTGCCGGGCGAAGGACGGGAACGTCCTTTCCTTCCGTGGGGAGAGCAGGCCAAGGCTGGTGGAGAGAAGGCGGTCTCGGCGGGCGGGCGCTGGCGTCGACTTGGGGCGGGCAGCCGGCGGCTGGGCGCCGTTGGACGTCGAGAGGGCTCGCGGGCCGCGGGCGGCAGGAGGACGAGGACGGACCGAGGGAGCCCAGGCCTGCGGCGGAGTCGCGGTCGGGCCGTCGCCCCTCCCGCCTCACAGTCCCCCCAGGGGAGGGCCGGGGGGCTGTGGGGGCTGTGGGGGGCCGGGGCTGCGAGGTCCAAGGGGCAGGGAAGCGGCTGCCTGTGCGCCCGCCGGCATGCGGGCAGGCCGGCCGGCTGCCCGGCCGGCTGCCCGCCTGCCTGCCTGCCTGACGCGGGGTCGGGGCAGGCCGTGGGCTGCGCGGGCGTGGCGTGGTGGGGGGAGGGTCAGGAGGTGCTCGGGCCTGCGGGGAGCCGCCTTGGGGACAGGGGCGGCGGCTAAAGGAGAGGGAGGCAGGAGGCCAAAAAAAAAAAAAAAAAAAAAAAAAAAGCCTACAGCACCCGGTATTCCCAGGCGGTCTCCCATCCAAGTACTAACCAGGCCCGACCCTGCTTAGCTTCCGAGATCAGACGAGATCGGGCGCGTTCAGGGTGGTATGGCCGTAGACAGCGGCAGGCGCCGCGCGGCGCCTCAAGAGCCCGCGCTGCGCCTTCCCTGCCGCCGCCTCGGCCGGCCCGCGCCGTGCCGAACCGAGCCCGGCCGGGCCGAGCCGAGCCGAGCCGAGCCGAGCCGAGCCGAGCCAAGCCAAGCCAAGCCACCGCGGCCTGCACTCAGCGCACACAGCGCAGAGCGCAGAGCGCACCGCGCGCCTGCCGCCCGCCTCCCAGCGCCTCCCGCCCACCCCGGGACTCTCCAGGCCCGTCCCAGCTCGGATCCCCGCATCAGGCTCGCTGGCAGGGGCAAGTGGCCCCGGAGGCGTCCGGACCCGGGCCTCCGGGCCTCCGGGCCGCCGGCCGGCCGGCCCCTGAGCCCCACCCACCCACCTCCGGGCCTAGGCGTAGCCCAGCGCGGACCTTGGCCGCCCCTCCTGCCTCCACCAACTTGCCCAAACCCACCCAGTACCTCCGTCGCGGCGGGAGGGAAGGCATCAGCCCGGGCCCGACGCCCCACCCCGCCCCACCCTTCACCCCACACCGGGCCGGTGGGCGTCAGCGGGCCTCCCTGCCCAGCCCCCGAGGCGAAAGAAGACAGCCCCTTGCAGAGAGAGCTGAGAAAGACGGGACGGACCGAAGGACGGACGATCGGACGGACAGGAGCGCGCGCCGGCCCACGCAGACACGCACGCACGCGGACACACACAAACACACACACACACACACACACACACACACAGACACACACTGAAAACACACAGCTAGACACACACCCCTCCACCCCCACCCCCACCCCAGACAAACGGAGGGGAAGAGAGGGAGCATGAGCCAGCTGCTCCAGGAGAGCCAGAGTGAGAGCAAACGTGAGAGGCTATGGTGAGAGGGAGAAAGAGAGGAAGGAGACACAGTGGTGGAGAGACAGGCGGCGCCGGGGGTGCGTTCTGGGAGGGGGTGGGGGGTGAGGGGGTGACAGAGGCAGAGGCAGAGGCAGAGGCAGAGACAGAGAAAGAGACAGAGAAAGAGACCAGAGACAGACTGACAGAGAGACAAGAGTTTGACAGAGAGAGGGAGAGAGGGAGACGGAGGGGGCAACGCTGGACCCAGAAGCAGACAGACACACCCGGGACAGATGCTCTTGTCACAGACCTTGCCGAGCCGCAGATGAGCCTCTGCTGAAGACGGAGCTTCCCCTAGGCAGGGTGGTGGTGCTTGGGCGGCACCCCGGGCAGGAGGCAGGTAGGTGCCTTGGGGCTGGCAGTCCCCCGCGGGGCCCCAGGACTCCCAGACGACGTCTCACGAGTCCCGTTCTGCGCGCTGCTCGGGTTCCTTCCCCGGGAGCCGCGGGCCGGGGGCCCGGCACAGACAGACGGTCCCGCCGGCGGTGGGTGTGCGCAGGTCAGCGTGTCGGCGGCAGTGTGCGTGTCCCGGTGGGTGGGTTTTCGTGTCGTCGTCCTGCTTTCCGTCGTCTCTCTGTCTCTCTGGCCGTCGGTTCCGACTCCGGGCCTCTCTGGGCCGGGCGCGCCCGGACTTGCTTGAGTGCGCCTGGCTGGCTGTTGCTGGAGAGCAGCGGCGACGGGCGTGTGCCGAGGGGGGCGTCGTGGAACTGGAGGGCCAACGCACGAAGTGGCTCTGGCGGGGCCCAGGTTCCAAGGGACACGGAGGGGCGACCGGTGGGCGTGGCCCTGCCGGGCGAAGGACGGGAACGTCCTTTCCTTCCGTGGGGAGAGCAGGCCAAGGCTGGTGGAGAGAAGGCGGTCTCGGCGGGCGGGCGCTGGCGTCGACTTGGGGCGGGCAGCCGGCGGCTGGGCGCCGTTGGACGTCGAGAGGGCTCGCGGGCCGCGGGCGGCAGGAGGACGAGGACGGACCGAGGGAGCCCAGGCCTGCGGCGGAGTCGCGGTCGGGCCGTCGCCCCTCCCGCCTCACAGTCCCCCCAGGGGAGGGCCGGGGGGCTGTGGGGGCTGTGGGGGGCCGGGGCTGCGAGGTCCAAGGGGCAGGGAAGCGGCTGCCTGTGCGCCCGCCGGCATGCGGGCAGGCCGGCCGGCTGCCCGGCCGGCTGCCCGCCTGCCTGCCTGCCTGACGCGGGGTCGGGGCAGGCCGTGGGCTGCGCGGGCGTGGCGTGGTGGGGGGAGGGTCAGGAGGTGCTCGGGCCTGCGGGGAGCCGCCTTGGGGACAGGGGCGGCGGCTAAAGGAGAGGGAGGCAGGAGGCCAAAAAAAAAAAAAAAAAAAAAAAAAAAGCCTACAGCACCCGGTATTCCCAGGCGGTCTCCCATCCAAGTACTAACCAGGCCCGACCCTGCTTAGCTTCCGAGATCAGACGAGATCGGGCGCGTTCAGGGTGGTATGGCCGTAGACAGCGGCAGGCGCCGCGCGGCGCCTCAAGAGCCCGCGCTGCGCCTTCCCTGCCGCCGCCTCGGCCGGCCCGCGCCGTGCCGAACCGAGCCCGGCCGGGCCGAGCCGAGCCGAGCCGAGCCGAGCCGAGCCGAGCCAAGCCAAGCCAAGCCACCGCGGCCTGCACTCAGCGCACACAGCGCAGAGCGCAGAGCGCACCGCGCGCCTGCCGCCCGCCTCCCAGCGCCTCCCGCCCACCCCGGGACTCTCCAGGCCCGTCCCAGCTCGGATCCCCGCATCAGGCTCGCTGGCAGGGGCAAGTGGCCCCGGAGGCGTCCGGACCCGGGCCTCCGGGCCTCCGGGCCGCCGGCCGGCCGGCCCCTGAGCCCCACCCACCCACCTCCGGGCCTAGGCGTAGCCCAGCGCGGACCTTGGCCGCCCCTCCTGCCTCCACCAACTTGCCCAAACCCACCCAGTACCTCCGTCGCGGCGGGAGGGAAGGCATCAGCCCGGGCCCGACGCCCCACCCCGCCCCACCCTTCACCCCACACCGGGCCGGTGGGCGTCAGCGGGCCTCCCTGCCCAGCCCCCGAGGCGAAAGAAGACAGCCCCTTGCAGAGAGAGCTGAGAAAGACGGGACGGACCGAAGGACGGACGATCGGACGGACAGGAGCGCGCGCCGGCCCACGCAGACACGCACGCACGCGGACACACACAAACACACACACACACACACACACACACACACAGACACACACTGAAAACACACAGCTAGACACACACCCCTCCACCCCCACCCCCACCCCAGACAAACGGAGGGGAAGAGAGGGAGCATGAGCCAGCTGCTCCAGGAGAGCCAGAGTGAGAGCAAACGTGAGAGGCTATGGTGAGAGGGAGAAAGAGAGGAAGGAGACACAGTGGTGGAGAGACAGGCGGCGCCGGGGGTGCGTTCTGGGAGGGGGTGGGGGGTGAGGGGGTGACAGAGGCAGAGGCAGAGGCAGAGGCAGAGACAGAGAAAGAGACAGAGAAAGAGACCAGAGACAGACTGACAGAGAGACAAGAGTTTGACAGAGAGAGGGAGAGAGGGAGACGGAGGGGGCAACGCTGGACCCAGAAGCAGACAGACACACCCGGGACAGATGCTCTTGTCACAGACCTTGCCGAGCCGCAGATGAGCCTCTGCTGAAGACGGAGCTTCCCCTAGGCAGGGTGGTGGTGCTTGGGCGGCACCCCGGGCAGGAGGCAGGTAGGTGCCTTGGGGCTGGCAGTCCCCCGCGGGGCCCCAGGACTCCCAGACGACGTCTCACGAGTCCCGTTCTGCGCGCTGCTCGGGTTCCTTCCCCGGGAGCCGCGGGCCGGGGGCCCGGCACAGACAGACGGTCCCGCCGGCGGTGGGTGTGCGCAGGTCAGCGTGTCGGCGGCAGTGTGCGTGTCCCGGTGGGTGGGTTTTCGTGTCGTCGTCCTGCTTTCCGTCGTCTCTCTGTCTCTCTGGCCGTCGGTTCCGACTCCGGGCCTCTCTGGGCCGGGCGCGCCCGGACTTGCTTGAGTGCGCCTGGCTGGCTGTTGCTGGAGAGCAGCGGCGACGGGCGTGTGCCGAGGGGGGCGTCGTGGAACTGGAGGGCCAACGCACGAAGTGGCTCTGGCGGGGCCCAGGTTCCAAGGGACACGGAGGGGCGACCGGTGGGCGTGGCCCTGCCGGGCGAAGGACGGGAACGTCCTTTCCTTCCGTGGGGAGAGCAGGCCAAGGCTGGTGGAGAGAAGGCGGTCTCGGCGGGCGGGCGCTGGCGTCGACTTGGGGCGGGCAGCCGGCGGCTGGGCGCCGTTGGACGTCGAGAGGGCTCGCGGGCCGCGGGCGGCAGGAGGACGAGGACGGACCGAGGGAGCCCAGGCCTGCGGCGGAGTCGCGGTCGGGCCGTCGCCCCTCCCGCCTCACAGTCCCCCCAGGGGAGGGCCGGGGGGCTGTGGGGGCTGTGGGGGGCCGGGGCTGCGAGGTCCAAGGGGCAGGGAAGCGGCTGCCTGTGCGCCCGCCGGCATGCGGGCAGGCCGGCCGGCTGCCCGGCCGGCTGCCCGCCTGCCTGCCTGCCTGACGCGGGGTCGGGGCAGGCCGTGGGCTGCGCGGGCGTGGCGTGGTGGGGGGAGGGTCAGGAGGTGCTCGGGCCTGCGGGGAGCCGCCTTGGGGACAGGGGCGGCGGCTAAAGGAGAGGGAGGCAGGAGGCCAAAAAAAAAAAAAAAAAAAAAAAAAAGCCTACAGCACCCGGTATTCCCAGGCGGTCTCCCATCCAAGTACTAACCAGGCCCGACCCTGCTTAGCTTCCGAGATCAGACGAGATCGGGCGCGTTCAGGGTGGTATGGCCGTAGACAGCGGCAGGCGCCGCGCGGCGCCTCAAGAGCCCGCGCTGCGCCTTCCCTGCCGCCGCCTCGGCCGGCCCGCGCCGTGCCGAACCGAGCCCGGCCGGGCCGGGCCGAGCCGAGCCGAGCCGAGCCGAGCCGAGCCGAGCCAAGCCAAGCCAAGCCACCGCGGCCTGCACTCAGCGCACACAGCGCAGAGCGCAGAGCGCACCGCGCGCCTGCCGCCCGCCTCCCAGCGCCTCCCGCCCACCCCGGGACTCTCCAGGCCCGTCCCAGCTCGGATCCCCGCATCAGGCTCGCTGGCAGGGGCAAGTGGCCCCGGAGGCGTCCGGACCCGGGCCTCCGGGCCTCCGGGCCGCCGGCCGGCCGGCCCCTGAGCCCCACCCACCCACCTCCGGGCCTAGGCGTAGCCCAGCGCGGACCTTGGCCGCCCCTCCTGCCTCCACCAACTTGCCCAAACCCACCCAGTACCTCCGTCGCGGCGGGAGGGAAGGCATCAGCCCGGGCCCGACGCCCCACCCCGCCCCACCCTTCACCCCACACCGGGCCGGTGGGCGTCAGCGGGCCTCCCTGCCCAGCCCCCGAGGCGAAAGAAGACAGCCCCTTGCAGAGAGAGCTGAGAAAGACGGGACGGACCGAAGGACGGACGATCGGACGGACAGGAGCGCGCGCCGGCCCACGCAGACACGCACGCACGCGGACACACACAAACACACACACACACACACACACACACTGAAAACACACAGCTAGACACACACCCCTCCACCCCCACCCCCACCCCAGACAAACGGAGGGGAAGAGAGGGAGCATGAGCCAGCTGCTCCAGGAGAGCCAGAGTGAGAGCAAACGTGAGAGGCTATGGTGAGAGGGAGAAAGAGAGGAAGGAGACACAGTGGTGGAGAGACAGGCGGCGCCGGGGGTGCGTTCTGGGAGGGGGTGGGGGGTGAGGGGGTGACAGAGGCAGAGGCAGAGGCAGAGGCAGAGACAGAGAAAGAGACAGAGAAAGAGACAGAGAAAGAGACCAGAGACAGACTGACAGAGAGACAAGAGTTTGACAGAGAGAGGGAGAGAGGGAGACGGAGGGGGCAACGCTGGACCCAGAAGCAGACAGACACACCCGGGACAGATGCTCTTGTCACAGACCTTGCCGAGCCGCAGATGAGCCTCTGCTGAAGACGGAGCTTCCCCTAGGCAGGGTGGTGGTGCTTGGGCGGCACCCCGGGCAGGAGGCAGGTAGGTGCCTTGGGGCTGGCAGTCCCCCGCGGGGCCCCAGGACTCCCAGACGACGTCTCACGAGTCCCGTTCTGCGCGCTGCTCGGGTTCCTTCCCCGGGAGCCGCGGGCCGGGGGCCCGGCACAGACAGACGGTCCCGCCGGCGGTGGGTGTGCGCAGGTCAGCGTGTCGGCGGCAGTGTGCGTGTCCCGGTGGGTGGGTTTTCGTGTCGTCGTCCTGCTTTCCGTCGTCTCTCTGTCTCTCTGGCCGTCGGTTCCGACTCCGGGCCTCTCTGGGCCGGGCGCGCCCGGACTTGCTTGAGTGCGCCTGGCTGGCTGTTGCTGGAGAGCAGCGGCGACGGGCGTGTGCCGAGGGGGGCGTCGTGGAACTGGAGGGCCAACGCACGAAGTGGCTCTGGCGGGGCCCAGGTTCCAAGGGACACGGAGGGGCGACCGGTGGGCGTGGCCCTGCCGGGCGAAGGACGGGAACGTCCTTTCCTTCCGTGGGGAGAGCAGGCCAAGGCTGGTGGAGAGAAGGCGGTCTCGGCGGGCGGGCGCTGGCGTCGACTTGGGGCGGGCAGCCGGCGGCTGGGCGCCGTTGGACGTCGAGAGGGCTCGCGGGCCGCGGGCGGCAGGAGGACGAGGACGGACCGAGGGAGCCCAGGCCTGCGGCGGAGTCGCGGTCGGGCCGTCGCCCCTCCCGCCTCACAGTCCCCCCAGGGGAGGGCCGGGGGGCTGTGGGGGCTGTGGGGGGCCGGGGCTGCGAGGTCCAAGGGGCAGGGAAGCGGCTGCCCGCCTGCCCGCCTGCCTGACGCGGGGTCGGGGCAGGCCGTGGGCTGCGCGGGCGTGGCGTGGTGGGGGGAGGGTCAGGAGGTGCTCGGGCCTGCGGGGAGCCGCCTTGGGGACAGGGGCGGCGGCTAAAGGAGAGGGAGGCAGGAGGCCAAAAAAAAAAAAAAAAAAAAAAAAAGCCTACAGCACCCGGTATTCCCAGGCGGTCTCCCATCCAAGTACTAACCAGGCCCGACCCTGCTTGGCTTCCGAGATCAGACGAGATCGGGCGCGTTCAGGGTGGTATGGCCGTAGACAGCGGCAGGCGCCGCGCGGCGCCTCAAGAGCCCGCGCTGCGCCTTCCCTGCCGCCGCCTCGGCCGGCCCGCGCCGTGCCGAACCGAGCCCGGCCGGGCCGAGCCGAGCCGAGCCGAGCCGAGCCGAGCCGAGCCAAGCCAAGCCAAGCCACCGCGTCCTGCACCCAGCGCACACAGCGCAGAGCGCAGAGCGCACCGCGCGCCTGCCGCCCGCCTCCCAGCGCCTCCCGCCCACCCCGGGACTCTCCAGGCCCGTCCCAGCTCGGATCCCCGCATCAGGCTCGCTGGCAGGGGCAAGTGGCCCCGGAGGCGTCCGGACCCGGGCCTCCGGGCCTCCGGGCCGCCGGCCGGCCGGCCCCTGAGCCCCACCCACCCACCTCCGGGCCTAGGCGTAGCCCAGCGCGGACCTTGGCCGCCCCTCCTGCCTCCACCAACTTGCCCAAACCCACCCAGTACCTCCGTCGCGGCGGGAGGGAAGGCATCAGCCCGGGCCCGACGCCCCACCCCGCCCCACCCTTCACCCCACACCGGGCCGGTGGGCGTCAGCGGGCCTCCCTGCCCAGCCCCCGAGGCGAAAGAAGACAGCCCCTTGCAGAGAGAGCTGAGAAAGACGGGACGGACCGAAGGACGGACGATCGGACGGACAGGAGCGCGCGCCGGCCCACGCAGACACGCACGCACGCGGACACACACAAACACACACACACACACACACACACACACACACACACAGACACACACACACAGACACACACTGAAAACACACAGCTAGACACACACCCCTCCACCCCCACCCCCACCCCAGACAAACGGAGGGGAAGAGAGGGAGCATGAGCCAGCTGCTCCAGGAGAGCCAGAGTGAGAGCAAACGTGAGAGGCTATGGTGAGAGGGAGAAAGAGAGGAAGGAGACACAGTGGTGGAGAGACAGGCGGCGCCGGGGGTGCGTTCTGGGAGGGGGTGGGGGGTGAGGGGGTGACAGAGGCAGAGGCAGAGGCAGAGGCAGAGACAGAGAAAGAGACAGAGAAAGAGACCAGAGACTGACAGAGAGACAAGAGTTTGACAGAGAGAGGGAGAGAGGGAGACGGAGGGGGCAACGCTGGACCCAGAAGCAGACAGACACACCCGGGACAGATGCTCTTGTCACAGACCTTGCCGAGCCGCAGATGAGCCTCTGCTGAAGACGGAGCTTCCCCTAGGCAGGGTGGTGGTGCTTGGGCGGCACCCCGGGCAGGAGGCAGGTAGGTGCCTTGGGGCTGGCAGTCCCCCGCGGGGCCCCAGGACTCCCAGACGACGTCTCACGAGTCCCGTTCTGCGCGCTGCTCGGGTTCCTTCCCCGGGAGCCGCGGGCCGGGGGCCCGGCACAGACAGACGGTCCCGCCGGCGGTGGGTGTGCGCAGGTCAGCGTGTCGGCGGCAGTGTGCGTGTCCCGGTGGGTGGGTTTTCGTGTCGTCGTCCTGCTTTCCGTCGTCTCTCTGTCTCTCTGGCCGTCGGTTCCGACTCCGGGCCTCTCTGGGCCGGGCGCGCCCGGACTTGCTTGAGTGCGCCTGGCTGGCTGTTGCTGGAGAGCAGCGGCGACGGGCGTGTGCCGAGGGGGGCGTCGTGGAACTGGAGGGCCAACGCACGAAGTGGCTCTGGCGG
The DNA here is from genome assembly GCF_036321535.1 of Camelus dromedarius. Lineage (NCBI taxonomy): Eukaryota > Metazoa > Chordata > Mammalia > Artiodactyla > Camelidae > Camelus > Camelus dromedarius. The sequence continues at coordinate 4,391,797 of NC_087443.1, forward strand.
GGCCCAGGTTCCAAGGGACACGGAGGGGCGACCGGTGGGCGTGGCCCTGCCGGGCGAAGGACGGGAACGTCCTTTCCTTCCGTGGGGAGAGCAGGCCAAGGCTGGTGGAGAGAAGGCGGTCTCGGCGGGCGGGCGCTGGCGTCGACTTGGGGCGGGCAGCCGGCGGCTGGGCGCCGTTGGACGTCGAGAGGGCTCGCGGGCCGCGGGCGGCAGGAGGACGAGGACGAGGACGGACCGAGGGAGCCCAGGCCTGCGGCGGAGTCGCGGTCGGGCCGTCGCCCCTCCCGCCTCACAGTCCCCCCAGGGGAGGGCCGGGGGGCTGTGGGGGCTGTGGGGGGCCGGGGCTGCGAGGTCCAAGGGGCAGGGAAGCGGCTGCCTGTGCGCCCGCCGGCATGCGGGCAGGCCGGCCGGCTGCCCGGCCGGCTGCCCGCCTGCCTGCCTGCCTGACGCGGGGTCGGGGCAGGCCGTGGGCTGCGCGGGCGTGGCGTGGTGGGGGGAGGGTCAGGAGGTGCTCGGGCCTGCGGGGAGCCGCCTTGGGGACAGGGGCGGCGGCTAAAGGAGAGGGAGGCAGGAGGCCAAAAAAAAAAAAAAAAAAAAAAAAAAAGCCTACAGCACCCGGTATTCCCAGGCGGTCTCCCATCCAAGTACTAACCAGGCCCGACCCTGCTTGGCTTCCGAGATCAGACGAGATCGGGCGCGTTCAGGGTGGTATGGCCGTAGACAGCGGCAGGCGCCGCGCGGCGCCTCAAGAGCCCGCGCTGCGCCTTCCCTGCCGCCGCCTCGGCCGGCCCGCGCCGTGCCGAACCGAGCCCGGCCGGGCCGAGCCGAGCCGAGCCGAGCCGAGCCGAGCCGAGCCAAGCCAAGCCAAGCCACCGCGGCCTGCACTCAGCGCACACAGCGCAGAGCGCAGAGCGCACCGCGCGCCTGCCGCCCGCCTCCCAGCGCCTCCCGCCCACCCCGGGACTCTCCAGGCCCGTCCCAGCTCGGATCCCCGCATCAGGCTCGCTGGCAGGGGCAAGTGGCCCCGGAGGCGTCCGGACCCGGGCCTCCGGGCCTCCGGGCCGCCGGCCGGCCGGCCCCTGAGCCCCACCCACCCACCTCCGGGCCTAGGCGTAGCCCAGCGCGGACCTTGGCCGCCCCTCCTGCCTCCACCAACTTGCCCAAACCCACCCAGTACCTCCGTCGCGGCGGGAGGGAAGGCATCAGCCCGGGCCCGACGCCCCACCCCGCCCCACCCTTCACCCCACACCGGGCCGGTGGGCGTCAGCGGGCCTCCCTGCCCAGCCCCCGAGGCGAAAGAAGACAGCCCCTTGCAGAGAGAGCTGAGAAAGACGGGACGGACCGAAGGACGGACGATCGGACGGACAGGAGCGCGCGCCGGCCCACGCAGACACGCACGCACGCGGACACACACAAACACACACACACACACACACACACACACACACACACACAGACACACACTGAAAACACACAGCTAGACACACACCCCTCCACCCCCACCCCCACCCCAGACAAACGGAGGGGAAGAGAGGGAGCATGAGCCAGCTGCTCCAGGAGAGCCAGAGTGAGAGCAAACGTGAGAGGCTATGGTGAGAGGGAGAAAGAGAGGAAGGAGACACAGTGGTGGAGAGACAGGCGGCGCCGGGGGTGCGTTCTGGGAGGGGGTGGGGGGTGAGGGGGTGACAGAGGCAGAGGCAGAGGCAGAGGCAGAGACAGAGAAAGAGACAGAGAAAGAGACAGAGAAAGAGACCAGAGACAGACTGACAGAGAGACAAGAGTTTGACAGAGAGAGGGAGAGAGGGAGACGGAGGGGGCAACGCTGGACCCAGAAGCAGACAGACACACCCGGGACAGATGCTCTTGTCACAGACCTTGCCGAGCCGCAGATGAGCCTCTGCTGAAGACGGAGCTTCCCCTAGGCAGGGTGGTGGTGCTTGGGCGGCACCCCGGGCAGGAGGCAGGTAGGTGCCTTGGGGCTGGCAGTCCCCCGCGGGGCCCCAGGACTCCCAGACGACGTCTCACGAGTCCCGTTCTGCGCGCTGCTCGGGTTCCTTCCCCGGGAGCCGCGGGCCGGGGGCCCGGCACAGACAGACGGTCCCGCCGGCGGTGGGTGTGCGCAGGTCAGCGTGTCGGCGGCAGTGTGCGTGTCCCGGTGGGTGGGTTTTCGTGTCGTCGTCCTGCTTTCCGTCGTCTCTCTGTCTCTCTGGCCGTCGGTTCCGACTCCGGGCCTCTCTGGGCCGGGCGCGCCCGGACTTGCTTGAGTGCGCCTGGCTGGCTGTTGCTGGAGAGCAGCGGCGACGGGCGTGTGCCGAGGGGGGCGTCGTGGAACTGGAGGGCCAACGCACGAAGTGGCTCTGGCGGGGCCCAGGTTCCAAGGGACACGGAGGGGCGACCGGTGGGCGTGGCCCTGCCGGGCGAAGGACGGGAACGTCCTTTCCTTCCGTGGGGAGAGCAGGCCAAGGCTGGTGGAGAGAAGGCGGTCTCGGCGGGCGGGCGCTGGCGTCGACTTGGGGCGGGCAGCCGGCGGCTGGGCGCCGTTGGACGTCGAGAGGGCTCGCGGGCCGCGGGCGGCAGGAGGACGAGGACGGACCGAGGGAGCCCAGGCCTGCGGCGGAGTCGCGGTCGGGCCGTCGCCCCTCCCGCCTCACAGTCCCCCCAGGGGAGGGCCGGGGGGCTGTGGGGGCTGTGGGGGGCCGGGGCTGCGAGGTCCAAGGGGCAGGGAAGCGGCTGCCCGCCTGCCCGCCTGCCTGACGCGGGGTCGGGGCAGGCCGTGGGCTGCGCGGGCGTGGCGTGGTGGGGGGAGGGTCAGGAGGTGCTCGGGCCTGCGGGGAGCCGCCTTGGGGACAGGGGCGGCGGCTAAAGGAGAGGGAGGCAGGAGGCCAAAAAAAAAAAAAAAAAAAAAAAAAAGCCTACAGCACCCGGTATTCCCAGGCGGTCTCCCATCCAAGTACTAACCAGGCCCGACCCTGCTTGGCTTCCGAGATCAGACGAGATCGGGCGCGTTCAGGGTGGTATGGCCGTAGACAGCGGCAGGCGCCGCGCGGCGCCTCAAGAGCCCGCGCTGCGCCTTCCCTGCCGCCGCCTCGGCCGGCCCGCGCCGTGCCGAACCGAGCCCGGCCGGGCCGAGCCGAGCCGAGCCGAGCCGAGCCGAGCCGAGCCAAGCCAAGCCAAGCCACCGCGTCCTGCACCCAGCGCACACAGCGCAGAGCGCAGAGCGCACCGCGCGCCTGCCGCCCGCCTCCCAGCGCCTCCCGCCCACCCCGGGACTCTCCAGGCCCGTCCCAGCTCGGATCCCCGCATCAGGCTCGCTGGCAGGGGCAAGTGGCCCCGGAGGCGTCCGGACCCGGGCCTCCGGGCCTCCGGGCCGCCGGCCGGCCGGCCCCTGAGCCCCACCCACCCACCTCCGGGCCTAGGCGTAGCCCAGCGCGGACCTTGGCCGCCCCTCCTGCCTCCACCAACTTGCCCAAACCCACCCAGTACCTCCGTCGCGGCGGGAGGGAAGGCATCAGCCCGGGCCCGACGCCCCACCCCGCCCCACCCTTCACCCCACACCGGGCCGGTGGGCGTCAGCGGGCCTCCCTGCCCAGCCCCCGAGGCGAAAGAAGACAGCCCCTTGCAGAGAGAGCTGAGAAAGACGGGACGGACCGAAGGACGGACGATCGGACGGACAGGAGCGCGCGCCGGCCCACGCAGACACGCACGCACGCGGACACACACAAACACACACACACACACACACACACACACACACAGACACACACACACAGACACACACTGAAAACACACAGCTAGACACACACCCCTCCACCCCCACCCCCACCCCAGACAAACGGAGGGGAAGAGAGGGAGCATGAGCCAGCTGCTCCAGGAGAGCCAGAGTGAGAGCAAACGTGAGAGGCTATGGTGAGAGGGAGAAAGAGAGGAAGGAGACACAGTGGTGGAGAGACAGGCGGCGCCGGGGGTGCGTTCTGGGAGGGGGTGGGGGGTGAGGGGGTGACAGAGGCAGAGGCAGAGGCAGAGGCAGAGACAGAGAAAGAGACAGAGAAAGAGACCAGAGACTGACAGAGAGACAAGAGTTTGACAGAGAGAGGGAGAGAGGGAGACGGAGGGGGCAACGCTGGACCCAGAAGCAGACAGACACACCCGGGACAGATGCTCTTGTCACAGACCTTGCCGAGCCGCAGATGAGCCTCTGCTGAAGACGGAGCTTCCCCTAGGCAGGGTGGTGGTGCTTGGGCGGCACCCCGGGCAGGAGGCAGGTAGGTGCCTTGGGGCTGGCAGTCCCCCGCGGGGCCCCAGGACTCCCAGACGACGTCTCACGAGTCCCGTTCTGCGCGCTGCTCGGGTTCCTTCCCCGGGAGCCGCGGGCCGGGGGCCCGGCACAGACAGACGGTCCCGCCGGCGGTGGGTGTGCGCAGGTCAGCGTGTCGGCGGCAGTGTGCGTGTCCCGGTGGGTGGGTTTTCGTGTCGTCGTCCTGCTTTCCGTCGTCTCTCTGTCTCTCTGGCCGTCGGTTCCGACTCCGGGCCTCTCTGGGCCGGGCGCGCCCGGACTTGCTTGAGTGCGCCTGGCTGGCTGTTGCTGGAGAGCAGCGGCGACGGGCGTGTGCCGAGGGGGGCGTCGTGGAACTGGAGGGCCAACGCACGAAGTGGCTCTGGCGGGGCCCAGGTTCCAAGGGACACGGAGGGGCGACCGGTGGGCGTGGCCCTGCCGGGCGAAGGACGGGAACGTCCTTTCCTTCCGTGGGGAGAGCAGGCCAAGGCTGGTGGAGAGAAGGCGGTCTCGGCGGGCGGGCGCTGGCGTCGACTTGGGGCGGGCAGCCGGCGGCTGGGCGCCGTTGGACGTCGAGAGGGCTCGCGGGCCGCGGGCGGCAGGAGGACGAGGACGAGGACGGACCGAGGGAGCCCAGGCCTGCGGCGGAGTCGCGGTCGGGCCGTCGCCCCTCCCGCCTCACAGTCCCCCCAGGGGAGGGCCGGGGGGCTGTGGGGGCTGTGGGGGGCCGGGGCTGCGAGGTCCAAGGGGCAGGGAAGCGGCTGCCTGTGCGCCCGCCGGCATGCGGGCAGGCCGGCCGGCTGCCCGGCCGGCTGCCCGCCTGCCTGCCTGCCTGACGCGGGGTCGGGGCAGGCCGTGGGCTGCGCGGGCGTGGCGTGGTGGGGGGAGGGTCAGGAGGTGCTCGGGCCTGCGGGGAGCCGCCTTGGGGACAGGGGCGGCGGCTAAAGGAGAGGGAGGCAGGAGGCCAAAAAAAAAAAAAAAAAAAAAAAAAAAGCCTACAGCACCCGGTATTCCCAGGCGGTCTCCCATCCAAGTACTAACCAGGCCCGACCCTGCTTAGCTTCCGAGATCAGACGAGATCGGGCGCGTTCAGGGTGGTATGGCCGTAGACAGCGGCAGGCGCCGCGCGGCGCCTCAAGAGCCCGCGCTGCGCCTTCCCTGCCGCCGCCTCGGCCGGCCCGCGCCGTGCCGAACCGAGCCCGGCCGGGCCGAGCCGAGCCGAGCCGAGCCGAGCCGAGCCGAGCCAAGCCAAGCCAAGCCACCGCGGCCTGCACTCAGCGCACACAGCGCAGAGCGCAGAGCGCACCGCGCGCCTGCCGCCCGCCTCCCAGCGCCTCCCGCCCACCCCGGGACTCTCCAGGCCCGTCCCAGCTCGGATCCCCGCATCAGGCTCGCTGGCAGGGGCAAGTGGCCCCGGAGGCGTCCGGACCCGGGCCTCCGGGCCTCCGGGCCGCCGGCCGGCCGGCCCCTGAGCCCCACCCACCCACCTCCGGGCCTAGGCGTAGCCCAGCGCGGACCTTGGCCGCCCCTCCTGCCTCCACCAACTTGCCCAAACCCACCCAGTACCTCCGTCGCGGCGGGAGGGAAGGCATCAGCCCGGGCCCGACGCCCCACCCCGCCCCACCCTTCACCCCACACCGGGCCGGTGGGCGTCAGCGGGCCTCCCTGCCCAGCCCCCGAGGCGAAAGAAGACAGCCCCTTGCAGAGAGAGCTGAGAAAGACGGGACGGACCGAAGGACGGACGATCGGACGGACAGGAGCGCGCGCCGGCCCACGCAGACACGCACGCACGCGGACACACACAAACACACACACACACACACACACACACACACACACAGACACACACACACAGACACACACTGAAAACACACAGCTAGACACACACCCCTCCACCCCCACCCCCACCCCAGACAAACGGAGGGGAAGAGAGGGAGCATGAGCCAGCTGCTCCAGGAGAGCCAGAGTGAGAGCAAACGTGAGAGGCTATGGTGAGAGGGAGAAAGAGAGGAAGGAGACACAGTGGTGGAGAGACAGGCGGCGCCGGGGGTGCGTTCTGGGAGGGGGTGGGGGGTGAGGGGGTGACAGAGGCAGAGGCAGAGGCAGAGGCAGAGACAGAGAAAGAGACAGAGAAAGAGACCAGAGACAGACTGACAGAGAGACAAGAGTTTGACAGAGAGAGGGAGAGAGGGAGACGGAGGGGGCAACGCTGGACCCAGAAGCAGACAGACACACCCGGGACAGATGCTCTTGTCACAGACCTTGCCGAGCCGCAGATGAGCCTCTGCTGAAGACGGAGCTTCCCCTAGGCAGGGTGGTGGTGCTTGGGCGGCACCCCGGGCAGGAGGCAGGTAGGTGCCTTGGGGCTGGCAGTCCCCCGCGGGGCCCCAGGACTCCCAGACGACGTCTCACGAGTCCCGTTCTGCGCGCTGCTCGGGTTCCTTCCCCGGGAGCCGCGGGCCGGGGGCCCGGCACAGACAGACGGTCCCGCCGGCGGTGGGTGTGCGCAGGTCAGCGTGTCGGCGGCAGTGTGCGTGTCCCGGTGGGTGGGTTTTCGTGTCGTCGTCCTGCTTTCCGTCGTCTCTCTGTCTCTCTGGCCGTCGGTTCCGACTCCGGGCCTCTCTGGGCCGGGCGCGCCCGGACTTGCTTGAGTGCGCCTGGCTGGCTGTTGCTGGAGAGCAGCGGCGACGGGCGTGTGCCGAGGGGGGCGTCGTGGAACTGGAGGGCCAACGCACGAAGTGGCTCTGGCGGGGCCCAGGTTCCAAGGGACACGGAGGGGCGACCGGTGGGCGTGGCCCTGCCGGGCGAAGGACGGGAACGTCCTTTCCTTCCGTGGGGAGAGCAGGCCAAGGCTGGTGGAGAGAAGGCGGTCTCGGCGGGCGGGCGCTGGCGTCGACTTGGGGCGGGCAGCCGGCGGCTGGGCGCCGTTGGACGTCGAGAGGGCTCGCGGGCCGCGGGCGGCAGGAGGACGAGGACGAGGACGGACCGAGGGAGCCCAGGCCTGCGGCGGAGTCGCGGTCGGGCCGTCGCCCCTCCCGCCTCACAGTCCCCCCAGGGGAGGGCCGGGGGGCTGTGGGGGCTGTGGGGGGCCGGGGCTGCGAGGTCCAAGGGGCAGGGAAGCGGCTGCCTGTGCGCCCGCCGGCATGCGGGCAGGCCGGCCGGCTGCCCGGCCGGCTGCCCGCCTGCCTGCCTGCCTGACGCGGGGTCGGGGCAGGCCGTGGGCTGCGCGGGCGTGGCGTGGTGGGGGGAGGGTCAGGAGGTGCTCGGGCCTGCGGGGAGCCGCCTTGGGGACAGGGGCGGCGGCTAAAGGAGAGGGAGGCAGGAGGCCAAAAAAAAAAAAAAAAAAAAAAAAAAAGCCTACAGCACCCGGTATTCCCAGGCGGTCTCCCATCCAAGTACTAACCAGGCCCGACCCTGCTTAGCTTCCGAGATCAGACGAGATCGGGCGCGTTCAGGGTGGTATGGCCGTAGACAGCGGCAGGCGCCGCGCGGCGCCTCAAGAGCCCGCGCTGCGCCTTCCCTGCCGCCGCCTCGGCCGGCCCGCGCCGTGCCGAACCGAGCCCGGCCGGGCCGAGCCGAGCCGAGCCGAGCCGAGCCGAGCCGAGCCAAGCCAAGCCAAGCCACCGCGGCCTGCACTCAGCGCACACAGCGCAGAGCGCAGAGCGCACCGCGCGCCTGCCGCCCGCCTCCCAGCGCCTCCCGCCCACCCCGGGACTCTCCAGGCCCGTCCCAGCTCGGATCCCCGCATCAGGCTCGCTGGCAGGGGCAAGTGGCCCCGGAGGCGTCCGGACCCGGGCCTCCGGGCCTCCGGGCCGCCGGCCGGCCGGCCCCTGAGCCCCACCCACCCACCTCCGGGCCTAGGCGTAGCCCAGCGCGGACCTTGGCCGCCCCTCCTGCCTCCACCAACTTGCCCAAACCCACCCAGTACCTCCGTCGCGGCGGGAGGGAAGGCATCAGCCCGGGCCCGACGCCCCACCCCGCCCCACCCTTCACCCCACACCGGGCCGGTGGGCGTCAGCGGGCCTCCCTGCCCAGCCCCCGAGGCGAAAGAAGACAGCCCCTTGCAGAGAGAGCTGAGAAAGACGGGACGGACCGAAGGACGGACGATCGGACGGACAGGAGCGCGCGCCGGCCCACGCAGACACGCACGCACGCGGACACACACAAACACACACACACACACACACACACACACACACACACACAGACACACACTGAAAACACACAGCTAGACACACACCCCTCCACCCCCACCCCCACCCCAGACAAACGGAGGGGAAGAGAGGGAGCATGAGCCAGCTGCTCCAGGAGAGCCAGAGTGAGAGCAAACGTGAGAGGCTATGGTGAGAGGGAGAAAGAGAGGAAGGAGACACAGTGGTGGAGAGACAGGCGGCGCCGGGGGTGCGTTCTGGGAGGGGGTGGGGGGTGAGGGGGTGACAGAGGCAGAGGCAGAGGCAGAGGCAGAGACAGAGAAAGAGACAGAGAAAGAGACCAGAGACAGACTGACAGAGAGACAAGAGTTTGACAGAGAGAGGGAGAGAGGGAGACGGAGGGGGCAACGCTGGACCCAGAAGCAGACAGACACACCCGGGACAGATGCTCTTGTCACAGACCTTGCCGAGCCGCAGATGAGCCTCTGCTGAAGACGGAGCTTCCCCTAGGCAGGGTGGTGGTGCTTGGGCGGCACCCCGGGCAGGAGGCAGGTAGGTGCCTTGGGGCTGGCAGTCCCCCGCGGGGCCCCAGGACTCCCAGACGACGTCTCACGAGTCCCGTTCTGCGCGCTGCTCGGGTTCCTTCCCCGGGAGCCGCGGGCCGGGGGCCCGGCACAGACAGACGGTCCCGCCGGCGGTGGGTGTGCGCAGGTCAGCGTGTCGGCGGCAGTGTGCGTGTCCCGGTGGGTGGGTTTTCGTGTCGTCGTCCTGCTTTCCGTCGTCTCTCTGTCTCTCTGGCCGTCGGTTCCGACTCCGGGCCTCTCTGGGCCGGGCGCGCCCGGACTTGCTTGAGTGCGCCTGGCTGGCTGTTGCTGGAGAGCAGCGGCGACGGGCGTGTGCCGAGGGGGGCGTCGTGGAACTGGAGGGCCAACGCACGAAGTGGCTCTGGCGGGGCCCAGGTTCCAAGGGACACGGAGGGGCGACCGGTGGGCGTGGCCCTGCCGGGCGAAGGACGGGAACGTCCTTTCCTTCCGTGGGGAGAGCAGGCCAAGGCTGGTGGAGAGAAGGCGGTCTCGGCGGGCGGGCGCTGGCGTCGACTTGGGGCGGGCAGCCGGCGGCTGGGCGCCGTTGGACGTCGAGAGGGCTCGCGGGCCGCGGGCGGCAGGAGGACGAGGACGGACCGAGGGAGCCCAGGCCTGCGGCGGAGTCGCGGTCGGGCCGTCGCCCCTCCCGCCTCACAGTCCCCCCAGGGGAGGGCCGGGGGGCTGTGGGGGCTGTGGGGGGCCGGGGCTGCGAGGTCCAAGGGGCAGGGAAGCGGCTGCCTGTGCGCCCGCCGGCATGCGGGCAGGCCGGCCGGCTGCCCGGCCGGCTGCCCGCCTGCCTGCCTGCCTGACGCGGGGTCGGGGCAGGCCGTGGGCTGCGCGGGCGTGGCGTGGTGGGGGGAGGGTCAGGAGGTGCTCGGGCCTGCGGGGAGCCGCCTTGGGGACAGGGGCGGCGTCTAAAGGAGAGGGAGGCAGGAGGCCAAAAAAAAAAAAAAAAAAAAAAAAAGCCTACAGCACCCGGTATTCCCAGGCGGTCTCCCATCCAAGTACTAACCAGGCCCGACCCTGCTTAGCTTCCGAGATCAGACGAGATCGGGCGCGTTCAGGGTGGTATGGCCGTAGACAGCGGCAGGCGCCGCGCGGCGCCTCAAGAGCCCGCGCTGCGCCTTCCCTGCCGCCGCCTCGGCCGGCCCGCGCCGTGCCGAACCGAGCCCGGCCGGGCCGGGCCGAGCCGAGCCGAGCCGAGCCGAGCCGAGCCAAGCCAAGCCAAGCCACCGCGGCCTGCACTCAGCGCACACAGCGCAGAGCGCAGAGCGCACCGCGCGCCTGCCGCCCGCCTCCCAGAGCCTCCCGCCCACCCCGGGACTCTCCAGGCCCGTCCCAGCTCGGATCCCCGCATCAGGCTCGCTGGCAGGGGCAAGTGGCCCCGGAGGCGTCCGGACCCGGGCCTCCGGGCCTCCGGGCCGCCGGCCGGCCGGCCCCTGAGCCCCACCCACCCACCTCCGGGCCTAGGCGTAGCCCAGCGCGGACCTTGGCCGCCCCTCCTGCCTCCACCAACTTGCCCAAACCCACCCAGTACCTCCGTCGCGGCGGGAGGGAAGGCATCAGCCCGGGCCCGACGCCCCACCCCGCCCCACCCTTCACCCCACACCGGGCCGGTGGGCGTCAGCGGGCCTCCCTGCCCAGCCCCCGAGGCGAAAGAAGACAGCCCCTTGCAGAGAGAGCTGAGAAAGACGGGACGGACCGAAGGACGGACGATCGGACGGACAGGAGCGCGCGCCGGCCCACGCAGACACGCACGCACGCGGACACACACAAACACACACACACACACACACACACACACACACACACAGACACACACTGAAAACACACAGCTAGACACACACCCCTCCACCCCCACCCCCACCCCAGACAAACGGAGGGGAAGAGAGGGAGCATGAGCCAGCTGCTCCAGGAGAGCCAGAGTGAGAGCAAACGTGAGAGGCTATGGTGAGAGGGAGAAAGAGAGGAAGGAGACACAGTGGTGGAGAGACAGGCGGCGCCGGGGGTGCGTTCTGGGAGGGGGTGGGGGGTGAGGGGGTGACAGAGGCAGAGGCAGAGGCAGAGGCAGAGACAGAGAAAGAGACAGAGAAAGAGACCAGAGACAGACTGACAGAGAGACAAGAGTTTGACAGAGAGAGGGAGAGAGGGAGACGGAGGGGGCAACGCTGGACCCAGAAGCAGACAGACACACCCGGGACAGATGCTCTTGTCACAGACCTTGCCGAGCCGCAGATGAGCCTCTGCTGAAGACGGAGCTTCCCCTAGGCAGGGTGGTGGTGCTTGGGCGGCACCCCGGGCAGGAGGCAGGTAGGTGCCTTGGGGCTGGCAGTCCCCCGCGGGGCCCCAGGACTCCCAGACGACGTCTCACGAGTCCCGTTCTGCGCGCTGCTCGGGTTCCTTCCCCGGGAGCCGCGGGCCGGGGGCCCGGCACAGACAGACGGTCCCGCCGGCGGTGGGTGTGCGCAGGTCAGCGTGTCGGCGGCAGTGTGCGTGTCCCGGTGGGTGGGTTTTCGTGTCGTCGTCCTGCTTTCCGTCGTCTCTCTGTCTGTCTGGCCGTCGGTTCCGACTCCGGGCCTCTCTGGGCCGGGCGCGCCCGGACTTGCTTGAGTGCGCCTGGCTGGCTGTTGCTGGAGAGCAGCGGCGACGGGCGTGTGCCGAGGGGGGCGTCGTGGAACTGGAGGGCCAACGCACGAAGTGGCTCTGGCGGGGCCCAGGTTCCAAGGGACACGGAGGGGCGACCGGTGGGCGTGGCCCTGCCGGGCGAAGGACGGGAACGTCCTTTCCTTCCGTGGGGAGAGCAGGCCAAGGCTGGTGGAGAGAAGGCGGTCTCGGCGGGCGGGCGCTGGCGTCGACTTGGGGCGGGCAGCCGGCGGCTGGGCGCCGTTGGACGTCGAGAGGGCTCGCGGGCCGCGGGCGGCAGGAGGACGAGGACGGACCGAGGGAGCCCAGGCCTGCGGCGGAGTCGCGGTCGGGCCGTCGCCCCTCCCGCCTCACAGTCCCCCCAGGGGAGGGCCGGGGGGCTGTGGGGGCTGTGGGGGGCCGGGGCTGCGAGGTCCAAGGGGCAGGGAAGCGGCTGCCTGTGCGCCCGCCGGCATGCGGGCAGGCCGGCCGGCTGCCCGGCCGGCTGCCCGCCTGCCTGCCTGCCTGACGCGGCGTCGGGGCAGGCCGTGGGCTGCGCGGGCGTGGCGTGGTGGGGGGAGGGTCAGGAGGTGCTCGGGCCTGCGGGGAGCCGCCTTGGGGACAGGGGCGGCGGCTAAAGGAGAGGGAGGCAGGAGGCCAAAAAAAAAAAAAAAAAAAAAAAAAGCCTACAGCACCCGGTATTCCCAGGCGGTCTCCCATCCAAGTACTAACCAGGCCCGACCCTGCTTAGCTTCCGAGATCAGACGAGATCGGGCGCGTTCAGGGTGGTATGGCCGTAGACAGCGGCAGGCGCCGCGCGGCGCCTCAAGAGCCCGCGCTGCGCCTTCCCTGCCGCCGCCTCGGCCGGCCCGCGCCGTGCCGAACCGAGCCCGGCCGGGCCGAGCCGAGCCGAGCCGAGCCGAGCCGAGCCGAGCCAAGCCAAGCCAAGCCACCGCGGCCTGCACTCAGCGCACACAGCGCAGGGCGCAGAGCGCACCGCGCGCCTGCCGCCCGCCTCCCAGCGCCTCTCGCCCACCCCGGGACTCTCCAGGCCCGTCCCAGCTCGGATCCCCGCATCAGGCTCGCTGGCAGGGGCAAGTGGCCCCGGAGGCGTCCGGACCCGGGCCTCCGGGCCTCCGGGCCGCCGGCCGGCCGGCCCCTGAGCCCCACCCACCCACCTCCGGGCCTAGGCGTAGCCCAGCGCGGACCTTGGCCGCCCCTCCTGCCTCCACCAACTTGCCCAAACCCACCCAGTACCTCCGTCGCGGCGGGAGGGAAGGCATCAGCCCGGGCCCGACGCCCCACCCCGCCCCACCCTTCACCCCACACCGGGCCGGTGGGCGTCAGCGGGCCTCCCTGCCCAGCCCCCGAGGCGAAAGAAGACAGCCCCTTGCAGAGAGAGCTGAGAAAGACGGGACGGACCGAAGGACGGACGATCGGACGGACAGGAGCGCGCGCCGGCCCACGCAGACACGCACGCACGCGGACACACACAAACACACACACACACACACACACACACACACACACACACACACAGACACACACTGAAAACACACAGCTAGACACACACCCCTCCACCCCCACCCCCACCCCAGACAAACGGAGGGGAAGAGAGGGAGCATGAGCCAGCTGCTCCAGGAGAGCCAGAGTGAGAGCAAACGTGAGAGGCTATGGTGAGAGGGAGAAAGAGAGGAAGGAGACACAGTGGTGGAGAGACAGGCGGCGCCGGGGGTGCGTTCTGGGAGGGGGTGGGGGGTGAGGGGGTGACAGAGGCAGAGGCAGAGGCAGAGGCAGAGACAGAGAAAGAGACAGAGAAAGAGACCAGAGACAGACTGACAGAGAGACAAGAGTTTGACAGAGAGAGGGAGAGAGGGAGACGGAGGGGGCAACGCTGGACCCAGAAGCAGACAGACACACCCGGGACAGATGCTCTTGTCACAGACCTTGCCGAGCCGCAGATGAGCCTCTGCTGAAGACGGAGCTTCCCCTAGGCAGGGTGGTGGTGCTTGGGCGGCACCCCGGGCAGGAGGCAGGTAGGTGCCTTGGGGCTGGCAGTCCCCCGCGGGGCCCCAGGACTCCCAGACGACGTCTCACGAGTCCCGTTCTGCGCGCTGCTCGGGTTCCTTCCCCGGGAGCCGCGGGCCGGGGGCCCGGCACAGACAGACGGTCCCGCCGGCGGTGGGTGTGCGCAGGTCAGCGTGTCGGCGGCAGTGTGCGTGTCCCGGTGGGTGGGTTTTCGTGTCGTCGTCCTGCTTTCCGTCGTCTCTCTGTCTCTCTGGCCGTCGGTTCCGACTCCGGGCCTCTCTGGGCCGGGCGCGCCCGGACTTGCTTGAGTGCGCCTGGCTGGCTGTTGCTGGAGAGCAGCGGCGACGGGCGTGTGCCGAGGGGGGCGTCGTGGAACTGGAGGGCCAACGCACGAAGTGGCTCTGGCGGGGCCCAGGTTCCAAGGGACACGGAGGGGCGACCGGTGGGCGTGGCCCTGCCGGGCGAAGGACGGGAACGTCCTTTCCTTCCGTGGGGAGAGCAGGCCAAGGCTGGTGGAGAGAAGGCGGTCTCGGCGGGCGGGCGCTGGCGTCGACTTGGGGCGGGCAGCCGGCGGCTGGGCGCCGTTGGACGTCGAGAGGGCTCGCGGGCCGCGGGCGGCAGGAGGACGAGGACGGACCGAGGGAGCCCAGGCCTGCGGCGGAGTCGCGGTCGGGCCGTCGCCCCTCCCGCCTCACAGTCCCCCCAGGGGAGGGCCGGGGGGCTGTGGGGGCTGTGGGGGGCCGGGGCTGCGAGGTCCAAGGGGCAGGGAAGCGGCTGCCTGTGCGCCCGCCGGCATGCGGGCAGGCCGGCCGGCTGCCCGGCCGGCTGCCCGCCTGCCTGCCTGCCTGACGCGGGGTCGGGGCAGGCCGTGGGCTGCGCGGGCGTGGCGTGGTGGGGGGAGGGTCAGGAGGTGCTCGGGCCTGCGGGGAGCCGCCTTGGGGACAGGGGCGGCGGCTAAAGGAGAGGGAGGCAGGAGGCCAAAAAAAAAAAAAAAAAAAAAAAAAAGCCTACAGCACCCGGTATTCCCAGGCGGTCTCCCATCCAAGTACTAACCAGGCCCGACCCCGCTTAGCTTCCGAGATCAGACGAGATCGGGCGCGTTCAGGGTGGTATGGCCGTAGACAGCGGCAGGCGCCGCGCGGCGCCTCAAGAGCCCGCGCTGCGCCTTCCCTGCCGCCGCCTCGGCCGGCCCGCGCCGTGCCGAACCGAGCCCGGCCGGGCCGGGCCGAGCCGAGCCGAGCCGAGCCGAGCCGAGCCAAGCCAAGCCAAGCCACCGCGGCCTGCACTCAGCGCACACAGCGCAGAGCGCAGAGCGCACCGCGCGCCTGCCGCCCGCCTCCCAGCGCCTCCCGCCCACCCCGGGACTCTCCAGGCCCGTCCCAGCTCGGATCCCCGCATCAGGCTCGCTGGCAGGGGCAAGTGGCCCCGGAGGCGTCCGGACCCGGGCCTCCGGGCCTCCGGGCCGCCGGCCGGCCGGCCCCTGAGCCCCACCCACCCACCTCCGGGCCTAGGCGTAGCCCAGCGCGGACCTTGGCCGCCCCTCCTGCCTCCACCAACTTGCCCAAACCCACCCAGTACCTCCGTCGCGGCGGGAGGGAAGGCATCAGCCCGGGCCCGACGCCCCACCCCGCCCCACCCTTCACCCCACACCGGGCCGGTGGGCGTCAGCGGGCCTCCCTGCCCAGCCCCCGAGGCGAAAGAAGACAGCCCCTTGCAGAGAGAGCTGAGAAAGACGGGACGGACCGAAGGACGGACGATCGGACGGACAGGAGCGCGCGCCGGCCCACGCAGACACGCACGCACGCGGACACACACAAACACACACACACACACACACACACACACACACACACACACACAGACACACACTGAAAACACACAGCTAGACACACACCCCTCCACCCCCACCCCCACCCCAGACAAACGGAGGGGAAGAGAGGGAGCATGAGCCAGCTGCTCCAGGAGAGCCAGAGTGAGAGCAAACGTGAGAGGCTATGGTGAGAGGGAGAAAGAGAGGAAGGAGACACAGTGGTGGAGAGACAGGCGGCGCCGGGGGTGCGTTCTGGGAGGGGGTGGGGGGTGAGGGGGTGACAGAGGCAGAGGCAGAGGCAGAGGCAGAGACAGAGAAAGAGACAGAGAAAGAGACCAGAGACAGACTGACAGAGAGACAAGAGTTTGACAGAGAGAGGGAGAGAGGGAGACGGAGGGGTCAACGCTGGACCCAGAAGCAGACAGACACACCCGGGACAGATGCTCTTGTCACAGACCTTGCCGAGCCGCAGATGAGCCTCTGCTGAAGACGGAGCTTCCCCTAGGCAGGGTGGTGGTGCTTGGGCGGCACCCCGGGCAGGAGGCAGGTAGGTGCCTTGGGGCTGGCAGTCCCCCGCGGGGCCCCAGGACTCCCAGACGACGTCTCACGAGTCCCGTTCTGCGCGCTGCTCGGGTTCCTTCCCCGGGAGCCGCGGGCCGGGGGCCCGGCACAGACAGACGGTCCCGCCGGCGGTGGGTGTGCGCAGGTCAGCGTGTCGGCGGCAGTGTGCGTGTCCCGGTGGGTGGGTTTTCGTGTCGTCGTCCTGCTTTCCGTCGTCTCTCTGTCTCTCTGGCCGTCGGTTCCGACTCCGGGCCTCTCTGGGCCGGGCGCGCCCGGACTTGCTTGAGTGCGCCTGGCTGGCTGTTGCTGGAGAGCAGCGGCGACGGGCGTGTGCCGAGGGGGGCGTCGTGGAACTGGAGGGCCAACGCACGAAGTGGCTCTGGCGGGGCCCAGGTTCCAAGGGACACGGAGGGGCGACCGGTGGGCGTGGCCCTGCCGGGCGAAGGACGGGAACGTCCTTTCCTTCCGTGGGGAGAGCAGGCCAAGGCTGGTGGAGAGAAGGCGGTCTCGGCGGGCGGGCGCTGGCGTCGACTTGGGGCGGGCAGCCGGCGGCTGGGCGCCGTTGGACGTCGAGAGGGCTCGCGGGCCGCGGGCGGCAGGAGGACGAGGACGGACCGAGGGAGCCCAGGCCTGCGGCGGAGTCGCGGTCGGGCCGTCGCCCCTCCCGCCTCACAGTCCCCCCAGGGGAGGGCCGGGGGGCTGTGGGGGCTGTGGGGGGCCGGGGCTGCGAGGTCCAAGGGGCAGGGAAGCGGCTGCCTGTGCGCCCGCCGGCATGCGGGCAGGCCGGCCGGCTGCCCGGCCTGCTGCCCGCCTGCCTGCCTGCCTGACGCGGGGTCGGGGCAGGCCGTGGGCTGCGCGGGCGTGGCGTGGTGGGGGGAGGGTCAGGAG
The DNA here is from genome assembly GCF_036321535.1 of Camelus dromedarius. Lineage (NCBI taxonomy): Eukaryota > Metazoa > Chordata > Mammalia > Artiodactyla > Camelidae > Camelus > Camelus dromedarius. The sequence continues at coordinate 4,408,714 of NC_087443.1, forward strand.
GTGCTCGGGCCTGCGGGGAGCCGCCTTGGGGACAGGGGCGGCGGCTAAAGGAGAGGGAGGCAGGAGGCCAAAAAAAAAAAAAAAAAAGCCTACAGCACCCGGTATTCCCAGGCGGTCTCCCATCCAAGTACTAACCAGGCCCGACCCTGCTTAGCTTCCGAGATCAGACGAGATCGGGCGCGTTCAGGGTGGTATGGCCGTAGACAGCGGCAGGCGCCGCGCGGCGCCTCAAGAGCCCGCGCTGCGCCTTCCCTGCCGCCGCCTCGGCCGGCCCGCGCCGTGCCGAACCGAGCCCGGCCGGGCCGGGCCGAGCCGAGCCGAGCCGAGCCGAGCCGAGCCAAGCCAAGCCAAGCCACCGCGGCCTGCACTCAGCGCACACAGCGCAGAGCGCAGAGCGCACCGCGCGCCTGCCGCCCGCCTCCCAGAGCCTCCCGCCCACCCCGGGACTCTCCAGGCCCGTCCCAGCTCGGATCCCCGCATCAGGCTCGCTGGCAGGGGCAAGTGGCCCCGGAGGCGTCCGGACCCGGGCCTCCGGGCCTCCGGGCCGCCGGCCGGCCGGCCCCTGAGCCCCACCCACCCACCTCCGGGCCTAGGCGTAGCCCAGCGCGGACCTTGGCCGCCCCTCCTGCCTCCACCAACTTGCCCAAACCCACCCAGTACCTCCGTCGCGGCGGGAGGGAAGGCATCAGCCGGGGCCCGACGCCCCACCCCGCCCCACCCTTCACCCCACACCGGGCCGGTGGGCGTCAGCGGGCCTCCCTGCCCAGCCCCCGAGGCGAAAGAAGACAGCCCCTTGCAGAGAGAGCTGAGAAAGACGGGACGGACCGAAGGACGGACGATCGGACGGACAGGAGCGCGCGCCGGCCCACGCAGACACGCACGCACGCGGACACACACAAACACACACACACACACACACACACACACACACACACACACAGACACACACTGAAAACACACAGCTAGACACACACCCCTCCACCCCCACCCCCACCCCAGACAAACGGAGGGGAAGAGAGGGAGCATGAGCCAGCTGCTCCAGGAGAGCCAGAGTGAGAGCAAACGTGAGAGGCTATGGTGAGAGGGAGAAAGAGAGGAAGGAGACACAGTGGTGGAGAGACAGGCGGCGCCGGGGGTGCGTTCTGGGAGGGGGTGGGGGGTGAGGGGGTGACAGAGGCAGAGGCAGAGGCAGAGGCAGAGACAGAGAAAGAGACCAGAGACAGACTGACAGAGAGACAAGAGTTTGACAGAGAGAGGGAGAGAGGGAGACGGAGGGGGCAACGCTGGACCCAGAAGCAGACAGACACACCCGGGACAGATGCTCTTGTCACAGACCTTGCCGAGCCGCAGATGAGCCTCTGCTGAAGACGGAGCTTCCCCTAGGCAGGGTGGTGGTGCTTGGGCGGCACCCCGGGCAGGAGGCAGGTAGGTGCCTTGGGGCTGGCAGTCCCCCGCGGGGCCCCAGGACTCCCAGACGACGTCTCACGAGTCCCGTTCTGCGCGCTGCTCGGGTTCCTTCCCCGGGAGCCGCGGGCCGGGGGCCCGGCACAGACAGACGGTCCCGCCGGCGGTGGGTGTGCGCAGGTCAGCGTGTCGGCGGCAGTGTGCGTGTCCCGGTGGGTGGGTTTTCGTGTCGTCGTCCTGCTTTCCGTCGTCTCTCTGTCTCTCTGGCCGTCGGTTCCGACTCCGGGCCTCTCTGGGCCGGGCGCGCCCGGACTTGCTTGAGTGCGCCTGGCTGGCTGTTGCTGGAGAGCAGCGGCGACGGGCGTGTGCCGAGGGGGGCGTCGTGGAACTGGAGGGCCAACGCACGAAGTGGCTCTGGCGGGGCCCAGGTTCCAAGGGACACGGAGGGGCGACCGGTGGGCGTGGCCCTGCCGGGCGAAGGACGGGAACGTCCTTTCCTTCCGTGGGGAGAGCAGGCCAAGGCTGGTGGAGAGAAGGCGGTCTCGGCGGGCGGGCGCTGGCGTCGACTTGGGGCGGGCAGCCGGCGGCTGGGCGCCGTTGGACGTCGAGAGGGCTCGCGGGCCGCGGGCGGCAGGAGGACGAGGACGGACCGAGGGAGCCCAGGCCTGCGGCGGAGTCGCGGTCGGGCCGTCGCCCCTCCCGCCTCACAGTCCCCCCAGGGGAGGGCCGGGGGGCTGTGGGGGCTGTGGGGGGCCGGGGCTGCGAGGTCCAAGGGGCAGGGAAGCGGCTGCCTGTGCGCCCGCCGGCATGCGGGCAGGCCGGCCGGCTGCACGGCCGGCTGCCCGCCTGCCTGCCTGCCTGACGCGGGGTCGGGGCAGGCCGTGGGCTGCGCGGGCGTGGCGTGGTGGGGGGAGGGTCAGGAGGTGCTCGGGCCTGCGGGGAGCCGCCTTGGGGACAGGGGCGGCGGCTAAAGGAGAGGGAGGCAGGAGGCCAAAAAAAAAAAAAAAAAAAAAAAAAAAGCCTACAGCACCCGGTATTCCCAGGCGGTCTCCCATCCAAGTACTAACCAGGCCCGACCCCGCTTAGCTTCCGAGATCAGACGAGATCGGGCGCGTTCAGGGTGGTATGGCCGTAGACAGCGGCAGGCGCCGCGCGGCGCCTCAAGAGCCCGCGCTGCGCCTTCCCTGCCGCCGCCTCGGCCGGCCCGCGCCGTGCCGAACCGAGCCCGGCCGGGCCGAGCCGAGCCGAGCCGAGCCGAGCCGAGCCGAGCCAAGCCAAGCCAAGCCACCGCGGCCTGCACTCAGCGCACACAGCGCAGAGCGCAGAGCGCACCGCGCGCCTGCCGCCCGCCTCCCAGCGCCTCCCGCCCACCCCGGGACTCTCCAGGCCCGTCCCAGCTCGGATCCCCGCATCAGGCTCGCTGGCAGGGGCAAGTGGCCCCGGAGGCGTCCGGACCCGGGCCTCCGGGCCTCCGGGCCGCCGGCCGGCCGGCCCCTGAGCCCCACCCACCCACCTCCGGGCCTAGGCGTAGCCCAGCGCGGACCTTGGCCGCCCCTCCTGCCTCCACCAACTTGCCCAAACCCACCCAGTACCTCCGTCGCGGCGGGAGGGAAGGCATCAGCCCGGGCCCGACGCCCCACCCCGCCCCACCCTTCACCCCACACCGGGCCGGTGGGCGTCAGCGGGCCTCCCTGCCCAGCCCCCGAGGCGAAAGAAGACAGCCCCTTGCAGAGAGAGCTGAGAAAGACGGGACGGACCGAAGGACGGACGATCGGACGGACAGGAGCGCGCGCCGGCCCACGCAGACACGCACGCACGCGGACACACACAAACACACACACACACACACACACACACACACACACACACAGACACACACTGAAAACACACAGACGCAGCGCTCGACTGTCACCCCCACCCCCACCCCAGACAAACGGAGGGGAAGAGAGGGAGCATGAGCCAGCTGCTCCAGGAGAGCCAGAGTGAGAGCAAACGTGAGAGGCTATGGTGAGAGGGAGAAAGAGAGGAAGGAGACACAGTGGTGGAGAGACAGGCGGCGCCGGGGGTGCGTTCTGGGAGGGGGTGGGGGGTGAGGGGGTGACAGAGGCAGAGGCAGAGGCAGAGGCAGAGACAGAGAAAGAGACAGAGAAAGAGACCAGAGACAGACTGACAGAGAGACAAGAGTTTGACAGAGAGAGGGAGAGAGGGAGACGGAGGGGTCAACGCTGGACCCAGAAGCAGACAGACACACCCGGGACAGATGCTCTTGTCACAGACCTTGCCGAGCCGCAGATGAGCCTCTGCTGAAGACGGAGCTTCCCCTAGGCAGGGTGGTGGTGCTTGGGCGGCACCCCGGGCAGGAGGCAGGTAGGTGCCTTGGGGCTGGCAGTCCCCCGCGGGGCCCCAGGACTCCCAGACGACGTCTCACGAGTCCCGTTCTGCGCGCTGCTCGGGTTCCTTCCCCGGGAGCCGCGGGCCGGGGGCCCGGCACAGACAGACGGTCCCGCCGGCGGTGGGTGTGCGCAGGTCAGCGTGTCGGCGGCAGTGTGCGTGTCCCGGTGGGTGGGTTTTCGTGTCGTCGTCCTGCTTTCCGTCGTCTCTCTGTCTCTCTGGCCGTCGGTTCCGACTCCGGGCCTCTCTGGGCCGGGCGCGCCCGGACTTGCTTGAGTGCGCCTGGCTGGCTGTTGCTGGAGAGCAGCGGCGACGGGCGTGTGCCGAGGGGGGCGTCGTGGAACTGGAGGGCCAACGCACGAAGTGGCTCTGGCGGGGCCCAGGTTCCAAGGGACACGGAGGGGCGACCGGTGGGCGTGGCCCTGCCGGGCGAAGGACGGGAACGTCCTTTCCTTCCGTGGGGAGAGCAGGCCAAGGCTGGTGGAGAGAAGGCGGTCTCGGCGGGCGGGCGCTGGCGTCGACTTGGGGCGGGCAGCCGGCGGCTGGGCGCCGTTGGACGTCGAGAGGGCTCGCGGGCCGCGGGCGGCAGGAGGACGAGGACGGACCGAGGGAGCCCAGGCCTGCGGCGGAGTCGCGGTCGGGCCGTCGCCCCTCCCGCCTCACAGTCCCCCCAGGGGAGGGCCGGGGGGCTGTGGGGGCTGTGGGGGGCCGGGGCTGCGAGGTCCAAGGGGCAGGGAAGCGGCTGCCTGTGCGCCCGCCGGCATGCGGGCAGGCCGGCCGGCTGCCCGGCCTGCTGCCCGCCTGCCTGCCTGCCTGACGCGGGGTCGGGGCAGGCCGTGGGCTGCGCGGGCGTGGCGTGGTGGGGGGAGGGTCAGGAGGTGCTCGGGCCTGCGGGGAGCCGCCTTGGGGACAGGGGCGGCGGCTAAAGGAGAGGGAGGCAGGAGGCCAAAAAAAAAAAAAAAAAAAAAAAAAAGCCTACAGCACCCGGTATTCCCAGGCGGTCTCCCATCCAAGTACTAACCAGGCCCGACCCTGCTTAGCTTCCGAGATCAGACGAGATCGGGCGCGTTCAGGGTGGTATGGCCGTAGACAGCGGCAGGCGCCGCGCGGCGCCTCAAGAGCCCGCGCTGCGCCTTCCCTGCCGCCGCCTCGGCCGGCCCGCGCCGTGCCGAACCGAGCCCGGCCGGGCCGGGCCGAGCCGAGCCGAGCCGAGCCGAGCCGAGCCAAGCCAAGCCAAGCCACCGCGGCCTGCACTCAGCGCACACAGCGCAGAGCGCAGAGCGCACCGCGCGCCTGCCGCCCGCCTCCCAGAGCCTCCCGCCCACACCCCGGGACTCTCCAGGCCCGTCCCAGCTCGGATCCCCGCATCAGGCTCGCTGGCAGGGGCAAGTGGCCCCGGAGGCGTCCGGACCCGGGCCTCCGGGCCTCCGGGCCGCCGGCCGGCCGGCCCCTGAGCCCCACCCACCCACCTCCGGGCCTAGGCGTAGCCCAGCGCGGACCTTGGCCGCCCCTCCTGCCTCCACCAACTTGCCCAAACCCACCCAGTACCTCCGTCGCGGCGGGAGGGAAGGCATCAGCCGGGGCCCGACGCCCCACCCCGCCCCACCCTTCACCCCACACCGGGCCGGTGGGCGTCAGCGGGCCTCCCTGCCCAGCCCCCGAGGCGAAAGAAGACAGCCCCTTGCAGAGAGAGCTGAGAAAGACGGGACGGACCGAAGGACGGACGATCGGACGGACAGGAGCGCGCGCCGGCCCACGCAGACACGCACGCACGCGGACACACACAAACACACACACACACACACACACACACACACACACACACACACAGACACACACTGAAAACACACAGCTAGACACACACCCCTCCACCCCCACCCCCACCCCAGACAAACGGAGGGGAAGAGAGGGAGCATGAGCCAGCTGCTCCAGGAGAGCCAGAGTGAGAGCAAACGTGAGAGGCTATGGTGAGAGGGAGAAAGAGAGGAAGGAGACACAGTGGTGGAGAGACAGGCGGCGCCGGGGGTGCGTTCTGGGAGGGGGTGGGGGGTGAGGGGGTGACAGAGGCAGAGGCAGAGGCAGAGGCAGAGACAGAGAAAGAGAGACAGAGACAGACTGACAGAGAGACAAGAGTTTGACAGAGAGAGGGAGAGAGGGAGACGGAGGGGGCAACGCTGGACCCAGAAGCAGACAGACACACCCGGGACAGATGCTCTTGTCACAGACCTTGCCGAGCCGCAGATGAGCCTCTGCTGAAGACGGAGCTTCCCCTAGGCAGGGTGGTGGTGCTTGGGCGGCACCCCGGGCAGGAGGCAGGTAGGTGCCTTGGGGCTGGCAGTCCCCCGCGGGGCCCCAGGACTCCCAGACGACGTCTCACGAGTCCCGTTCTGCGCGCTGCTCGGGTTCCTTCCCCGGGAGCCGCGGGCCGGGGGCCCGGCACAGACAGACGGTCCCGCCGGCGGTGGGTGTGCGCAGGTCAGCGTGTCGGCGGCAGTGTGCGTGTCCCGGTGGGTGGGTTTTCGTGTCGTCGTCCTGCTTTCCGTCGTCTCTCTGTCTCTCTGGCCGTCGGTTCCGACTCCGGGCCTCTCTGGGCCGGGCGCGCCCGGACTTGCTTGAGTGCGCCTGGCTGGCTGTTGCTGGAGAGCAGCGGCGACGGGCGTGTGCCGAGGGGGGCGTCGTGGAACTGGAGGGCCAACGCACGAAGTGGCTCTGGCGGGGCCCAGGTTCCAAGGGACACGGAGGGGCGACCGGTGGGCGTGGCCCTGCCGGGCGAAGGACGGGAACGTCCTTTCCTTCCGTGGGGAGAGCAGGCCAAGGCTGGTGGAGAGAAGGCGGTCTCGGCGGGCGGGCGCTGGCGTCGACTTGGGGCGGGCAGCCGGCGGCTGGGCGCCGTTGGACGTCGAGAGGGCTCGCGGGCCGCGGGCGGCAGGAGGACGAGGACGGACCGAGGGAGCCCAGGCCTGCGGCGGAGTCGCGGTCGGGCCGTCGCCCCTCCCGCCTCACAGTCCCCCCAGGGGAGGGCCGGGGGGCTGTGGGGGCTGTGGGGGGCCGGGGCTGCGAGGTCCAAGGGGCAGGGAAGCGGCTGCCTGTGCGCCCGCCGGCATGCGGGCAGGCCGGCCGGCTGCCCGGCCGGCTGCCCGCCTGCCTGCCTGCCTGACGCGGGGTCGGGGCAGGCCGTGGGCTGCGCGGGCGTGGCGTGGTGGGGGGAGGGTCAGGAGGTGCTCGGGCCTGCGGGGAGCCGCCTTGGGGACAGGGGCGGCGGCTAAAGGAGAGGGAGGCAGGAGGCCAAAAAAAAAAAAAAAAAAAAAAAAAGAGCCTACAGCACCCGGTATTCCCAGGCGGTCTCCCATCCAAGTACTAACCAGGCCCGACCCCGCTTAGCTTCCGAGATCAGACGAGATCGGGCGCGTTCAGGGTGGTATGGCCGTAGACAGCGGCAGGCGCCGCGCGGCGCCTCAAGAGCCCGCGCTGCGCCTTCCCTGCCGCCGCCTCGGCCGGCCCGCGCCGTGCCGAACCGAGCCCGGCCGGGCCGAGCCGAGCCGAGCCGAGCCGAGCCGAGCCGAGCCAAGCCAAGCCAAGCCACCGCGGCCTGCACTCAGCGCACACAGCGCAGAGCGCAGAGCGCACCGCGCGCCTGCCGCCCGCCTCCCAGCGCCTCCCGCCCACCCCGGGACTCTCCAGGCCCGTCCCAGCTCGGATCCCCGCATCAGGCTCGCTGGCAGGGGCAAGTGGCCCCGGAGGCGTCCGGACCCGGGCCTCCGGGCCTCCGGGCCGCCGGCCGGCCGGCCCCTGAGCCCCACCCACCCACCTCCGGGCCTAGGCGTAGCCCAGCGCGGACCTTGGCCGCCCCTCCTGCCTCCACCAACTTGCCCAAACCCACCCAGTACCTCCGTCGCGGCGGGAGGGAAGGCATCAGCCCGGGCCCGACGCCCCACCCCGCCCCACCCTTCACCCACACCGGGCCGGTGGGCGTCAGCGGGCCTCCCTGCCCAGCCCCCGAGGCGAAAGAAGACAGCCCCTTGCAGAGAGAGCTGAGAAAGACGGGACGGACCGAAGGACGGACGATCGGACGGACAGGAGCGCGCGCCGGCCCACGCAGACACGCACGCACGCGGACACACACAAACACACACACACACACACACACACACACACACACACACAGACACACACTGAAAACACACAGCTAGACACACACCCCTCCACCCCCACCCCCACCCCAGACAAACGGAGGGGAAGAGAGGGAGCATGAGCCAGCTGCTCCAGGAGAGCCAGAGTGAGAGCAAACGTGAGAGGCTATGGTGAGAGGGAGAAAGAGAGGAAGGAGACACAGTGGTGGAGAGACAGGCGGCGCCGGGGGTGCGTTCTGGGAGGGGGTGGGGGGTGAGGGGGTGACAGAGGCAGAGGCAGAGGCAGAGGCAGAGACAGAGAAAGAGACAGAGAAAGAGACCAGA